>NC_054596.1:41561049-41898132 GCF_004785595.1 Juglans microcarpa x Juglans regia
GAATAACCCTCCCAGTTATCTCATCAATTTTCAGTGAGAACTTCTTCATCTTTGGATCCTTTTGGCGACACACTTGTGACAAATTGACGTGCTTTTGATTACGCCCATCTGGCTCTCCTTGCATGAGCTAAATTGCTAACGGTTCCTCTCCCACGTTACATCGTGTAGTGTGTATCCCGGATTCTACACCAGTCCATCTTCCTTCTTGCAGTGCGTGTCTCGCTCATTATCTGGGTCAGTCCAACCGATGCGAGTGGCTATTTAAAGCCTTTCCCTTTCCTATTTATGGTCTGCTTGCCCTTACTTTCTTTCTGTGCCTTAGAAACTATCATCTTGCTCCCTTGCTTCTCCACTCCATTTTCTCCTTCTTTTATGTCTCTAACCAGTCTGGTTCTCCTGCTCTAATGGCTGCTGAGAATGCCTCTCGCACCGCTGCCCTAGGCATGAGCTGTGGTAGTCCCACCGAATCCTTCTGAAACCTTGGGGGAACCAACTCATCACAAGCTCGCAATGCCTTTCTGCTTCAATCTTGGCCCAGGCCTGCTGAGGAGCCCAACCCGGCTGTAAAATGGCATCGTTTTGATAAGTGAATTTATTTGCTATTTTCTCTTCCCCCAACGGTTTCTCAATTTTTCTCTTCCCCATATTTTTCTTCTCCTCCTCGTCAGTTTTATTCTCACCATTTCTCCCACTCCCCCACGGACTCTCTCTTCTCACCATTTCTCCCATGTTGCTCTCACTTGGAAATCACTCAACGTAACTCGTTGTTTAACCCCTCTCTCTCAGACTCATCTTGCCGTAAAAAACATAGAAAACACCAACAGCTGGAGACATCACAAAGTGATGCTCACCTCAGAAAAACCATCCAAACACACGGCAACAAGCCATAATTACACTGTTGCCCTCCATGTCTAGGAAGCAACCAGGCAAGCCATCTCAACGTGCACTCAAGACCAGAGCCACCTTCCACGCCAATAGCCTATCCTCCACCACATACCACCCAACCGACAGCCAACCCAATCGCACCTCCTCCTTGACTCCACACCATGACAAGCCTAGACTTAACCACCACCTCCACATCGTCCGAAACCCAGCCCCACTACTCAGCCCACGCAAAACCGACAACCACCTGCATAAAGAATCGAACGCACCTCTATTTTTGCTCCTCAAAACAGAGGACGACCAAAGGAAGCAAGACCCCACGTCCCTCAGTTTTCTGCCCTCGTTCCTCGCCTGAAACATTCACATGACACTACCGATAAGTACATTTTTTTTCCTCTCCCTCTACTCCATTGAGTTCCCTGGCTTACATGCACTGAAACCCTTTGGTTTTCTCTTAGAAATTCCACCACTGCCTGCATCCCACTTTGCTTTTAGCCGCTGGTTTCACACAACCATGTCGAAGCCTACGCGGCAAAGGCTTCTCCACTAATGAACTACTCTAACTCCACTCAAACCTCAGCCGCTTCTATTTCTCTGGCCTTAGCAATATCTCTCCCGACGTGAGCTCTCTTTCGGTTTCTCTAAAATAATTTTTGTTATCTCTCTCTCTCTCTGCACCATACCTATACTTGCATCTAATTTTTAATTCCTGTTCTAGAACTCTGCAAAGGCTTTCCTCTAAAACCTTTTAGACATGCTAACACGTGGTTGGGACCACAATAGATTATGATTACTTCCGTTTAGATCATAGTAGGTTGCCCTTGAAAATGTTTTTTGTAACTCATAACGCATGACAAGATGCCAACCTTTGAGCTAAATTACTTTGCAGCCCTTTCTCTTTTCCTTCAATGAATACGTTACTCTTTTTTCTAATTGAGACTAGGGGTCCTTTCCACTATGAAATTTCAACAGACATTGTGGGATTATATTCAAAGGTATGCTACCCAATCTATTGTTGGTTGTTGTCCATTGCGCAATGGAATGCGTACATCGATTCTAAGAACGGTGAAATTAGATAGATTTTGTTTTTACATAGTTTTTTAACATGTTAGTTAATACTTTCTGGTTTAGGTGGTGATACTACTATAGTTCAAATTCAAAATGTAGATAATACACCACGAAATTAAGGTAAGCGGGATTCCTATACTAGACTTTGAGATCTAAGTGTAATTGAAAATTGAGAGTTTATATCTATATATATGGTGAATATGATTTTAAATGACAAGAAGTAACTTTTCGATCCATCTGGGATCGGGGCGTTACACTTTTTGTCGGCCGATACGTGAGGTATTGGACTTCCTTCATCTGGTCCCTGCGCAGCTTCACCCCAACGCATAGAGGATTTTGGTGTGTTGCTGCATCATCTGGCGTAGGGCTCTAGAGGAGGTCGACCATGATCATCCAGACCTCATTGCCCAAGAGTTCCTCTTGACCCACAACATTTTGAATCACAAAGGGAATACTTCCAGCTTCCGCTCGCATCCAGGGCAGGCAGTGGCTCATTTGGAGCCACGGTACAACCGAGTCAAAGACTGGAGTCAGCAGTTCTTTTTTCTATTTGGCAAGGGTGGGATTTTTCGACATGGCAGACTGTCCGATGAAAGTATCTCGTGTGGGCCATATAGGAGTTTTCCCTGAGGACAAAGATGTGAGACCGAAGGTGACCCTAGAGGAGGCAAACCGGTTGTAGACTGTTCGAGCCTGGGTTAAGGCGCATTCAGACGATGTCCTCTCTAAGGCTTTGATAGATGAAGCTAGCATAAGGCGATACTTGGCCCCCCTGGCGCATACCTGCTTTGACGATCACACCATCCCTATGTGATCCACTGCGCGCCAGGACAACAAGCAACCCCTGAGACCACCGCTGGAAGGGAAAGGGAAGAAACCTCAGTCCAAGGAGCCCGGGGATAGTAGCTCCAACTCTACTCCACCGCCCCCTCCTTGGTAGCCCTTCGTTCGCATTGTCGTTAGTCATCTTAAACGTTTTAAGCCCGTTGAGAAGACTGTTGCCTCCATTCCGTTGCCTTTCATTTCCAAGACTGTGCCGCTTCCCACCTCGTCGAGCATGATGGGTACTATTGAAGTGTCTTGGGGGGGTCTATGCTGGCCCCGAGATGCCCAAGATTCCCCAGGTTGCGATCCCCCCTCTGGTTTCTCCAATTACGTCTTTTTTCGTCCCGCCGGGCAATGTGGGAAAAATTGTGACCCTTACACAAGCTGAGGAGATAATCTTGCTGCATTTCTATGAGGCACTTTTGAAACATGCCCCCAGGTCAGCGCTGTCAGAAGTGTGCTGCCAAAATGACCCAAAAACGAAGAAATTCCAACTAAACCTGTTTAGTGAGAATTGACGGGGTAACTGGGAGGATTATTCCTCACCCGGTCCATGTTGGTTGGGCTTGGGTAGAATAGTGAGGCCTGTTTCAACCCAGGCCTTACCCTCTAATGGCCTTAGGATCACCGAAAGGGCCTGACCCTCTAGTTGTCTCAAGTGAAGAAAAGGGTATTGCACAGGAAACTGGACGAAGGGGGACATATGAGATGCGCCGACTCTAACGTCCCCTATGACACCTAACATTAAAGGGCCCACATAGGCAAGTGAATGGAGGACTCGAGTAGCCCTCCATTCTCTGACAAAGGGAACCATAAATGACTGCGCCGCTCACTCACCGCTGGAACATGCCCTGGAAGCCACGCTGCATTAAAAGCGCCGTCTCAAAAGCCACGCCGTATTGAACGCCCTATCTCATAACACCACATTTTATTAAATACCCAAACAAAAGCAGCTACGGGCGGGATGGCGAACCCCTGACACTGGTTACATAATGTCCCCCCTCCTAAAACCTCATATAAAAGTTATATCCCAGGTACAAAGAAATCTCTTCCGAACTCAATTATTAATGAACTACTACTTCCTACACAAGGGACTAACTTGAGCATCGGAGATTCTCCGAACCTCCCTGAGCCCACCTTCATCTTCATTTTTGCAGGTGAAGATTGTGGCCCGAATTGCTAGAACCTTGTCCAAACATACAAAACATAACATTAACAGTTAAAATATTATTTTTTAATATTATTATTGTTTTGGGATTTGAAAAAATTTGAATTATTTATTGTATTTTATTTTGAGAATTTGAAAAAATTGTAATGATTAGATGAGATGAAATGAGATGAGCTAAAATGTTTTTTGTATCCAAACCTCCCCTAAGACTATCTACTAATAAACAATATCAATATTTTTCAAATTTTAACCAATAATAAAACAAATATTACAAACTCAATAATAATATAGGGTAGCACTACAGTGCTACACCTACCAAAGATTCCCATAGAGGAATCCTCCTGATAAGTGCAATCTTCTTTTTTCTTTTTTCTTTTTTAACTTTTTTTCATACATTTTTTTAATCTCTTTAAACATTTAAAAAAAATTCAAAACATCATTAAAAAACACTTCCTTGATCATTAAATAAATAAATAAAAGAGATAATCGGGACCTATTGTCGGTAGGAATCCTCAAGACCTATAGCATTTTCCTAATAACAAATATGAGCATAGGTCTAGAATTATAATTCCAACAATAAAAACATAAGCATATTGAGAAATATTAATATTAAAACTCAACACTAATAAAATTGTAATTTTGAAATAAAATTTAAATGGGTTAATTTTGGGATAAACAGATTGACCCATTACTGACCCGTTTGTTAATCGTGTCTTAACGGATCAACCCGTTTTGATCCAAACTCATTTATATCAAATCCAAACCCATGAATTTCGTATCGTGTTTATGTTGAATTCATGAATCGTGTCACATATTACCACACCTACCCTATCCGGGTAATCTGGAGCTTGCACATGGAGTCCACTCTCTCTTTAAATTCTCTTTGTAATTCTGGATAGGGAATTATCGAAAAACAAGGAAATCATATTATTTGAATTTTAAATATATTTTTAAAATAGAGTAGTGCAAAATATAATTTTTTTTAACAGATATAATTTTAGGGTATAAGTCTCACGTACTTTTTAAAAAATAAAAGTAAACAGAATCTATTATTAAAAAATAGATTTTTCATATGTATTTCGTATTTACTCATTTTTTTAAAGAAAATGCATAAAATTTGCACACCCTATATATAATAGTAAAAATCATTTTCCTTTAAAGTATTGTTTACATATTAAACACTTAAAGATATCATATTAATAAATATAATTAGAATAAAATTATAGTAACATTGTTTTTTTCAAACTAAATAATTTAGACTTTACCAACTTCCGGTCCAAAATTAGCCCCAATTTCTCAATATACAGACCTCATAATTAGCTGAACAGCTTTCATGTTTGCTAGACTCGTTAGCCCAATCTAAAAGTTAATTTTACCTCGTGAACTTGGCCCATTACATTGGTATATTTTTTCCTTAATATCGTTTGAAATTTGGACAGTTTAATTTTAAATTAAATTTAATATCTAAATATTCAACTCTCAAATTACTAAACTCATCTTAACTCAAAATCTCTTTACATATGATAACCATAACATTTTTCAACTAAACATCTCTTTACACATAAAATCTAAAACTTTTTTCAACTTCTTATAAATATATCAAAACTCATGATCTTAACATTTAAATACAATTAAATTTATTTTAGGTGGGCTCCATAAAACTCACACTACCATCTCAACTCACTATTATTTATAAAGAAGTCAACTCATCTCAACTCAGATCAACATCCAAACGTGATCTAAACCAACATAAATTTCTAATTTTATCATTTCGAGTTTAACGTCATGTATGGTGAATGACATATGTACAATTTTTTTTTACAATTTTTTATATAATTATATTTTAAATTAGAGATATTTATGTAAAACGATATTATTTTTATAAATTATTTCATAAAAATGTCCTTCATTTAAAACAAGATTATAAAATGTTGTAAAAATAATTTTATGTATATCATTTTCCATTTTGATATATCTAATACTTTTCATATATAATATCTTGCACGAATGTTAATATATTCGAAGGGTTATGAGTAGCAATATAATCTTATCTATCTAAAATGTAAATACTTTCTCGATTTAAGATCTTTTTATATATTTTTCACCTAATATATATGGATTAGATTAATTTAGAGAAATCATTCATTTTCATAATTATTAGTTAGTAATATGCATGTGTGGAGTGCTGTAACACTCGAACCTAGTCAAACAGCTTTACAAAATTTTTGGAACAAATGTATTTTTTTTTTTTTAGGCTAAAGAGCCCAGCCCGTGAGAATGAGTCCAGACTTAACGTCGCACGGTGTCAAGCCGTTTCTATTTTCATGCACGTCCATCCCTTCCTTTTAATTAGGTTTGTTTTGTTTTCTACTTATAGCTTATATATATGTTAAGTTTTTCTCAAACCTAGAATGAGTGTCGCCGCCTCTTTTCACGCCCTCAGCACACACGAAAACGTTACCACACAGCCAGCCCTCACCCTTCCGTAGAGCACCAAACCATAAGCCTCGGTAGCGTTAGGCAGCCCTGCCACCCCCCACAGCCAAGCCAATGAGTCGCTACTCCCCCGAACCCAGTCCATGCGGAACCTCAGCCACACGAAACCTCAGCCACACGAAGTCGCCGCCCAACTCATTTGTAGCCTCCGTTGCAAGCCACGGAAATCCTCTATTTTACACACCCGAAACAGAGCCACGCTTGCAGCCACCCCAACTCCTTGGTGCCACCTGCCACGGCTCACCCACGCCCAACGTTGCGCATAACACCTCTGCTTAGCCGCTGCTCAGCACACGAAACCGAGAGCCACCCCCCACCTCACGGAAAAGCCTCTGCTTCCTGCACCAAAAACAGAGCATTTACTTATCTCCACCGTAAGCCACTGCAAAACCACCACCTTTTGCACCGAAAAGCACCATAAAAAACAAAAACCTCCGGTCGTGACATCCTCGTTACCCTGTGCAGATCGGTGAGCCCAGACTCTCCTCCGTATTCGTTCCCTCTCGGTTGCTCTCTCTCTCTCTCTCTCTCTCTCTCATCTCGCACTCTCCGTGCTCTCTCTACCTTTCTCGCTTTCGCCGCCCAGCGTAGGTGGCCCCGCCACTGCACGCCCTCCTTGGCGCCCAACAACACCACCATAGTTCCTCCAGCCCAGCCCGTCGCGCCTTGCCCCTCCACGTACAACTCAGTTTTAGTCGTAAGTCCATGCCACACTCCACTTCCTTTTGTTTTTCATGTTGCTGACTTAAACGGGTTGTATATTTATATATATGGGGGTAAGTCTGTAACCTAATAGAATAGATGTTATTACTATAGTACCCTTTGATCATGTTTTCAAATGATGAAGTATTACAGAAGCTATTGCATAGTCGGTCTAATAAATAAAAATTTCCTTATTACCTTTGAATTACAAGTTACATTATTATGTTCTAAACTTTTTATATATATTTGTAAATTCTAAGTTTTCCACGTTTACAGAAATGATCTTGGTAAGTTAAATTTATTTTAAGTAAAGCCTCTTTCAAAAGTAAGTGATAATGTTGTAATTTTATTATGATATAGTTTGTTAAATAATTTTTATGTATAACTTAAAAAGAAATTTTGGCATAATTATGTTATGTAGTATTAAATCTGATAGTTTGATTTTTCATTAGTAAATAAGTTAGAGTTAATACTTTAGTTAGAGATTTAGTTGGAATTTGAGAAATGTTAACATTTTTAGGAATTCGTGAATTTAAGTTTCCGAGGAATTAAAATAAGTTATTTTAGCATTTTAGGCTTAAATATTGAAATACGTGTTCGATTAGAAATTTATGAAAATTACGTGATTATATTATAGATGAAGATTAATATTTGTTCGGCATTCTTGAGGAAATTTTCGAATGTAAGAAGTCCAGGTAAGCGGAGTTCTTATGTTAGACTTTGCATAAAAATAAAAAAAAATGAGCTGAGATTGATTTTTGAAAAAAATGCATGTTTTGTTATGAAAAGAAATTTGAAATGACCTCAGTTATTTGTTATGCATGACTCATGAAATTCTGTTTAAGAATAAAGTATTTTCTATCATGACTGGTATAGATATGAGCAAAGTTTTGGCATTCTCTTTTTGAACTATTCAAAAGGGAGCGAATATGAAAAATGGTGCATAATTATATTTTGTGATTTGATTCTGTTCTGTTATGTCCTGAAAATATTTTGTACTCTGATGTGCTATGATGTGATTTCTGAAACCTCTGGCATGACATTCTATTTCTGTTCTGTTTTAACCTTACCACGAGTGTAAAACTGTGGCCTCTGTTTGGGTTGGTACCAACTTTTCTGTTTCTGGTGTGCCCACTTTGGAAACAAAGTGGTTTTCTGTGTGGTTTTTTTTATGTGCACACTCGGGGCTCCGAGAATAATAAGGGGAAGATTCATATTCTGTTTCTGCTTGGTTGGCCGCTGGGATTTGCACAACCCTACCACGAGAGTTAAACATGAAATTTTGTTCTGATATGATGTTTAAGTTATGTTGTGCCCATGAAAGTTTGAATAAGAATATTTTTTAACTTTCGCTCTGATATTTTTGATAACATGTTCTGACTCTGCATTCCTAAAATAAAAAGTGTTTTGTTCTGCATTCTGAAATATGTAAATGCTCATGTTTACATACTAGTATATGTGCTTATTGAGTTGTTGATAACTCACCCTCTATCTCCATAATATGTTTCAGATAATTTTTATGCACCAGCTGAAAGTCAGGAATAGGGAATACTTGCAAGTTTTGTTGATCATAGAAGACTAAGTGCCTTAGGGTATAAGGACTTTTTGGAGAGTCTTTTTGATAGTGTTGATATTTTATGTGGTTATGCTATTTTGAGTAATGGATATTCCTAATCTTTGTGGAAATGTTTATTTATTTTATCGAGACACTTCTGATGTGCCTTTATGTAGGAATATGGATATTTGTGTTGAACAAATAGGTTAATATGTTATGGAGACTCTGATTTATTTTAAAAATGTTATTAGAGATGATTTTTGGTGGCATGAGTTAACTCTCCGGACCCTCGGAGACAGGGCGTTACAAGTGCAATGCATGTGTTACATATAATTGTTATAAAAAAATGTGTTATGTATAATTTTGGCTATATATCTCTTTATATATATAAAGTGCCTATCAAACGGCAATTCTTGTTTTAACAGTTTTTATTGTTTTTCCATTAAAAATTATTCATATCCATTAAACGACTGTATTCTCAAATTTGATGCCCATTTATTGGGTCTTTTACGTCCATTTATTGATTGTTAAATTATGAAAAATCAGAATATTAAACGGTTGTATTTTCACCCACTCATTGAAATTATGTCTATTTATCAGTTCCTGACGATACATCTGCATGCTCAAATTCATTGTATTTACATCTGCTGATACAAATCTCCAATTAACAATTACATATTAAAAAAAATACAAATGCATAAAATTTAAAGAATAACACAACGTATCAAATTCTCTTCTCAGCCGAAGAAATTCCCCATGCTTCTCCTTGAGTTTGTATTAATCTTTATGCTGTTGGAAGCTACTAGAGATTTACATATTCAAATTTTGCTGGGTTTGAGATAATCTTTCGTATCTTTCTCTATCTGTTTTAGGTCAACTATTAGATTGAAAAAAATCCTGTTCTGACCTCAAGATCTGCATATTTCACACCAGTTTTCTATCAATAAGTTACTAAATATTAATAAAGAAATCTAAGTAAACATCTGGTTTTTCTATTATAAAACTTAATAAAAAACAGAAAAATTAATCGTACAACTGCATATTCAATTTATCTTTCTTCTATGCTCTGTTTCTCTCAAATCAGGTGTCTGGAAGCAGTGCAGTGGTGCTAAAGTTTGAAGGAAACATTGAAAAGGTCAGTCTAACCACCTTTTGTGTATTTATAGTATATCTATAGTCTAGCTATGTTTTGCGTTTATAGTTTGTCAATCTAACTAGCTTTTGTGTGTTTATGGTATATCTATAGTCTAGCTGTGTTTTGCGTTTATAGTTCATATAAAGGATACCAACAACCAGATATGAACCCAAAAAAGAGGAAAACCATGTGCAACAGTATACTGTGAGTAGTATGCTGTTGGAAGAAAAGATATTCTATTTAACCTTTTTTGTTGTTGACAAATAGACAAATAATTTACAGAAAATTCTAACAACAAAAGATTCAAAATTCTAGAGTTATTTAATTGTAACAAATAATTCTAGAGTTATTTATATACAATATGCTGCTTCTAATTTAAAATTTTGAATGATCATAAAGTGCTAACTAACTATAGGATTAAACACCATCATAATAGAATGGGAAGATCATTCCATAAAAGTAACCACAATCCATACTCACTGTTTTGGGTCAAAACTCTCAACCACAAGGTCCTCCAACAGATCTTAGATTTGTGTGTATTGTCAAAAAATATTTAGAAACGAGCACATAGAGGTAATCAATATGCATAGTGAAACAACACATGATACATATCCTAATACAAAGGCATTAATCTTCCGACACATACACCATCATAATCTGTATGTGTTGACAAAAAAATAAAAAATAGAAACAAACACAAAGATAGAGAGGAAGCAGGTCAAGAATAGCAAACCAACATACATGAGGTGGAAAAAAAAAAGATATTTGAAACATGAGTATGCTAAAACCAAAGAGGATAAAAAAACATGCATTAGCTGAAAAATAAAAAACATATCTAAAAGATGAGCCTTCAGATTTGTTAGATTTAAAAATTCCTTTTAAAAAATCAGAAAATTAAAAAAAAAAAAAAAACAAAGTTGTTGATTTTAAAAAAAAAAACAGAGTTCTTGCTTTCTAACCAAGAAAGCAATATGCTCTGTTGCTCCTCTAGAGGCAGGGTGAAAATTATCCTCGTAATTCCTTCCTCCACAACCTTTCTATCAAATGATTTACACCCATGTTGTAACCATCTGTAGTCATTAATCGATGGTTCTAAACAAAAATAAAAACAAAAAGAAAAAACAAAAGAAAAAAACCAAACAAAAATCTTCTTTCTCATTGATGAAAACCTAGGTATGTGGAACTCAGAAACGTATAAAAATCGAAATTTTTTTAATTTATTTCATGAACAAACACAAAACTCAAAACAGAAAAGTTTGGGGGAACGATGACGAGAAATTTCCGTAACTTATTTCAATTGAAAATTCTCAAACCCTTGTTCTAAGGAGGTCGAGAAGGAGGAGAAATCTAGAGAGAGAGAGGCTTTGTTGAGGGAAAAGCACCAGCGGCTTACAGAGGAGTAGTGGCAGTTTGGGGTTGCGTTTAGTGGTGCTGCAGGCGGTATTGAGGGCCCGGGGTGGCTCGGCTTGGTGCAGATCTTAGTTGACGACAGCACTCAGTGAGGCAAAGGCCTTTATTCGGACCTATCAGGACCTAGGATTTGAATAGCACAAAATTTTTACCCTAAATACATGGAATTTCAGAGAGAGAAAGGCACTCGCGGATACATAGAATGGAAGGGGTGCGAGATTTCAGTTAGTTTTGTCCAGTGAGAAATCCAGAGAGAGAGAGAGAGGGGCTCTTCCACGGAAAAGGTCCTGAACAATTGTTCTTACCTTGGAAACTTTGGAATGGCCCAGACAACGTTCAACCAAAGAAATAAGCAAGTTCAGGAATTCACTATCCGTGTGTTTTCTTTGTATGAAACCGAACGGTGGATGCGGCCATAACTTGTGTTTTCTCGAGTGGAGTGGATGATGAGGATGTGGTTGTGAAGTGGTGACGCGGATCGTGATGCCTTAATATTATTTTTCTATTGATTGAAACAACTTCACGTTTTTTGGCCCTTTTAGAGCATCTTCATTGGCTTGGCCAAACTCCAATGATAGTTAAATTTTAGCCAATATGTGCCAAAAAGCCACCACATTGGATTGGACATCTCTATAAAAATTTAGACTCATGCTACAGTGATTCTCCAAATTTGTAGGTGAACAGTAGGTTAGCCAAATATTAAAATATTCAATTCTCACTCTTCTCACAAAATATGTAGGTATTTTTTATAATTAAGAAATTTGGTTCGATTTATTATTATTAAATATAAAATGTGATAAAAATAAATTAATTAGTTAATATTAATTAGAATATTAATTATTAAGTTAATTATAATGATAAGTTAATTATAATATAATTATTATTAATATTAAATTGATAGAATTATAAAATGTAATACAAATAAATTAAATAACTAAATTATTAAATTAATAATATTTTATTATTATATAGAGAGTAAATAGTTAATCCAATGTGGAGATTGAATTTAAATGAAATAAACAAATGTAAAAAAGTGTGATATTGACTAAATTTTGAAGATGAATTTGACCAAACCAATGAGAATGCTCTTAATGCGTTCTCCACACAAAAGAGCCAGAAGGGGGATTGCCATATATTGAAAATATTGCAAAACAATCTTCTGAAAAAGAGTAGATAATTCAACTTTTTGTAAATCCTGACCAAATCAAGCAATAGAAGTATAAGAATTTTAATGTCATCTCTACAGATGGCGTACAAGATGACAAAAAAGATGAATCACAATAGAATTATGAATTGATTGACTATTTAAAAAAGAGAAATACTATTCTTAAAGAAATTTCTTACCGAAAATTTCCACCGAATTTCATTTATTTAATTTCTTTTTTTTTTACTTAATGATTAAGTAAGTGTTCACTTAATGATTAATTTTTTTAAGAAAAAAGGAAAATACTATTCCTACAGAAATTTCTTACCGAAAATTTCCACCTAATTGCATTTTTTTTCTTTTTTCTTTTTTACTTAATGATTAAGTAAGTGTTTTTAAATGAATTTGTGATTTTTTTATATTTTTTAAAAATATTTAAAATGTTTAAAAAAATGATTGAAAAAAAAGAAAAAGAAAAGGAAAAAAAAACATTTGCCCTTCCGGTGAGGATTCTCTGTAAGAACCCTCTGTGGGCGTAGCAGTTCCCTTTAAAAAATAAATAGTCATGATATGCTCAGAAAAAGAAACACACTTTAGTTTCTATGTATTCAAAAAATAAAGTTTTGTAAGTCATGTTTACTCAACAAAAGTTTGTGCCCCAAGAAAAGCACTTGAATAAAGATAGCAAGTAGAAAGGAATAAAGTAAAAGAACAATGACTGCATGTAAAAAAAAAAAAAAAAAAAAACTTGAAAACAAACATTCCAAAATAAACCCATACATTTTTCCCAGAAAACAAACATGCAAAAAAAAAAAAAAATATATATATATATATATATATATATATATATATATATAGAAAACAAACATCCAGGAAAAAAGGATGGGAATGAAAGAACCAAACTGATTTCAAAATGAGGAGAATATGATTTCATAAGTCTTTATCTAATAAAAAAGCTCATGTAGTACCTAGGAATACTTAAATAAAAATTAGTTAATTATTAGCATAACTCTAAAATTCAGAAATGTCAGCTAATCAAATATTACAATAAGTATTGTTATTGTAATTGCTAATAAATATAAAAAAAATATGCTAAAAAATATAATAAGCTGGTCCTGCTTATAATTTTTATTTCCTACTTGGTTTAAAGAACAAATAAATTTTGGTAAATATTTTATTTAAGAATTCTCATATGTGATATTGATCTATTCTTTTATAGTTTTTCTTTTCTTGGTATTTTTTTATTTGATATGTTATCTTGTTGTGTTCGTTTCCTTTTTATTTAAATTATAGATAATTTGATTCTTAGTAATAAATCTAAATCTTTACATAATCATAATCTTCATTTTCTTTGAGACCAAACACGAGAAACGTCTATAGAGAGGAGATTTGACAGACACGATTGAAGAATCGTGAGGACAGAGAGAGAGACTTGTGGTTTTTGACGAAAAATAGATTACAAAATAGATAGGTGTGAGAGAGTGAGTTTGAACTACTTTGAATGTTCTGATACGCTGCAATATCTATTATTATTTCTTTTTTGCGATATTGGTTGGCATCAAGGAATTGAATGGGTCAGTAGAGGAAGAAGATCTACACATAACGAAACAAGCCGATCAATAAATCCTCAACAATCAGGGACTGCAGAAAAATTACTTGCAAGAGAACAACAAGGTTAGATTGCAATATTAATATTCAAAAATTTCATTTAGTATGTACGTCCAATTTAGTAACATTTCATTCACATTCTACTTTTGTAGCATTAAACAGATAAATGAATGATCCAATTGTTTCGTGCCATGAATATTATTATTATAAATTGTAAATAAGAGAAAATGTCAGATCAATTTTGCTACTTTCTGGTCGACTACTACAACAATTTGTAGTAGATATGTATGTTAAAATCGAGACGTCAAGATTAGATTATTTTAAAAATAACCAACAACATATTCAATCAGAGTATATCAAGGTATTGTTGATACCATTACACTTGGGGAAACAAACGCTTCTAATGTTGAAAAACGGATTATACTGTCTTCGTCATTTATTGGAGGTCCAAGAGATATGCGGAAAAGATATATGGAAGCAATGTCTTTAGTTCAGCGTTATGACAAACCAGACATTTTCTTAACAATGACGTGCAATCCAAACTGGCAAGAGATTACAAACAAATTAAGTCTGTATGAGGAGAGTCAGAATCGACCTGATTTGGTTGCTCGGGTCTTTCATGCAAAATTAGAAGAATTAAAGGATCAATTATTCAAGAGGCAAATTTTTGGTAAAGTCTCAGCATATGTCTACGTTGTCGAGCACCAAAAAAGAGGTCTTCCACATACGCATTTTTAATTATCTTACAGAAGGATTGAAAAGTCTATGCGCCTGAATCTTTTGATGAGATCGTATCAGCAGAGATATCTGATAAAAATACAAAGCTGTACTTGCATAACATTGTTGTCAAGCATATGATGCATGGACCATGTGGAGCCTTGAACCCATCAAATGTTTGCATAAAAAGAAATGGTTGGTGCAAAAGTTATTATCCAAAGAATTATGCATCTGCTACGACTGTTGGAAATGATTCCTTCCCAATATATAGACGTTCGAACAATGGAATAACTGTCAAAATCAGAGGTAAAAATTTAGACAATCGTTGGGTTGTGCCATATAATCCATATCTGCTTGCAACATTTGACTGTCACATTAATGTCGAGATTTGTTCTATAATACAAGTAGTCAAATATCTTTATAAGTATATTTATAAAGGGCATGATTGTGTTGCTTTCAACCTGGTTTCTGAACAAAAGAATCAACAAGTTGATGAAATCCAACAATTCCAATCCGCCCGATGGATTGCTCCCCCCGAAGTTATGTGGAGAATATATGGGTTTGTTATTAATGAAATGTATCCAGCAGTGTATATTTTACATTTACATCTGGAGGATCAACACCCAGTGACTTTCCGAGCAAAGAGTGAACTCCTCGAAAAAAGAAAACCGTTATAGATCGTATTGTTACAGCAAATCCATTTGAAAACGAGAGGTATTATCTACAGATATTACTAAACCATGTAAGAGGACCTTTGTCCTTTGAAGATCTTAGAACAGTTGATGGTGTTGTGTCCCCAACATTTCGCGAAGCAGCAACAATGCATGGTTTGCTACAGAGAGACAGTAGCTTAGAAGATTGTTTACAAGAAGCATCTCTATATCAAATACCGTCTAATTTGAGACGGTTATTTGCAACAATATTGGTTTATTGTAATCCAACCAATCCGATGGAACTTTGGAAACGTTTTGAGCAAGACATGTCAGTTGATTTCAAATCAACAGAAGATTCTATATCAAATGTAAGAACCCAAGTATTGAAGTCAATCTCTTTCACAAATGAATCGATGGGTAAAGACATTAATTCCTACCATCTTCTTTATGATGACATCTATTTTGATGAAGAAGAATTTCAATCTAGAGAAATTAATGATGAATTGGTTGTTGAAATTTCAGAAGAAGATATTGCGGCATCATAATCTCTTAATAGTGAACAAAAACATGTTTATAATGCAGTGCTGGAAAAAGTATTTGCAAACCAAAATGCCGCATTCTTTGTAGATGGCCCGGGTGGGACAGGGAAAACATTCTTATACAAGGTACTTCTCGCAACAGTACGATCAAGAAAATTGATCGCACTTGCAACTGCTTCATCAAACGTTGCCGCATCTATTCGTCTGAGAGATCGAACGGCACACTCACATTTGAAGCTTCCACTTGATACTGACAAAAGAAGCACGTGTTATGTCAGCAAACAAATTGCCCTGGCAAACCTACTTCGTGCAGCAAAATTAATAATATGGGATGAGGCTCCAATGACAAGAAAACAACACATAGAAGCATTAGATAAAATGCTACGAGACATCAATGATTCGGATGTAACATTCGGTGGAAAGGTTGTTGTTTTCGGCGGAGATTTTCGGTAGGTTTTACCGGCGGTTCATAAAGGAACGAGACATGAACAGGTTAATTCCAGTTTGGTTTATTCTTATTTGTGGCCTACATTGACCAAGTTCCGCTTAACTGAAAATATGCAAGCAAGATTGGATCCAGTTTTTTCAAATTATGTGTTAGAAGTAGGCAACGGAATGCCACCAAACACAATTGATGAAACCATAAAAATTTTGAATGGGATACTTGTTTCCTATGATGATGACAATACTTCTTTAGATCATTTAATAGAAGATATTTTTCACAATATTTAAGAATATTCAGCAAATATTTTAACTATGATGAATCGAGCTATATTAACACCAAATAATAGTTCTGTTGATGAAATAAATGCATTGTTAATTCATAGGTTCTCAAGTGAAGTTTAGCGATATTACAGTTTTGATAAGACAATAGATGCATCTGAACAATCAGTTATGGAAGATTTCTTGAATACTCTAACCCCAAATGGACTTCTGCCTTATGAATTATTACTCAAGAAAAATTGTCTCATTATGCTGCTTAGAAACATTAATCCTTCAGAATGGCTATGCAATGGAACCAGTTTAATTTGTAGGGCTTTTGATCGAAATATCATAAATGCAGAAATTGCAGTTGGACACCATATCGGAAAAGGGTGTTCATTCCAAAAATACCATTCTTATCAAATGTTGATGAAAATAGTAGTTTTCTATTTAAATGAACTCAATTCCCTATAAGATGAAGTTTCGCAATGACTATAAATAAGTCACAAAGGCAGACATTGGATTATGTTGGGATTTATTTACCTCAACCAGTTTTTTCACATGGTCAATTATATGTGGATTTATCAAGGGCGAAGACAACATCTACAGTGAGGATTCTAATACGACCAGTGTCCACTGAACAACATGAAAATAACTGCACAAAAAATATTGTGTTTACGGAATTATTAACATTATCATGTTCAAATTAATGTTATACAGGTAACTAGATTTAATTGTATAGTTTCGATTTACTGTCTATTATAATATTAATCTCTATATGACTAATATTCAATCATTTAATTAAATGTCTTCGTCAATTGTTTTGGTAGGTCATGAATTTAAATCAACACTTGTTATACTTATGCATCTGAAATTTTTGTATCTAAAAAAGGAAAAAAATGCTGACGGTGTATACATCAATAAAGAATATCACTCTAAATACAAAAAACTGAAAAATTAAAATGATCGTTGCGGAGAAGTCACCTAAGCGAATAAGCCAAGGCACAACTGTGAAGTATCAAAATTTGACATTATTTGATGAAGAGGTATAATATTTGTTAGCATATATTACGTTTCAAATTTTTAATATTCTTTGAAATTGGAGGTTCTTAAATTCTATCATATTATATAAAAATATTAATGATGTTGCATTTATTTATTTATCTTTTTACAACATATTTTGTTTAAAAGAAATAAAAAATACAAAAATTATTAAAAAAATATTTTAGTAAAATAATCCTCGTAATTTTATATAATATATAATACACTATTAATCACAATTATTTTTGTTGTTGTTCTAAGGAAATCGAGTGCAAGCAGTAATGTTTGGAATTGATACTGACCACAGGGACGAGACTTTAAATATTTTTCAGTCATACTATATCAGTAATGCACATATCAAACCAGTAGATCCAAAGTATAAAATTGGAGAATATCAATATCAATGGATACTGAACTCAAGAACAATAATAGAAGATGTTCCACAAAATGAAGAGCAAATAGAGACACCAAAATATGAGATCATCCCATTTAAAGACGTAGAGGCCTACAAAGAGTCGATTGGAAAAATAGGTAATTTAATTTTAATTTAATTATAAATTATTAATCAATAAATTAACATTTCTATCTGAATATTTAGATATTTTAGCTGTTGCAATCAAAATTAAGCCAACTAAAGAGGTAGCGACAACATTTGGACCAACAACAATCCAAGAGATATATGTTATTGATGAAAGGTAAAAAATTCTTATAACTTCTCATTTCTTTTAAAATTGAATTCCAATATTAATTTTGGAAAGTTCTATTAATTCTTTTAATTATTTCAATTTTGTAGCTTGAACCCCATATATTTGACTATGTGGAGTCGATTTGTCCAAGATGAATGTCAGAACTTATCAGAAATTATTGAAAATAAACCAATAATACTTGGAACAAAAATATCTGTTCGATCAAATAACGATATTTATAATAATTAAGCAGCTTAGTTATTTTTCCGTATTATATATGCTTGCATTAATATTGATCTCAATTTCAACAAAGGATTGTCTTTGTCATCACGTCCGTCAAGTACCTTTACAATCAATC
This sequence comes from Juglans microcarpa x Juglans regia, assembly GCF_004785595.1. Taxonomy (NCBI): domain Eukaryota; kingdom Viridiplantae; phylum Streptophyta; class Magnoliopsida; order Fagales; family Juglandaceae; genus Juglans; species Juglans microcarpa x Juglans regia. The sequence continues at coordinate 41,579,739 of NC_054596.1, forward strand.
ATCTTCTTCCTGAGACAGCTACAATGAATAAATGGTAATTCTCAAAAATTAAAAATTACATATTAATGCATTTATATTAGAGTTAATTATGCGTTTTATGTAATTTATCTACATATTTCATTTTCTTATATTATTCTTCATTTCTAAATTTAAAGGGCGGATAATAATGATTTGATAATTAAAAGTATCATTGCAAGAAACGTGACATACCCATCTGCCCCTCTATCATCTGTTGGTATTCGAGAAATTGTGAAGAATTGCGATATTATAGAGTTGGTGAAGGGTTTGCAACCCATGGCAGTAAATATTATTTCATTAGTAATAAATTAAAATATTTACACAAACATTCATTCTAAAAAATGATTATGATTTAATGTAAAAAATAAAATTCTAGATAGAGGCGAAGATATATGTGATTGACTTGGATCAAGTATTTTATTATATATCATGTGTTGGATGTAATAAAGGAACTGGATATAAGTATAATAAAAGCTTCATTTGTATATATTGCAAAAGCCAAGGGGTCTGCAAACCACGGTATGTATCTTACAATTTTAATTTACAATCGATATCTAATTTAGTTTAGAATTTAACAATATTCAAATTTAAAATAATATATTCAATGCATTTAAAGTGCTAGGGCATATGTTGAACTGGAAGATAATACTGGAAAGATAGCTACTATTATGTTTGGTGAAGTAGCAGAAGAGGCATTTGGTTGTTCAGCAGTTGAGTTGATGGAACATTCTGGAGAGGTATCTTTTAAAATTTTTATTCAAAAATTGAGTTTGGTCATAATGAGTTAATTAAAAACGAAATTGGGTTTTAATTAATTATGTAAAGCTATTAATTTTTTTTTTTTGTAGGAACATCAACCATATATTAAAAGTGTTGTCGATAAATTATCAACAAAAATCTAGAAGATTCAAGTTTATGCAGATCCAGAGAAAGTGAAGGAGAAAAAACATAAGCATTATAATGTCTTCTCTATTGAGGCAATGCAAGATGAGAAAAATGCTGGATCCTCATCCTAGAATCAAAATTATCTCAAATAACTTTCATAAGACTATGGACGACGTTTATTTATAAAACCATGTTATAGTTTCTATTAATGCTCTTCTTTTACTTGTGATGTTAATTTATACGACATAAACATTACGTCGTTATTTAATTAAGTCAAAAAATTATGTCTTTATTAATAAAAAATTAATTCTTAAAAAAAATATATATATATATATATATATATTCTACAATGGAATAAACCAAAAATGGAAAAAATGAAATAGCAACGATGACTCTAATTAGTAATTACTATCTCGCACGTTTTCCAGTCCTTTCGTGTACTGATAAATTGTTTCGATAACGTCCATACATATAAACCAACCGACTCTGCCCCCATCGATGATCACTACAGCTTCACTTGGAAGCTGAAATCTTTTGGAAGTTAATTACATTACATGCATGCATGCTGCGCGCATGCATGCACGTGAAAGAAATTGCTTTATCAAATTATATATAAAGAATTAAGCACGTTATAAAGATGCATGTGAGCTAATTATTAGCTTAATATATAATATGGTAAAATACGTGAGAATTAATTTCCATTAAAAGCGAGCTGTGGAAAAAGATTGTAATTAAGAAATTATATTAATTACTAAAAATTAATCTTGAGTGCTTGTGATCTTTTCGTCAAAAGGGAATTTGCTTAATTACATATTGATCTATATATATATATATTAATATATATACGTGGCGGGTATAAACGAAAATAATCTACTTTTGGTAGTGAGGTTTGTAATTAATTAACTGAAAGTGGGCTTACTTTTGAATTGTTAAATATTGTTACGATACGATAGATATTGAATCAATGGCATGAGGGGACATCATGTCATGGGATACAAATGTTGACCAGGGAGCCTTAATTTATAACATGGCCAGCTATATAGCTAGATTTACGTGTGAAAATGAAACCGCGTCATGAGTATATGGTACCATTAATCTTAATTAGGATTGACAATTTTATCATGATCATGATCACTAGCAAAGAATCTTTACGATTGAGAATTTTATACATATCCCAATGTTGTATACAAAAAGAGAGAAGAAAATATAAACCTAACAGTACATCATCATCATGACTAAGCAACAAACCTTCTAAAACATATATATCTATTAATCCAGCTAGCTAGCTAGCATGCATGGATATTGCAAGTCCCTCAAAGCCAAACACCACGTATACATTAATGCAAACCAACAAATTAATTAATTATGTGTTTAATATCTAATATAATATATAAACACTATATATATATATATATATATATATATATATTTCATAGGAAAACCATGCTGTTGTGATCAATCTCAAATCTCATATCCTCCAAGTTTGAAGGTGCTGCCCCATTTGCCAAGCTATTTTCTTCCAAATTCATGTCCCATAGGAACCCATATTCATCATGATCACCTTTGGAGGTAGTTTCTTTGTTGATGTTATTTGTAGTTTCCTCAGAGAACTGAAGAAGATTGAGCAGGGAATTGCTTTGGCTTTGGTTTTGGTGAGAAGGGGTACTTGAGTCAAAGGAGGTCATGATTTGGTTATAATACCCACAAGGCATGGTTTGGTTAGAGGGAGGAGATGGAGCTAAAGATAACTGCCGAGGGGCACAAGCTGTAGTAGTACTACTGGTCTCAAACATATGTTGTGGGCTGAATTTGGTGCAATCCTCCGAGTCTGGCGTCAAACCCTTGCTTTTGTGAAATACTCTGCACAAAACCCAGTCCTCCTGTCATAAAGAAAATGTAGAATCTCATTAGCCATACATGTAAAACCAAAAAATAAAAAATAAAAGCATGCACCATGGACATGTGAGTGCGTAACAAAGTCAATGGACAACTTGCACATCTGCTTTCCTTTCAGTTTCCTTTGAGAGAAGCACGAAACTTTTCTATACATAAGGATTCTCTCTGATCTCTCTCTCTCTCTCTCTCTGTGAGTTGATTGTGTGTGTTGTTGTGCTTCATGCGTAACTGCGTACGTGTAATTTGATACAGTAAGTATATATCTTTTGGAAAAAGCAGCATGTATGAATCAGACCTTAGGAGGCATATGTGGGGTCTCCAAGCGAAATTCATGCATGATCCATCCGGTTTTGATCCCATTTGGAGCTCTGTTCCGATAGAACACCAAAGTCTTTCTCATCCCTACGATCTCGCGCGTCATTGGATCTTGGACCGTCCGATCCTTCCCCGTGGCTTTCCAGTATCCAGTTGTCGTTGCCCGATTGGTCCGGAAGCCAGTGGCATACTTGCGGTCCCGGAAGCTGAAGAAGTACCACTCGTTTGCATTGAGCTTAGCCATCTCTGAAACCCATATATAATTAAATAATATTATTATTACATGCTAGCTCATGTAAGAGCTTAGCATTTTAATGAACATATATAAACCTTCATCAAAGTATAAGCAGAATGGCCGGAAAAGTCATGTATATATATATAAGGCGGCGGCGGCGGCGGCCTGCATGGTACATAAATATTATACACACAATATCAGACAATATATATCACTGATTCATACATATCATGATCATGTGATATTAATATTATTCATCAGATAATAATTACTATATATATAAAAGCCTCTGAATGAGTTGTTTTGTCCATTAGACCGGACTTGAGCCCTCAATGCTTGTATCAGACTTCATTACATATGATCTATGTTTTTTAGATCGATATATATAAACTTACCTTATCCCAAAAAATAAAAAAAATAAAAAGGTAAAAGCTAGCCTAGTGAAAATTGAATGAAGTTGAAGCTTGCCATGTACTTTAATTTGCTGATATCACTCTTTTTTTGGCAGACCTAGAGATCATCTAGTAGCATAAATGGAAAAGATTCGATAGATGGCATGTCTATGTCACCTTATTATTAATGAGTTAGGTCTAAGGAAGATCAGCAAATTGTGGTGTCAAATTTAAGGAAGAATTAATGATTTTTTTTTATCGGGACTTGATCTAGCTAGCTAGGGTTTTATATATAATATAGTCAATTTCATGTGTGAACATGAGTACTGTATTTTTTCTTCATTTGCCTAAACTATTTATGGTGCTCAAATACTGATGCTTGATAAGTGTGGAAATTAAGCATCTCTTCTTAATAATTATTATTATAAGTAGCTATATATATATATATATATGTATATATTCTTAGTACGTAATAATTATATCAATGGTTGAAACAAATATATATATATATATATATGGTTGGCTGATGTTCGAAGATGTACTGCCACCTTAATTAGCTTATGAAAGAAGTCTTATTTAGGTAAATCAACTTACTTGAATCGTAAGGCAAGTAGGTTCAATTCATGTAAAAAAAGACCACTAACGTAGCTAAGGTACTTTTTTGCTTTAATATTTCACAAGTACTCATTTTTCCTATATATTGTATGATCTAGAGAGAGATCTTATCCTTTCAACCTACCATATATCTATCCCATCTAATTTAATTAGCATGTAATTAAATCAATTACAGATCATAAGGAAAAAAGCCGTAGGAAAAATAAAGATCGGCAAACAGTAGTACTGATGATCATGAGTTAAGTTTTCTACAGTAATCACCCAACATTAATTTTGTTAGAGAGATGTTTGGGTGTCTGGCATGCACTTAATTAGCAACGACAAGCTAGCTAAAAGATCATTTTCAGTGTACTTATACTGTGCTAGAAGTCTGGACCATCTTTGACGTTGGTCCCTACCGGTTGTGAACAGATTATAATAAGATGCAAGATGCAGGTGCATGCGCCGGAACTTCCAGTGTTCTAGATTACTGTACGTGTTTGCATGTATATCATGAATACAACTATATCTGAGAGAGAGAGAGAGAGAGAGAGATATGGCTTACATATAGCTACTAATTTTATAATGGATTCCAGTAATTCTTTGGATCTTTCTTTGAAATTAAGGAGATAACGTACGTATTCTATATATAAATTATGTCTGCGTGGCTTTCTAGTTATGAAGAAAATCTACCGCATCAATCAGTGGCTTAAAATTAATTTCTTGTCAGTTCTTTGTTGCAATGATAGCAAAAGTTAGCATTATCAAATAAATGATTGAGTATAGCTCTCTCTCTCTCTCTAGACTTAAAAAGGGTCATGTTTGTCCACTCTTTGCCGTAATTACTATGCCTCGTAAAAAGCTACTCATCAATAATTTGGTATTATTTGTATATGTCTTCCCTGATCATCATCATGCTCAGTACAGCAAGCCAGCCGGAAAAACTACAGACTAATACCCAGCAGCTTGTTCCTCATGATCAAACTCTTATGATCATCGAATAAAATCTTGTTTGATCATATGAGTTTATTTAAACAAAAATAAAACCAAACAAGAAGTATATATCTTAATTTTGGTGGAAAGACATAAACATGGAGATCAAATAAAAGACTTCAAAAAAGAAATGAAGGAAGATAAAAAAACAAAAAGTACTTGGCAACCATGGATGTAATTCAGAGAACCTACCAGGAAGCTGCCATGGCTCACAAGTATGCAAGTCAATTTCCATCAAAGAAGTACCCTTCAAAACCTCCTCATTTGTAATCTTTTTGTAAAGATAATGGCAGACCAACTCCTCATCACTAGGATAAAACCTAAACCCTGGAGGGAGTGCTGCCCCTATATCTCTCAGCCCCATGCTTACAATATCGTCGTAATTTCAAAAGGAAGAAAAGAATGATATTGATCAGTTTGGCAGCCAAGAAAATGGGATAAAATGGGATAATCTTTGTTTTACGGTTGGAATTTCGAAGCAAATTCTAGTCTCGATCGGGGTATATATGTATATATATGGTAGGAGATGGCCAGAGGGGGGGATCCGAATGTGGAAGTAGTACGATTCAAAAAGATCGAGCTAGCTTTTGGTGGTTTCTTTGTTTGGGAACTTGAAATATAGAATAGAAGAAGAAGAGAGAGGCTTGGTATTATTTATATACAGTTAAGGAGGATGACGATGACGATGAAGTATGCCTTCGCCAGTTAGAACTAATTAATTTCTTACAGTATTTTATAAATTCTGGCATGAGGCCATGCTAGCTAGCTAGCTTTTCATGTGTGCGTGTGTGTGAAACTAGCCAGTCGGTTATAAAATGGTAGGAAGTTTCAAGAAAAACCAAAGTTACAAGAAATGTTGGAGGATCAGTAGAAGCTATACGTACTGCAAGATATATACATACGTGATCAACGGATATGTATGGACAAAAGCCAAGCCATTTTATGATGATGATGATCAGAGAAACCCTCCAAAATACTCCTTTTTTTATATAATCTTGGTATAATATACTTTACGAACATTATTATTTTCTGATCATCATCATGTACATTAATAATTCAAAGACAATTAAGAATCTTTATGGATACAAAAACAAAAAAGCTAGCTTACGTACGTGGAGAATCACGTGCCATACACGTAGTAGGACGACTAACGTGTTGCCATATATCATGTACTCATGTAATATTCAGAAGAAATATTCATTGATCAATTAAACAGTAAGTATATCCATCTGATGATCAACCGTCGATATTGATCGATCAATATTGTTTAAATTTTACGATAATCATTGCCGTACGTACGTATATATATAATTCAATATATATATATATATATATATATATATATATATATATAAGTTTTTGAGATAATCAACAGCGCGCATATTAATTTACCATTATCAAATTATGTTTTGGATTAATATTGTCTCGTACTCATGATCATCATGACGTGATTCATATTAATATATATTGATCGACGTGGAAAATTTGTGAAAACTCCAATAATTATGAGATTTTTGGACGGTACGTATTATCACCAAATGGAACTTTAAATAGTACGTACCCAATAATTAAAAGTTCATGATGATCATATATAGACATACATTATACATATATATATATATACACGTAAATATATATATATATATATATATAATATAAAGAAGATCATCGAATCTCTGTATTGTATATATTTTGCTAAATTAATGATGCTAGCAGCTTGCTTATATATATATATATATATATATATACACACACACACACACACAAATTAATTGAGAATCATATTAATTGTAGATTAAATAATTAATTGGTTCAGCTATTCTATCAGCACGCCATGACCCTCTTCGAGAAAATAGACAAATCCACTTGTTGAAAGCACGTGAACCCTTTGATATTCGGCCTGGGCTACAACGTTGACAGCTCTAAATAATTAAGGAAAAGAACAAATTAATAGCTGGAAAAATTAAAGAGAAAAAGAAATTAAATCATTAATCAATGAACTGATCATCGATCATCACTTCAGAAGAGTCCCATCTGTTCCGTTTTCGATCACACAGCTAGCTAGAAGAGTTACTTTCGGATTGATGCAAATCGTGGGGCATATTAGAGATTGTCTTAATGCAGGTCCTTGCAGGGACCACTAATGATGAAGGACATCCAGGCCCCCGCCATCCTACACATATATTGTTCACTTATGATGATCTGTATATAATAATATGATTTCTTTATTCTTTCTTTTCTTTTTTGGGTGAGTAATGTTGGAAAGGCAATAATAAAGAAGATACGGACAAAGGGATGTTGGTCGCAGCATGTATATTCATATATATATATATATATATATATATAATATTTATAGTTTTAATATGTGTAAGTACTTTGTGTATTTTTTTTAACAAAATCAGTAAATCTGAGATCTATATAAAATTAATTAATTATTTTTTTTAAAATATTTAAAATTTATAATTATATCTAATATTATAATATATGTATTATAATATGTAAAATCTGGATTATGCACGGGATCAGTAGTACTACCTTGGCCAGCAGCTAGCACAGGGAGATTGAAATTATTAATGGAGCTAAAATCTCACTATTCATGAGTGTGACAGAAAAAGCTTTAATTAGGATCTAACATTTTATGTGACCTAAGGGACAATTCAATCGTAGTACCCTTTCTTCTCCAACTAGGGTTTCTTGTGCAACAGGTCATGAGGGCCCCCGGCCCCACCCTTTGGGATAACAGGTCATTTTCGCCCTAATACGATAAATATATACATATCCCTCCATCCCTATGTGGCATATGTAGCATATAGCGACGACTGTCGGTGACTCGGTTACTAATTAGTTTTAATGATCTTGTCGGGAAAAAACTAGTACTAGTAGTAGTACTAGTTCTTAAACAAGATCCTAGTCATTTAAATTAAATTAAATTAATGGTTTATACCTTAATTAATTTGCTGCAATTTATATATCATGGAATTAATGATTGAAAAATTAAGAGCATTTTAAAAAATAGTGATTAATTAAGAACCTAATTAATGTATATCTTAATTATTATATATTCTTCTTGATGATCATGATGATATAATTATATATTATATATAAAGAAAATAAAAGTTAAAAATGAAAGAAAGAAAATCAATATATAATATATGTGTGTTAATGGGTTTATTTATTTGTAATTAATTTCATGAAGAGTACCCAAAGTCAAGATTTGTCATTGAGTTTTCTTGAACAAATTGTAAACTATGAAACTTTCGTGTGGTGACAGCGCGCGAGTGGATGAGATCGATGATGAGTACTCAGGTGTGTTACCACAGCAAATTATGGCCGTTTATTTACTTTTTATTTTTATTGGAAATTAAATAATTATGAACCCTAAATTCACGGGACCCAAAAACACGCCGGAAGACATGTGATACATACCGCAGACTAAGCTACACGTCATAACTTTGTTGACGTGTGAGATTATACATTATGAACAACTAAATATATATATATATATATATAAAATACCGTGCTGGCCTAGCTCATGTGACCTGTCCCCACCAAACATATTTAGATTATACCACAATGATTGTGCATTCTAGGGTTAGGGTTCTTAATTTCCAAGTAGGGAATTTTTGTTAGGTGCAATACATGTACATATATATATATATATATATATATATTGTGTATATATAATATTTAATCTGTGCATGTATGTAGATGATGGTGATGTTAAAGAGAATGAGTGACGGTTTGATATTCCTCTATTTGGAACCAATAATTAGTTTCTTTCCTTCTTCTTCCAGAACTCTTCCTTTGGAAAATGTCCTTTCACTACTGCTGATCATGAAATTCATTTCCATAAGTTATGGGCTCCCTTTTGGGTATATTTGTTTGGGGATCTCAATTCATTAATTACATGAGCATCGATCGACCCACCTCATGCATACAATCACCACGGCCTTCTTTATTAACAACAAACAAAATAATTTAATTGAGAAATGATATTTATAGTTATAGAGTATGTAAATATTGTATATTTTTTTTAAAAAATAAATAAATATGAGATTCACATGAAAAAATTAATATTTTAATAATAAATTTTATTTTTTTTAAAATATACGATATTTATATAATAAATAATTGTATCTAATATTAGTGTAATTAATTTTCGTATATGTATGGTCTATGCAATTAATGCAAGTACGTGCATGCATGGGTCCATTTATTGGACTGTGTCCAATCAGAACCCATCAACCAATTAGCATGGGAATATATATACGTGGCATCCATCCCTTGTTGATTTTGTTGTACGTGGGGTATATACCATCAAAATCATCAATTGGAAGGCCTACATGAATATTGTCTAATTGTTATATAAATTAAATTGATTCTCAAACAAAAATCTTTATGTACGTCCTAAGATTTACACCCTGAGTTGACATGCAAGCCAGCAAATCTTTCTAGCTACTATTTTTATTTTTGTTATGATATTAATTATATATCATGACATGTGAATAATTAAGGGAATTAATTTTAAGGAGTTCATATATATATATATATATCATATATAAAAGATAAATAAACGAGGAAGAAAAATATTCCAATGTGAAGGGAATTGAAGAATTTGTGGGCAGAGAGACAGATCATCAGAGAGAGAGATTCCTCTGCCTTGGAAATCAATGTTTCTACAGTTGCAGCATGAAAAGCACCTGTACGTCTAGCTAGCACTGAGAAGATATTAACTTGTTTGTACTGGACGTTATCTATACGTTAATTAATGCCTGTAAAGTTGATATTCTTATACCTGGATGATAAATTTAAGCCAACTTTTGCCCGTATATTCAACATGATCGAGCAGCTAGCAGATTGCTTTTGGAAAGATAGGTACCCATTTGTGGCTTTTTAAAGATCACTTTTGAAATTGCAGGGATGGATGGATGGATGGATGACTGCTACTATTTACGAATCTTTATCACGAAAAGCAAGATAGCATTTGCTTTTGAAAGACATAACTTGTCATGATCTATATCCACTTGAAATATTTAATAATGGAAAATACACGTGTCATCTCCCAGCTCGCTCGCAAATAGTAATTTTGATCAATCAATGCAAAATTCGTTCTAATTGCAGGTTAAATTAGTTAGCGATGCATTAAATTAATATATAATTTGCATGTACTCATGAAATCTTCATTACTGAAAAGCCATGCATATTTTCCTCATGATGCATGCACGCACGCACGTACATCAATAATAATAATATTAAAGTAATTAATAAAGCTAAATTCAGCAGCGCAATATGTATATTAAACGATCGAATTAAACAAATCTCGGAGGTTTTACTATTGTTGCAAGAGTAATTACTAGCTAGGTAGCTAGAAACCTCTTAATTTGTCAACAAAGCTAGGCCTATATACATAAGTACTATGCCCATAGTTTAATGTTTTTGTAGGGTAATCCACCATCAAAAGGAATTTCTCACAGTATTAATGGAATAAAATGGCGCTCTCAATAGATATTCCATGCTTAGTCATGCACATTGCACATCCATAATTTAAGACTTTACGTCCTTTTCATATTCTACAAAATTACAAAATAAAAAACTTGAAAATAATGTAACCCACATCAAATCATTCGGTTGATAGCTTGAAAACGTGGGAAATTGATTTCTACAAGTATAAGCATCTTGGATCACGCATAGCCTTGATGTGATTGCATGGGAATCACAGATATATATGTATATATATATATATATATATATTTATATATGGACAATTAATTAATTAATCGATTTCAAATAATAAAACGTCAAGTATGGTTAAACTCACCCTCTATGATTGTTTTTTGTTTTGAAAAACAATACAGTACCAATGGAGCAAGCTGATCTTGATCATTATCAGGGCTTGCAACAGCGCGCTAGCTGCATGCCATGCAACTGCATGCGTATATATATCAATCTAACAAGTTAAAAACAAGGAGGACATACATGATATAAAAATGGTGCTCTTGTCAATTATTAGAGTTTTGGTAAATATATGCTAGCTATAGCTATATAAGGCATGCAACAATTTTTGTTTTAAAGTCACGGTAAGATTATGATCTATTGAAATCATTATAAAAGGCGCGCAAGCTGAACGTACTTGTCATTCTCAGACAATATAGAATTTCGTAATTCATCAATTAATATATCATTCTACGTACACTCAATTTGAAGATGTTACATGCACAATCGATGATATTGCAATCGTCACGGAGCGGGACAGGTACTGGCTGAATTATATTATATAATTATATGATCGACATGGGGTCGATCGATTTATATACGATCTGATTATAGAGAGAAAACGTGTGTGGGGAGGTTGAGCTAATAATGTAGTAGACTTCGGATTATTGATTTGCGCCGCAAACGTGAACGTACGATCTCACACGTACACAGACATGCACACAGGCAAATTAAGAGAAAGAGATCGATCGAGCAATAAAACACAGATAATCAGAGTTTAGGCAGACGAAATTATATTTGCATGCATGCATAACAATCATGCAAGCACATGATGATGATTTATGGATTTTGAACTAGCTAGGCAAAATTAATTATTTGAGACCCTGCATGTCGTGTCAACGTCATAAAAAATAAAACACATCCATACAGCTTGGCATTTTATATATGTGGATGCAGATTGCTCCATGCATGCATTATTTGCTCTCTAAACCCTAGCCTTCTGTCCTTGTAAATATAGCTGTAAACTTAGTACGTACTAGCTCAAGATAGGTATGTTTCAACATCCATATAATAATATATACATATATATATATATACATATTATATGTATGTATGTATGTATGTATATGTTCGTTCTGATCTCACTATCGCTCGAGCTGTTTTTTTCCCTTCGTGTTTTGAATCTTTGTCAACCTAGCTATCTAATTATGTGGGATCATTACCGTTCGATCGGGCAATATATTCTTTGAACTTGCTCATGATCATGATCTCTGACTCCTGTTGTGTTATTTTCTGATCTTTTTTCAAGTTTTCCCCCCATTTTTCCATGCACCTTCCCAATAATAGAGAGATGATCAAAACATGAGTTGCTGTCAGAGTACTGATGACTAGAATCCATGAACCATAAGCTAAAAGCAATTGGTAGATGTCCGAGACAGATGTCTCATATCAGTTTTTGTGTTTGAGAGTGCATAAATTAATAAATGATGAAATTGAAAGGAACAATTGAGACGCCGTACGTGATCATGGAGTAGTAGATCATGATCAATAAACTGAATCATGAACATATTATTATTTTCCTTTGGATCTTTTGTTTGGATGTCTAAGATAGAAAGAAAAAAAAAAAGGAATGGAAATGAAAGTATACTTTTATTTAATTAGTATATATTAATATGATTCTTTTACTTTATCTTTTGTACGTCTTGATTCGGTCCAATTAATTATGAGCGCTGTAACTCTGCCGTCTGGGTAGTACCGCTCGTTTATACTGCTTCTTATTTTTTAGTTTTTTTTTTCATATTTTTTAATATATTTAAATATTTTTTAAAAAATAATACATCAAAACATTTAAAATCATTTCGTTAATCACTAAATAAAAATATATATAAAAAATAATTCTTCAACGACACACTAGAGCGGTACATTTTAGACAGCATACAAGTTTTTCTTATTAATTATATATGTGGAACAAATGCGAAAGAAGGTAATTAATGCAACTTATAATATAATTCAATTCCAAGTAGTAGTACTTTTTCTTTCCTTTCCTATAAAAACACTCCGAAACAAGAAAATGGTGGTTTTCATCATTCCTTTTTTGGATAAGTAGGTAAGTAGTATTGGATCGAGAAAAATATAAAGTAAAGATAATAAGTAGTACTGTTGGATATTACTGGTAATTTTAATGCTGCTGCATGCTCAAAGCGGCCAACTTCTCTGATTGAGGAGACACGCAAACATGTTCCCGGCCCCTAAAAGTGGAGCATACTAGTTTTAAGAGATTTTGCTTTTAGAGGACATTATTTGTATGCTTTCTTATTTGAAAAGAAACTAGTATTAATCGTTCCAATACAAGGAACTTATAAGCACCTTTCCTTTGAATATATAAGGCAAAACGGCCGGCGCGTGAGCGAGGCTAGCTCATCATCATCATCATCATGTGCGTCGACCTAGTTTGCACATGAACTTTACATGCATGCCTCAGACGAGTCTCTAGTATATCTATATATACACACTGCAGTAATAATATATAGAATCGTTGCCTTAAAATTTGTCAGATCTAACCCACCCTGGCCTATCCCCACAGTTCTAGAGCATGGCCCCCGCGTGCCGACATAATTATCATACATCATGAGGAATTCTAGCCATTGTCGATCGACTCAGGTGGGATGATGCTTCCTATTCAACTACATTATTATTATTATTATTATTCTTGTTGTTGTTCTCGGCCGGCCCTAACCAAATATTTAACTGAATTAAAATAATTAAAAATTAAAAATTAAATAAATTATTATTAAAATATTATTTTTTAATATTATTATTATTTTAAAATTTAAAAAAAATAAATTATTTATTATATTTAATATTAAAATTTAAAATAATTCTAATAATTAAATAAAATAGATTTTGATGAACTTAGATCCAAACCGACGAGTTGGAAGACTAGAAAACAAGTCTCTACATCAAACAGTTCAGATCTAGTAATTAATGAATTGCAACGCAATACTGCAACCAATCAATCACCGCTGTTTCCAATAGAGGCACCATATATAGTCCACCTCACATGAGACAGACTGTAAAAAACGACAATGCCATGCACCTTTGAATCTTCTAAAACTCATATATAGGGATTGGATCGATCTTCTTTTAATTAATGAGTTGTTATCTAATTGCTTAAAAAATATATATATCTAATTGCTTAAAAAAAATGTCTCCTAATGAATTATGATGTATTAATCAAAGTCAAAGGAAAATTTTACTTGAACCACATGATGACCCCACAATTAGAAACTTGAATAACAACAGCTAGCTGCCTAGAGCTAGCTAGGATCTAAGATGCAATTCAAGTGATCTCTTGAGTACTCTATGAAAGATCCACGCTTAATTAGCGCATACTCGATCGATCACATAAATTCATGTCATGTGACATTTATATATGCATGAGTACTACTCCACCAACCACATGAAATTATGAATTGGGTCCGACCCAAGGGTACTTCAACATGTGCGTGCTACGTGCTACGTACACTATTTTGTCATGAAACCCTAGAACTTCAAACACCAACCAATCCACAGTGATCCAGTACGTGCTCCTACTCATGCAGATTTTATATATAGTGAAATTCCAATTTCCATGCATGCACAACAACAACACATGAGTTATACATGAATATTAATGGTTATTATTATAAACTCGAGCCACCTCAGTACTAGATCTAGCTAATACCTAAATTTGGCCAGCCCCACATACATGCATGATGCCCCAACATGGGCACCATTTAATTAATTAATTAATTAATTAATTACAAAATTAAATAAATAATAATACATGATGGCGGCCATGGCACATAATAATACATCATGTGTGACCAATCAATCACGAAGCTAGCTAGCTTATATATAGCTAGGGAAGCTGCCAACTACTCAAGGCAGGCAATCAAAGATGTGGCCAAAATATATGTACCAATTATTAATTGGATGCCCATTAATTCATGTTAACTCAAAATTCCACTACTACCAAAAAAGGCCTAGCTAGCTTTTGGTGCAACAACAAGACAAATACGGTTTAAGTTTTACGCGGTTGAAGAGACAATTGTGAGACATGAGAGACACGCGTTGGGTGATGTTTGGTCGTCAACAAACGTTGAGAGAACAAATTATTATTAATTGAATTGCCATGTTTGGCCGGGGGTGCAATCAATCATATATATATATATATATATATATATATATATATATATATGTATAGATTCTTTTTCGTGTTATCGATAAATGTTTGTAATCTTCTGTGGCCTATCCATCTCCATATATATATAATCCCCATCATCTTATACTAATTTCGAGGTAAATGATGATCTGAGATCATGATTTGGACAATGATCCATCATTATAATTTATATATGATAATAATTCAATTAAATTAAATTGAAAGTATTAATTAATTTAACTGCGTTGTTATTAATTAAAATCGCTCGATCGAGCTGCATGCATTAATTCATTGGCCGCCGCCGGCCCTACCGATGATCATATGTATTATATATACACTAAGCCAACCATAGCTAGCTAATGATATTTATAATTATTCGTTTTCTAACATCTTTCCAAAAACCTGTTTGTCATGTGGTGGGTAGCATCAGACATACCTGTGTACGTACAACTGACTTGAATTTGATGGTCCCCGACTCCCGATCGACCCATTTTTTGTCAGCAGCGCGAAAGCTTCACTTTATCTAAACTTTACATCGGATTCTAGTTATTATTAAACCATCTTATATTCGAAATGATCAGTATATTTCATCCAAAGTTTGGTGGGTCCAACGTACTGATCAACTCTTTATATTAAATAATCTAATTCTTTTCTTTAATATATATTATATAGGATGATTTGGTTATCATTTTGGTCCGACGAACATGTAGAAATAAATCATAAACAAGCTGTACGCGTGTGGGTGTTTTTGTTCTATTTTTGGATGTTTTTGTTCTATTTTTGGGTGTTTTTGTGTAGGCAGTATTTGATCAACGCTTCAAAGTCCAAAGGTACTTAATTGCAGTAACTGTGAGAATGGGCTAGGTGGGCTTAGTTTTTGGTACGTAGTGGTGGTACTAGGTTGGTAGCATGAGATCACGTTAATGTTAAGAACAACGAGGGCATGATATTAAACCTAAACCCCACGCCATAAACGAAATCGAACAGCTAAAGTCAAGAGTGAACACAACCATTGTCTAAATAAAGTTCATTTGGCAAATTTTTTTTTTTATTTCTTTTTTGTTCAGGCCTACGGTATTATGCTTAACGTTTACGGTAAGGTAATCTTTACCCCCCAACTTTACTTCAATTTGAAAAGGGCGTCTATCTTTATTTATTTTTTAACCCTCTTTTTGCGGTAAATTAATATATATATATATATATTTACATTGGAGGTGGGTTTTAACTCCTTCATTAAGTAAGAAAGTACCTATTATTTGGTATTTTACTTTTGGATTTCTGTTATTGTCAATTTTGAACATTAATTTAAAGCCGCTCATTAACAAAAACTCCAAATGATTCATAATTCACAACAAAAGAACCAAAGATTTGAACAATTTGAGATTTTACAACTTGTTTAATAGAATAGCATTTCGGTTTGAACTTTACACTACTACATAACATAAGAGTAATGTTAGATACAATCTTAGAGCGTGTAAGTCTTGCGTACTCCTTTTAAAAAAAAGTAAAGTTCACAATTAAAAAAATTACAAAAAAATATATAAGACTTGCATACCCAATAAATGCAAATATCATTTCTCATAACATAATAAACATGTCGGTAAGGGAAAATTTGCAAAACTTCAGTTATAAAGAAAATTGCCCAGAGTTGTGACTGATGCTGACAAGTTTGGAATCGGTTTTTAGCTTCATAGAGAAGTTCAATTTAGCATCAAGCATAGAAGATAAAGGAAGACAGCGATGATGCTAAGGCGTTTGCTTTGATTTATATAAATATATATAGCTTTATTTCAATTTTTTTTTTTTTTTCTTATCTAATATGAGGGTATCAAGTCTTGTCATCCCGATAGAGAGGCATATTCTTGTCTATGCTTTTATTAATATTCAACGCAAAGATTCCCCCTACCCATCTGGTTTAGCAATCTTCAGATTCACGTTTCCATTTGATGTAAATTGCCATCAATTTGCTTGCGGCGCAAACAAAAAAATAGGCTTGGAAAACAATTTTATATATATATATTTAACAGTGGCACATAATGCCGTCAGAAGCTTCCCTTTTTTAATAGGATCAAATAGGGTTTGGTCCCTTGAGTTTGGTCCCCACAACGCAGACCTTAAACGTAGGCCGACTCAAATGAACCCACAAGCCCATGGGCAAATGTTGTATTTCCATTTTTTTTTTTTTTGTTTTTACAAGTAAGGCCTTTCCTTCTATTTCAAATCTACAGTTGTTCAACTTTTGTCCCTAGATATATATGCCTCGGATTTTAATATGCACCGCATGTTCTTGAATATTATCAATTTATATTTTCTGAACAGTGGAAGAATCATTTCCGGCGGTAATGTCCTAACCTCTGATTCCATTTCAATTGCGGCATTTAATTTGGGATTGCTCCACCTCCTAGAACACTAGAAGAATATATATAGCACAACAATTTGTTTTTATATATTTATTTTCCTTCAACACAATAGTATATAAACTTGGGTTGACTTGTATTGACCTTTTACTTTCTAATAGCCACCGAACTTGTTAATGACAATACTTAGGGCAGCGCTTTTTTTTTCTTCTTAATAATAGAACAGGGATGAACTGATTAGGTTCACAAATAGATTTCACAAAAGTAATCTCATAAATCGATGTGGCTAGATGTGATTTATTAGATCTGCTTTATAATAAAAATAGCTTTACAATCTAATGCACCGCAACTAGCCATATCAGTTTGTAAGTTTATTTTGTGAGATCTCTTTGTGAACCAAACATTCCCCAATGGGTGTATCTTAGTCACTTTAATCATCACATGTAAATCTATGGATAGCATCAGTAGCTTATCATTCCAGAG
This sequence comes from Juglans microcarpa x Juglans regia, assembly GCF_004785595.1. Lineage (NCBI taxonomy): Eukaryota > Viridiplantae > Streptophyta > Magnoliopsida > Fagales > Juglandaceae > Juglans > Juglans microcarpa x Juglans regia. Next base: position 41,597,823 of record NC_054596.1, read on the forward strand.
CATAAGAAACTTTACCTCTTCTCTAGATTGAAAACCAAGAGAAGTTTTGTCATCATCAGATGGACCCAAGAGGAGAGATGGTGTCTTCCTGGGGTTTTAATCTTTAGACACTTGAACAACTAAGCCAGTTGATGTCTGGATTGTTTTGAGGTGACCCGAGCCAATCAGATCACGAAGATGAAATCTCATATCGAGTGGAGACAACCGGAGACGCTTCTTCTCCATAGAAGTTGACATCATCTCTTTGTATCTCCTGCGGTTTAGGAAAGAAAGCACTTCCTTTCTTCCCTGTAACGAAAAGAATTGATTAAACACATCTTATCCAGTTGTTGGGAAGATGATTCATTTGATATAATCTGGTTAAGAAACTCAAATCCACATTACAGTCGGAGATTATTTCCATTTCACAAAGGCTATGGACAACTATTATGTAATTTGCAGACATTGTTTCCTATTGCCCACCAGAACGGTATGCAAAAAAATAAACAAAGCATTTGCATACCTGAGAGAGACCCTTTAGCACTGAACCAATATTTGGAATTGCAAACCAGTACATGTTCGGATCAATAAGCTGACGAGTCTAAAAAGAAGACAGCAGTTGTTAGTAAGAAGACGGGGCTGAATACCATCAAACCTTTCTAGAAAGAACCAAAAAGAAAAATAATAAACAATAAACTAAAATCATCCACACAGATATTCCAGGAGGTCATGATCCTTGCCATGAATTAAAAAAGGAATTCACAAACTATCTTATAAGTAATACATAACTATTCAGATTGATTCGTGCAATTGTGACTCATTAAAGATGATGAAGTTTCCACGTTCACATCAATACCTTGCAATATCCTAAATACCTTTCTTTTTATGTGTTTGAGAGTAGAAACTTCAATACCTTACAATAATCTAAATACATTACTTTTATTTGTTGAGTATAAATCTCATTCAAACATTAAGAATATTCCTCTCCCATGAAAACAAGCACAAACCCAGTCTATGGCAAGAGAACATAACTTCTGTTTTTTTTTTTTTTTTTTTTTTTTTTTTTTTTTTTTTTTTTTTTTTTTTTGATCGGTAAGGGAACGCAACTTCTGTTAATATCACTATCGTATTATATGTTTTTAACTTGCCATGTTGAAACACCATGTACAACCTCTCCAAAGCTTAATCTTCCTAATCAGAATATCAGTTCAAGTTCCAATTCCAAATACACATGCACACAGCAAAATAAGTACAAAATACAACTATAACTAATCATAGAATTCAAAAAAGAACAACATTAAAAATATATCACTGAAGATTCCAGTTTACTTACAAAAAGGCCAGCATTGATTAAAAGGGAGATGTGTCCATCCTTAACCTTTCCCCCAAGTGATAAGAGTGTATGCTGCAGCAAAAGCATTGTTCTTTTGAGTTGTGTCGTATCTAATACAGCAAATAGTTCAAGCGGTTTTACCATTTATAGACAAACTCCCTTATACAGGAAAAAAAAAAAAATGCTTCACAAAAAAATCAAAATTAAGCAGCCTTCACATTCATTATATAGAAAAATAGTCAAAAATAGGTAACCAAAAGGACAATTTTTAGGTGAAAGTACCAAGCTTTTTCAATATAGATATGTCCATACATACCTCAGAAACAGTTTTTTTTTTGGTCCATTGTTATACAAATTCAAAAGCCCAACCAGTTAAAAAATAATTAAAATTATAAATATTTAATGTATGAAAAACCCAATATTCAGACCAAGAAGGTAAAGAAATTCATCAATTAATAACCATCGTCTCTACAAAAATGTCAGATGTTTTTTTCTCAATTAAAAAAAGACAAACATGAATAATCACAAAATTATTGAAAAACTGTTTCTTTCTAGCATTCAGAAATAAGTCTATCGGTCCCAATGATATTAAATATTTACCATACATCTCAATGTTCTTAATGTACCATTGTACCTACTAGAGAAATGCATAAAGGCTTGATCTATGGAACTTGGGATATATTTATTTATTTCAGAGTTGTTCTGGTAAACAACCAGTATACTCAAGCTTTTTCCTCTTATTAATAAATAGCTAAAAAATGCCTATCTTCGAAGTGCTTCACAAATTTCCAAGCGCAAAAATTACATGGTAGGTAGTAGAATTCTCAGGCAGATACCCAAAAATCTCACTTCTGTCCAAAACTTTTTTTGATAAGTAATTCTGTCCAAAAATAATTCACAACATATATACCTTTCTTGATGAAAAAACAGTACAAATCAAGATTTATCTAGAGCATCAATATAAGGCAAAATGTTCTGGCATATTTAAATTTTAAATATTGACATAGAGAGAGGTATTATTCTAAGAGATAATGCACCACACAAAATAATGCACATCTACTATTACAGTATTACTTTATTTTTCCTTGGAAAGAGATTCTAAGTAGAAGCTCAATACATGTGGAAAACTATTGCTTAGGATGCATCAATTTGGTTAAACATGCATGGATGAGAACATATGTACTCATGCACATAAGCACACACGTAGTAAATAAGACCATAACAGAAGTCACCAAAAGAACTAGGTAATAGCATAGAAGTTTATGTTTGACTAGTCATAGAAAAGTTTCTTATAGGAGGAGAATAAATAGTGTTTAAAAAAAGATAGAAAGTGGATTGATATTTGTAACACTCACAAGCTCTTGATGTTCTATACTAGATTCCAGCTTAGCATCCACAACATGTGTTCTAAACCATTTAAAAACTTCAAGATCACCCTGCTTCTTTTCTCCCAGTCTTTTCACAACACGTTCTATCTAGACACAAAAAATAGACGAGAAAATTATTAAGAGTGTTATAGCCACAAAGGAATTATACAAAAGTAATCCCAAAAACTTTGTAGAGTACTGATCAAAAAAATAAATAACTTTGTGGCTGGAGTATTTCTCAATTATTAATAGGCTCCCAATCCCTCAAAAGGGTTGCATTTTATATATGGCTGGTGCACAGAAAACCAAGCACACCCTAGTCACCAAAACCACTGTGTCCATTCACCACCAAGCACAAACCCAGATTATGCATGGGAGAACCTCTGTTTTAAGTTTTTCACATTAAACCCCACCCTTGTATGTGCTTCCATGAAAAATATGACCCTTTATCCTTCTAGACAACGTGAAATTACTCAAATGCAACCAACCTGGTTTAGATAGTCGTCTTGAAACATTACAGCATGATCATCCTGTCCAGTATTTAATTTGAATATGCGCACTACTTTCTCTCTTCTTAAACACTGCACAAAAAAAAAACATCACACCCTATATCAATCATAGACAACTTTGAAATAGAATTAAAACAACCAAAATTTCAGACACAAGAAACATAAAAAAATCAAAGAAACTACGTACTATTTAAAATTTCACATTGTTAAATTTATTTTGAGAAGTAATATTCAATGTTAAGTTAAACTTGAAAATTTATTTTTCTATCAGATAGGATATATAGCATGCGTTTATAAATTATCACTTTAGTATGCTTTTTTTTTTCTTTTCTTCCTTCATTTTTCTTCTTTGTTTTTTCTTTACTATTGCAAGACAAAAATTTAAGAATATGGCACAAAACAAATGAATTAAGAGTATGCATAGGAGTTGCTTCACATATAAACAGAAAAAATCACCTCCAATTGTACCTAATTTAAGGCCTGAATTAAGAAATTAATGTTTGTTTAGTACCGTGAAAAAAAAAATTAACAGATTAGAAACCCTTTCCCCTGTTTAAATTACCCACCTCTAGAAAGGGAAATGATAATAAATAACTGAAATAATCACCAGATGTATCCCATTCTGGACTCAACAAAATTCTTCAAAATTTTAAGGCCAAAAACCAGACCTCCAATTCTCTATCCACTTGCGTTCTGTCCTTTACGCTGCTGTATAATTGTGACCTTAAAACAAAGGGCTGAATTGCGACCTGAGAACATACATTAATTTAACAAAATTCAAGGACTATAATGGAATAAATAAATATTACCTTGTACAATATTAAATATTAAAAAATTCTACAATGTGTAGAGTGAAAACTTCATTCAGCGAATTAGAAACTTGCTCAGACTTGTTGACTAATTAATTAGGCCAAACTTAAACTTATGTCACAAATTCATTCCTTTAGGTTGATTTGAGTGGTATGACATGAGTAATTTTTACAAATGACAAGTATAACAGGCAAACAATCTCGTCGTGTCCAGATAAGTTGTTAAGAGTTTTATTGGCCAAACTTAACAAGTATAACAGGCATTAAACTTTTAGGACCTATAAGCCAAAAGCTAAACTGCAAGACAAACAAGAGTAATGAACAATTAGGTAGTAAATAGTAAAATCCTTAGCCTAATTTTCAAATTACGCGTAACTGAATTTTCATATTACCAATGAAGCACATTATGCAAGCGTGTTAAACATTATCCTGAATTTTCTGGAGAAAATGATGAACCCTAACCTTCTCAATGTGAGGGAACTGAGCTCGCATCATGCGAAGCGCCACCAGTGTATCGCTAAATGTAAGATTTTCCTCTGCATTAATGAAACAAAAATAATAGTAATCGCTTGAACAAAATGAAAATATTTCAAATTCAAGATTTAAAATATATATATATATATATTTATATAGCATTTACCTAGGGATAGAGTTTGATCAAGATCGCTGCATTGGGGCTCGGTATCTTCTTGGTCCCGGAGGCGTTTTCTGCCTCTGGATGAAGGTTCTGGAATCTCGTCCATGTTGCCTCCAAGACTGCAATTCGCCGCGAGATTCCGGAACCAATTGGAGTATATTCTTAGATCCTCGAGAGCACCGACTTTGCCCAGAATCGAAGGACGAGTGAAGACCGTTTACCTGCATTTGCATCCCTAATCCTATTAAGAGCAAGATCGTATTTTATCTTTTATGAGGAATAATTTTTAAGTTAAAAAATACGAGAAATGATAATTAGAGTCGTGATTCGCAAGCGTCGTGCAATCATTTTTAAAACGTAAATAAATATAGAATTTATATGAAAAATTAATTAATTTTTTAATAGTAGATTTCATTCTTTTTCAAAACGACTGCATAACATTTACATACTTCATGACTGTATGTAACATTACTCTTTTTTTTTTAAAGTATACCTCCATTCTCATTAAGGCTGCGTTTGATTGTAAGATTCAATTGAGCTCAGTTGAGCTCAATTTAATTTTAAACTGAATCTAACATCCAAATACTCAACTTTCAAATTATTAAACTCATCTCAACTCAAAACCTTTTTATACGTGGGATCCACAATCTTTTTCAACTTAACACATCTTTATACGTGAAAGTTACAACCTTTTTTAACTTCTCATAAAAAGTATTAAACTCATCTTAACATCTAAACACTTTAAACTCAGTTTAGATAAGCTCCATATAACTCATTACACTACTGAACTCACTATTATTCATAAAGAACTGAATTCAGCTCAGCTCAGCTCAGCTCAACATCCAAACGCAGTGTAAAACAACTCAAGTCATCCATTACAGTATAGTTCTCTTTGTATATCAGTAAGTATTTCTATAAGACTTTCCTCTATCCAAACCCTTTTCTCAGAGAAATTAAAAGCTAATCTAGAAAGTTTATGAGCTATATTATTTGCTTCCCTGTATACAAATCTAATCTCCCAGTCCTTTTTGTCCACAAGCAGCACTCGCACCTCATCAACAATATTCTCATAGTATGCCCATAATTCATCCAAGCTGTTAGTAGCTTTTGACAGTTCATTGTGAATCACCGTCCAGAATTACCTTTGAGAGTCCAAGTTCTACACACAAATGACCAGTTCTCTTAAGCGCCATAGTTTCGACAGCATTTGGTTTCTGCAGAGAGTCCACCACAGAACACATACAAGCCAATACTTCTCCATCAGCATCTCTTATAATCACACCAAGCCCCACTTTTTTGAGTTGAACATTCATAACTGTATCCCAATTAGCTTTAACCCATGACTCAGCTGGTTTTCTCCATTTATCAACCCTACTATTGTTGGCCACTGACCACTGAAGTTGTTGCTGATATGCTTGTGCATTCGCAAACTCATAGAGATCCTCTTTTGCAGATTTCATCAACCCCCCCCCCCCCCCCCTCTTTTGGATTTGTAAACTTCTCTTCTAAAAGCCATAAATTTCTTCTCAACCATATTTTCCTCAGTGTACAAGCTACCAGCCCCACCTCTTCCTTCTACAACTGCATAATACTTCTTCTACAGAGATCCATGAAGCACGGTTTACTGATGTTTCATTTCTGAACTGGACTATTGGGTTCAGCCCAAACATCTGAGGAAACATGACAACCCCATAGAGCATGCATGGTAGACTCATTTCTCAATTCATAAATTGGATACAAGCTAGATCTTACTACTTACTTCTTCAACAAGTTCTCCCTTGTAGGCAATAAATCTAGACATGCTTTCCATACAAAGTGCTTAACTATCTCTTGCACCTTTAGACCCCAAATACCCTTCCACACAACATCTTCACACTCCCCCTTTGAAGTTTCCTCATTTATTCTTCTTATTCTTTTATGCTCCAGATGGTATGCATTTTTCACAGAGAATTTACCATCACTAGAGTGACCCCACACCATTTTATCCTCATCTTCCATTCGATAGATTGGTATACTACTAATAAGCTCCATTTCCTCTTCTTAAAAAATCTCATTAAGCAAGCCCTTCTTCCACGTCCCTTCCTCACCATTGATCAATTGGCAAAACTTAAAGTCATTGGACAACTTGTTAACATGAGAGGTAATGCAAGGACAGACCTGACTTGGTAGCCATTTGTCTCTCCATATGTACACCTTTCTATCATTCTCCACCCTCCACACTGTGTCATCCCTTACTAGGTCTAAAGCAGACCATAGACTCCTCCATGCATATGATGGGCCTCTACCCAGTTTTGCTTCCAAAAACCCCACATTCTTAAAATACTTTTCTTTCATGATAGTAGCCACCAAGGAAATGGTTTATCCAAAAAATCCCAACACTGTTTTGCGAGTATGGAAGTGTTGAAGCACTCAAGATCTCGAAATCTCAATTCACTATTTCTTTTACTTTCACTGCTTCTATACCAGTTCCTCCATTGGATCCACCAGAAAAGAGCCATGAGGGATGTGATTTCAAAACATAGTCTTTTTGGAAGTCTAAGACACCCATTGCAAATGTGGGGATAGCTTGAATTATAGCCTTAAGGAGGACTTCTTTGCCAGCCTAAGAAATGAATATATTTTTCCAATTACTAATTTTGGACCACACCCTCTCTTTTAGGACTCTGAAGGTATTGTATCTTGACCTGTCCACAATGGCTGGCAAACCAAGATACTTCTCGTAGCTCCCACACACTGACATCCCAGCCACATTCTTTATCAATATTTTGGTCATCATGTTAATATTTGAGCTGAAAAACATGGTGGTCTTCTGGATATTCAAGCACTGACTCGAGGCCTCTTCATACATCTTCAACAGGCCTTGAATATGCTACCATTCAGACAATTTAGCTCTCTCAAAGATCAAACAGTCATCATCAAATAAAAGATGACTTATCCTCAAACCCCCTATAGCCACAACAACACCTTTAATTAACCCTCTTAAATCAGCAACATTAATCAACAAGGAAATCCCTTCTGCACAAAGGATAAAAAGGTAGGGAGAGATGGGATTCCCTTGCCTTAACCCCCTCTCAGGCCTAATCAACTTCTTAGCTTCACCATTAACAAAAGTTGAGTAGGTCATAGAAGATACACATTTCATAATCCAGGAAATCCATCTATGGCCAAACCTCATCCTTCTCATTACAGCCTCAAGATAAACCCACTATATCCTATCATAGGCCTTAGACATGTCCAGCTGAAGGGTCATCCTCCCCTTATGTCTTGTTTTCATGGTATGTAGTGTTTCATAGGCCACCACTACATTATGAGTAATGAGCCTACCCGAAATGAATGCACTCTGATTATAAGAGATTATATCAGGGAGCAATTTTTTGAGTCTATTGGCAAGGACTTTAGAAATCAGTTTATAAAGGACATTACAAAGACTGATGGGTTTGAATTCATTGGCTACTGAGGGGTTAGAAACTTTAGGGATGAGGGCTATAAAAGTTCTATTGACATTGCTATCCAAATCACCATTACATTTTAAGAACTTTAAGATGGCTTTAGAAACTTCCTGCCCCACAGTACCCCAATAAGCCTTGTAGAAACAGGCCCTATAACCATCAGGCCCAGGAGATTTCAATGGGGCCATCTGATTCAAGGCAACTTCCATCTCTTCCCTCGTGAATTCCTTCTCTAACTCCACATTCATCTCATTACTAACACACAGATTAAGGTCTTTAAGACATACCTCAATAGCCTCTCTCGAGGGGTGAGAAGAGCTAAAGATACTATTGAAGTACTCATTGAAAACAATTTCAATTCCTTCTTGATCTATCACTTTTCTGCCCAGGGAATCAGTAAGCTCCTCAATCTAGTTCTTCCTCCTCCTTTGACTGGCAGAAGAATGAAAGAACTTAGTATTTTTATCACTTGAATAATAACAATTTCTCTTAGCTCTTTGCCTCCACTTCAAGTTTTCTTGTTCTAGTAATAGCTCCACCTCACCCTGTAGCTGTTTAATCAATATTATGAAAACCTTCATTTTCTTGCTCCTGCTGAAGCAAATTAAGTTCCTGCCTCATGACTGCCTTAGACCCATTCCCTTTTAATTTACTCCATCTGACTAGGCCATCCTTACATTCCATCAATTTATCTTGGATACACTTCGAAGACTCTATATCCCTCCCCCTTCTTTCGCTTGCCTCTTCTATCACTGGTCTGCCTTCCTCATCCAAGATCCATTTTGCTTCAAATCTAAATATTCTCTTCTTTATTCTTCTGCTTGTGGACATCATAGCTAGGTCTAACAATAGAGCCTTGTGGTCAGATTGGTTAGCAGGCAAGACCTTCGCCACTCTATCTTGAAACAGATATGCCCACTTCATGTTAGCCACAACCCTGTCAAGTCTTTCTTTGGTGAAAGTGCTGTCAGAGTGCTTATTACTCCACGTGAACAAGTTTCCTTTCTAGCCTATATCATAAATTTTGTTACCTTCCAAAGCTTGTTTGAACTCCTCCATTTGAGCCTCAGCCCTTGGTTTCCCACCCACTTTTTCCTCTTGATAAGCAACCTCATTGAAGTCACCCATGATACACCATGAAATTTCTGTAGAAGCTTTTAGCACAGATAACAACCTCCATGAGTCTCTTCTTTTGCAAGCCTCTGGTTGGCTATAAAACCCAATGAACATCCAAGAGACCTTCCTCTTATTGCACTAACATGATAGTGAGAGAAAGTCACTATCTCCAAGTCAACCTCACTACTCCATCAGACAACCAACCCACCTTTTCTTCCTCTTGAATTGATAGAAAAACACCAATCCCAACCCAACTTTCTCTTGATCCCCTTGTATCTCCCAACAATCATCTTGGTCTCCATAAGAAAGATCACATTGGATTTCTTATCCTTCACCATTAGGTAAAGGCTCTGAATTGTCCATGGGTTCCTAAACCCCTGGCAGTTTCAACTCAATATTTTTATAATGACTAATTTATGATTTCCTACATTGCGAATGTACCATTTTAAGAGAGTAGCACCACTTTCCTTCTATGTTGTGTAGGATGAGGGAGGGTGTACTGTCTTCTCAATCCATGCATCATTATAACATAAAAGAGTTTTGTTACATATAAGTCGAAATGCTAACAAACTATTTATAGTGAGATCCATAATAATTTAAAAAAATTAAAATACTAATAGTTTTTAATATAATTGATGTAAAAAGCTTTTACATTAACAATATAGAAAACTTTCAGGTCAGCGATGTATTGAACATGTTAAAAATAAGATTTATAAATAGATTTTTTTTAAGATAAAGGCTCCGTTTGGATACAGAAATAGTCTTATCTCATCATTATTATTTTTTCAAATTTTTACAAAAAATATAATAAATAATTTAATTTTTTTAAATTTTTAAATAATAATAATATTAAAAAATAATATTCTAACGATATTTTATTTAACTTTTAATTATCTTATCTCATTTTACTGTACAACGGGACCAAAATCTAATTGCCCATCCGTGCCCTAAAAATGGGCTAAATCCAAAAGATCAGCCCATTTCGAAGTCTGAACAAGGATACTCGTAATTCAATTATGATCTAGAGAATTATGAAAAATAAAAATTAATCCAATAAATTAATAATCGTTAGTAAAAAAACTCAGCGCCACTGCTCGTCCTCTTCGTTCGCAGCTCTCTCAAGTCAATAGTCGTCGCGTGCGTAGACTCACTCGACCCTCTCACACGCACAGCACTCCCGGCCTCTCTAGTACGATCACGCTTCCTCGATCTAAAACCCTATGGTTTCGCTAATAAACCACACAGTTACACGCACATAAGTTTATATAACACGTATATATGCCTTTGTGCTTGTATTTTGCAAATGTGTATATGTATAGCTAAAGTGGTTGCTTGATTTGTTTGTTTGTTTGTTGTTGTTATTGCAGGAATGGCCAGAAACCTAGTCGGATCTCTGGTGCTGGTCTTGGCAATTTCGATTTGCGAGGCTGCATCGATCTTTCAGCCAATCTCAGAATCGCATCGATCTGCGGCCTTGGAGCTCTTCACGCCCGCCGATGGGTCTTTCGGAAGGTTAGCGGAACCCTAATTAGCGCCCTCATTATGATGTCTTATTAGTCTGTGTTATTCGTTTCGATCATTCTCTGTTTGAGTGACGAGGAAGCTGTAGAAATGTATCGAAAATGGAATTTGAATATTCTGTGAGGTGAACTGAATTAGTGCTGTTTTTGGATTTTAGTCCCGTAAATGTAAGATTTGGAGGTCAATAAAGCATAACTGAACCCTCACTGAATCTCTGTGTAAGTAATTTTCTGTTTAGTTCATGTGGAGCGAGCGAAGTAATGAGGAGGAATTTGGACTTGAATCTCCTGGGGAGGTCAAAGGGAGATAAAGGTGTCTGGGTAGTGTATTAGTAAGATTTAAAATTTGATTCTGGTGTCAACGCGAGAACGTGTCTTCTAGAAAATAGCCGTGTATTTGAATGCTTTCTCGTTTAGGATCATTTGGCCTTCTAGCAAGGCTTGTGCTTCAGTTAGAAGCTGGAGGATTTTCATCTAAGTTCCATAAAGCCCTAACAAATCCCTTAGTTTGGTAGCTTTGTCCCCTAAGTGAAAAAATGGGAATAACTGGATCTTGAATAATCGCCTTTGTTGTGCAATCTTTGGTATATTATGCATGTTAATGTTGCTAAATCTTTTGCATGGGCTTTGAGGTTTGGTCATTTGTGTTTGATGGAAATTAACTATTCAGCGTGATATTTTATGTTACCAGCTTAGAAGAGACATACGAGGCCTTGAGAACATTTGGGATACTTGGAATCCAAAAAAAGCCTGACATAGGCACTGGTTCTTGCCAATCTGTTTCTGAAACTCTTGGGTCATCATCTTCTACTACAAAAGATTTATTCTTCGCACTAAAAGTTAATAGCATATTGGAATGCAAGATTGATGAGGCAATCTTCCAGGTATCCTGTGGCCCTTGCATTGATGTGTTGTTCGCAACTTGCCTTGCAAGTCGTTGCTTTTGATAAATGTGGCAATAAGTCACACCTGATTCTTAATTATATTTTTCTTTTAAAGGACATCACTTCAAGGCTTAAAGCTGTTGTCAATGATGGAAATTCATTGCCCGACTTCTACTACTCAATAAGTAGTTTGGTACTTATTAAGGTAACAATCGCACAATTTGTCAGGATGTATTCTCTAATTTTGATATTTTTATTCCAACTTAAAAGTTTGGACCAAAATTTCAATTAGGTCATAAAAAATTTCTCTAATCCTTCTTTATAGTTCCTCATTTGTCTAGCTTTCATTAAATTTGGTGGTTGTAAAGTTGTTTTGCTTTATTGATTTTGAAAGGATTTGTTTCTCTTTTGAGGTTTTTAACTTGTATATACTTAGCATAGCAGTTCACACGTTATTGATTCTAAAACAATTTGTTTAATTAATTATTGGTGCAGGATCAAAATTCTAAAGTTGATGTACTTCTTGGTGATGCTGATGGAATTTTCCGTTCAATCAAGGTAGGTTTCTGTAGCACCTATTACCACCTTGCAGTGTTTCTAAGGTGGTACTAGCTACCATTGTGAACTTGCCATTCAGACAGCCGACAGGGCATCACATCTGCTTCCAATAGGATGTTAACACAGTTGGATTTGGCTGGGGATGGGAGGATCATACCAGAGCTGATCTTAGTCTCTTTTAAATTTTCATCTGTGAAGTCCCCTTTTTGTATCCCTTTTCTAATAAAAGGTTTATCTTTTGAATGTTTGACCATATGCCACTCATCATTGGCAGGCTTTGAGTCAGAGTGATGGAAGGTGGCGCTACAGTTCAAATAATCCTGAATCTAGTACCTATGCCGCTGGTAATGATTTATCAGGAGTCATTATACTGTATGATGTCATTGTGTATAGCATTTGTAACATTTGTTGTATCAGCTTTGGTTTTATTCCTGAAAAGTGGTTATATACTTAAGTCATAGGAATGAAAAGTTCCTACTCATGTTCATATTTGGTGTATTTTTTGATCATTTAGGATTCTCTGAGTTGGGTTATGATCATGACCTGGAATAATTGTGCTTCTTTCAGGATTAGCCCTTGAAGCACTTGCTGGAGTTATATCTTTAGCATCTTCTGAAATTGATCACTCCTTGGTAATTTACATTCTTTCAATTCTTTGTTTTGAGAGAAACTTTTGAATGTTTTATGAACCTAAAACATTGGTTTAGTATTGTTATATTAATGTTGATCAAGACATCTTTAGTTCACTTACCTTCTAGAGTTAGAGGGTTTGCATTTATTAAGTGTGAAGACCCCTATTCCTTGAGCAAGTTTACTTGCTAAAGCTTTTGTATCAAACATGATTGCGATCTATGGTATTTCACTAAATCACAAATACAGGCTTTGATGATTGCTGTCTAGGTCAGGTAGTTATATGGCCATTCTCCACATGCTCTTAGCAAAATTTTACTATGGTTAGAAGTCAAGCTTGATAAATTATTTATTTGGAGTGTTACTTTAGCGGGACTGTAATTGGTTAATGATCCTAATCCCAAATGACTCTGATGAGCTTCGACTAATTTGATACACATCCCATTTCTCATTTGTTGTTAGTTTCACCATCCTTTTAACTAATAATGTGCCTTTGATTTATTTTTTGGTGCTTGGGTCTTGAGTTATAAATTATTAAGTTTGATATATGTTTCTTTTTTTCATTTCTTAATTTTGTATAAAGGTGATGTTGAGGTCGATCTAATGGCCCCTTTTTGGATGAATTGTGTGAGAGGTGGTGTTACCAACACCGGTAGTGGCGAGTCTTTAACTTGTTTCCCATTACCTTCTAACCCATCCTGAGTTTGAATTACTGAATTACTTAGTCTAGTGACTAAGGCTGGAAGAATACTTGTAAAATAAACTCTACTTTTCCAATAATCTGCACCTATTTTTTTTTTCTTGCTATTGGTATCCTGGTGCACTTGCATGTAAATACATATGTATCAAATCATACTTTATCTAGTGTTGTCATTGCTAGTTTGTTGCATCTAATATGGGTTTGCCTTCTAGACATTGTTTATACTTGCATATTCCGTACCTTATATGTGGTTACAATTAGCAGATTGTTACATTAAAGAATGATATAGTGAAGCTCTTTGACAGCATTGAGAAATATGGTATGTGTAGCTCTGTCTTTCCCCTTAAAAAAGCTCCTTTGGATTTTGATAATTCTACCCTTCTACCTTCCAAGTATGTGATTTCTACTTCTTTTCTGTCATTGCTTGCTTTACTGCTAGAAATTACTCGTAATATTCTTGGCTACAAGTTCTCAAAAGAATGATGGAATAAAAGGTGGGTCTACAGATTTCTAGCTCTTTCTGCACATACAACATTAAACACCCACATGAACCTGCTCTTCTGTAGCCCAACCCAATTCATTTCCAACCTAGAAACTGCTTCAAAGCATAACAAAATAGTTTTGAAGCAGCACTATTGTTATTGCTAGTTACATGTGCATGCAGTGAGTTTTTGTGGGGGAAGAAGTGCATTAGTAGTTTTAGTAAGGTTCAGATGATATTGGACTTGGAACTCCCGTGGTTGGGTCCATCTGTATTTAGAAAGCAGTTGCATTGGGTGGTGATTGATGGTCATATTTTATTTGAATCTTCTTGTGGACTGAAAGTATTAATTCCTAAAGCTTTAATTAATGCTTTATTTTAGGCTGCAAATGTAAGACTAAAGGGACGCCTTGCCATTATGCAATTCAACTTATCTACTGAATAAGGTATCATAGGAAATACAGATAAAAAAAGGGTGACTGTAGGAAACAAATTTGGTTTGTTCATGTGGAGCATACAAGCGAATGAATGTACCAAAATGGGGCCTTATGGTTCAACAATGCTGAAAATAGCACTGGTTGAGGCAGTTAGAGAAGATAGGTCAATGACTATCGGGAGAGGTCCTCATCAAACTCCTACAAATGGGTGAAGGGTGGTAGCAGGACCTGGTCTTTAGCAGCACCATTTTGTTTAACTAATAATTAGGGTTATATTAAAGTTATGTTTGAACACGAATTCCTTTCTTGCTTAGTTTAAATTAGAATGTCTCAATTCAGTATTTTCTTGCTTGTATTCTTGATCTGTCCCTTTGATTTCTGTCTGTATATCTTCCACTTATTGTACATCATTACTCATATTAATAGAATTATGTTCTGTGTGTGCATTTACTATTTGTTCCAGTTTTTAAAACGACTTATAACCAAGCTGATAATCTATAAATTAGTAGGATCTTGATGTTTTATAAATTCATAAATTCATCTTCTGTCTTCAGTCTTATTGATACCTCATTTAATTGTTTACTTATATGACTATATCACCTGTCTGTAGATGATGGATCCTTTTACTTTGATGAGAAACTTGTTGATGCACGTGAGCATCATGGTCCTCTTTCGACTACATCCGCAGTTATTAGAGGGTTGACAGCATTTGCATCTGTGACTTCTGGAACTATCAATGTCAGTGATAATATACTTGTTTTTGCTGGCGTTATTGTTCTGAAGTTCTGTTGGACTATCTGGTGATGCTTCGCTTTTGTGTTTTGCAGCTTTCAGGCAACAAGATATTGGGTTTGGCAAAATTCTTCCTTGGAATTGGAATTCCTGGAAATTCCAAAGACTTCTTCAACCAAATAGACTCGTTGGCTTGCTTGGAAAGCAATAGGCAAGAGCTTGCTTGAAAAACACCGATGGTGTTTTATTCCTTGCACTTTTTACTAATCATATTCTATGAATTGGTTTTTACCTTAACTACTACTGATCTTAGATTTAATTTGTATGTCTAAACATGTATATGCGTATTGTATTTTATAATCTTTTAATGGTTCTTTTTTTTTTCAGTTCATATTTTTCCTTCATTACGTACTGTTTGGAAAATGAAAACATTTGGATATGGATGGCTTTTGATTGTTACTGGAGCTTCACAACATAGTTTGAATCTTTATTCTATTCCAATCTTTTAATCTTTCCTTTGGTGGTGCAGGGTTTCTGTCCCACTGATTTTGTCACTTCCAGCTACGGTGCTTTCATTAACCAAGAAAGACCAGTTAAAGGCGTGTCAACTTCTCTAAATCTCTTAAAAAATCTAGCCCTTGAAAAATTGGTTTTTCATTTTGTACGTATGATTTTCAAGTAGTTGGTGGATTTTTAGGTATCATGCTCTTAATTCTGTCTTATTTGAAAATTATAAGTATGGTGGTACCCTCTAAGCAAGATGGTAGCACACTGAACTGCATGAAAAGAGATCAATTATATATAAATTCAGTTCCAAACTTTGTTGGATTTTAAATGACAGATCTGCACATATGAATCAGTGTAAAATTTACATAGATTTTAATCATATTTTTCTCATGTCATACTTAGATGTAATTAGGCATGTTTGTTGTATACTACTGGTGTACTTCTGCGATGCCTTTTTATATCAATAAAATTTACTTTTACTTATAACAAAATTATTTTTCTCATGTCATATTTTATTCGACCTGCATCTATCAGCAATTGTAAAAATTGATGCAGTTGCATGCATCTCTCATCACCTCTGCATCCAACTTTTCAACCGTGGTCCTCTTTACCATTACAGCAATAAGTGGCTACTGTTTGTTCTTTTGGTTGATAGAGGTTTTATATTAAACTCAAAATTAAGCTGTTTTGTGATTTATAAAATTTGATCAGGTTAAAGTGGATACTGTGCTTGGATCTAGCGCGCCACCTTTAACAGTGAAGCTCATGCAAGCCTTCATTTCTGGTTCAAAGGATTCTTCCGTAATTGAGACCCAGGTACGAAAGGGCTTATTTATTTTGGGCTTTTTGTTGGGTGAGATTTGTTCATTTATGTTCATTTGAGTCATTAGATATCATCTGAGATGTTGACTGTGATTACCTAACTTGGTTTGATGCTTTGTTGTGTGTAATTATAACATAGGAACTCAGGTTTGACCCAGAAAATGCGGTACACATATTAGATGTTTTGCCCAAGAGTGTTGATGTTGGAAATTACATCTTTGTTTTTGAGGTAACCTTTTTGTTTTTGGGTTCCAAATAAATCAAGATTTAAACTACAACTGGTGCTGAGTTTACACACATTGAACTAAACAGATCGTGCTTCATGATTCTGTCGACAAAAAAGTTTATACAACTGGTGGACAAACTCAAGTTCCACTATTTGTTACCGGAGTTATCAAAACTGACAATGCAGAAATTGCAGTACTTGATAGTGATCTTGGCAGCATAGAAACCCAGAAGAAGTATGTTATGCCCTTTCTACTGTTTTTCGTTATATTATATGAAATAATAATGCTGATTAGTAACTCATTTGGTGGATTCATGCCATCATAATATCTATCTGGACTTTCTTTTCCATGTTACTTTATTATATCATGCTCTATCCCTCTACATTTATGAGTTTTGCTTCATGCATATAACTTTAACTCGGTGCATCTTCTACGCCATGGACCCATTCAGGCTTGATCTGGCTGGGGAAACTTCTGTATCATTATCTGCAAACCATCTCCAAAAACTGAGACTATCCTTTCAATTAACCACTCCTCGTGGGAAGTTTTTTAAGCCACATCAGGTTTGTCGTTTTTTTTGTCTGCCTTTCGAATGAATTAAATCCAAATTTAGTTGGTTGTGATGTTTGCTGCGTGCAGGTGTTCCTCAAGTTGAGGCATGAGACCGAGGTTGAACACATATTTGCGGTGGGGAACTCTGGCAAACAGTTTGAGATAATTCTAGTTAAGTTTCTTGGATTACTTGTTAATTATATTTTATTTATAGCTCATTTCATAAAACGTTCCACACCATTACATTTGAAAAAAAAAAAGTTAAAAACAAAGCCTTCTGTACCCTCGCCCCTCCCAAAGAATTATGGACCATGGCACAGGTGGTGCAATATGTGGTTGAGATAATTCTAGTTAAGTTTCGTGTATTACCTGTTAATTATTATTTCTTTATAGCTCATTTCAATGAAACTTTTACCTCTATTATATATTAAAAAATAAAACCTTCTACCCTCACCTCTCTCTCTCTCTCTCTCTCTCTCTCTCTCTCTCTCTCTCTCAAAGCATTATGCACTATGGCACAGATGGTGCAATGTGTGGTCTGACACATGATAAATGCAACAAATTTCATTTTCATATTATTTGCCTGCTCACTGAAATGGCTAGGCTTTGTATTCGATATAACTTCACTTTTGTACTGTTTCTAGCAAAATAAACCTTCAATGTCTAGGCAATGAGGACTCCTGTTGCAAACAAGGGATGCTCTGGCTACTTCTCGAAGATAATGTATTACAAAAACACACATACACAGCACACATATTCACCCGCACTACGCACATAATTCACATATTATGTTGATTAATAGGATACACCTAAAATTTAAATGTGGAGTACTTGATTGCTGCACAGCACCTCTGTACACTAGGAAAGGGAGCCTAAGAATGCGATAATCTTTAGTGTGATATAACTACTTAAGATTGGTTTGGAAATTGTTTATCTTGAAGGGTGCCTGTACTGGCTACTTTTTGGTTCTAGGAAACTGGAAAGCATGTGCCTAGACTATTGTCAAGTGCCTTTTTTTGGACTAAAACATATGTTAAGACTTAGAACTTTGTTTCAAGTTGCATGTAGATATCTCCAGCATCAGGTAGCATGGTTATCAATCAATGAACCAATTACCCATGATTTTTAAAAACTAGGATTCTTTATTTTGCTCATTGTTGGCAATTTATTTTGCAGGATTTTCTAGGACTGGTTGAGAAGTTTTTCTATCTCTCTGGCCGATATGATATTCAGTTAACTGTTGGTGATGCTGTCATGGTGAGCACTGCATTTCATCCCAAATTCTCTCTTAACATGTTTCTGATAGTCCAAGCAAATTTGTATATTCTTTTCCAGGAGAACTCCATTTTGCGGGCTGTTGGCCATGTCGAACTAGATCTACCTGAAGCACCTGAGAAGGCACCCCATCCTCCTGCACGACCTGTTGATCCTTACTCAAGATATGGGCCTAAAGCAGAGATAACCCACATCTTCAGGGCTCCGGAAAAGCGCCCACCTAAGGAACTCTCTCTAGCTTTTCTGGGTCTCACCCTTTTGCCATTTGTTGGATTTTTGATTGGGGTGAGTTTTGCATTAAGAATTCTTCTCATTAAATTGTTTTGTTTGAAATATTGTGTCCGCTAAGTTTTTTTTGGCAATTCGCTTCTTGAGCCGTGGATTAAACGAATGGTGTCCAGACACCATATATAGAAATTGGTCTAATACCGACTAGCCTAAGCTGGATGTCGAGTTTTTGTTGCTTAGACATCAAAATTTTTATACAAATAACAACTTGGTAATTCACGTTAAACTCCATGCCTTTGTAAATAATCTTCTTTTAACTGGTTTTGTGCTATTCTCTGGTTGATCTTTTGTTGCTAATGACCTAATGTTCTAATGGCATTTATGTTGTGCATATGATGTCAAGACATTCTCATGCATGATTGTCACTATTTTGAATGCAGTTCATCTATTTTTAAGTCCCTTAAGAGTATTCCAAGACATTGAGGGATGTATTAAGTTAACCTGCTTTGATGTCTTCAACAGCTATTACGCATCGGGGTGAATCTAAAAAACTTCCCTACTTCAGCTGTACCAGTGACATTTGCCATCCTTTTCCATCTTGGCATTGCAGCAGTTCTTTTGCTATATGCGCTGTTCTGGTTGCAGGTATGTCTTTTACTTTTGCGCTTTGATCTGCTCCTTTTGGGGTTTTGACCTCTGGTTAGCAAGCCTATTTTCAGAATCTTTGGGAAGAATAATCTTATTCTCAAATCGTGAAGTGTTTTAATGCATTTTGCAAAGGTTAATTAGGGTTTTTTTTTTTTTTTTTTTTTTTTATGTTCTTTCCAAAACTGGCACCACCTAAATATACAGTTTTCTCCTATTTTGAGTTCTTTTAATATGCTTGTGTATTTAATGGTGCCTATTTCGTGTACAGTGGGATCTATTTACAACATTGAAGACTCTTGGCTTCTTGGGAGCTTTTTTGATGTTTGTGGGGTATAGAACCCTTTCCCATCTAGCCTCAACATCTGCCAAATTGAAATCTGCCTGAAAGAAGAAAGAAATTTTTCCTTCTCTCGAGAGACAAATGAAGAATGTGGAATTTGACGATAAACAGTGGGTGGGACTTCAATCTCAATTTTGTAGGACCTTTATTTTTTTTGGGTAAATTATGTTGTGCCTGCCTGTTCCATAAATTTCAGTGAACAAGCTCATAACAATCTAACATATTTGAACCTTAATTACTGTGTTTCTGACTACACCCCACCCTTTTCTTGTGGCTGGAACGTTTCTCAACTTTTTCAGCAATACATGTGCCATACCGTGGCAAAGCCATTAACATTCTCACCTGATATTTACAGTTTACAGCATGCAGCTATGGCTGCTACTGTTTTTGGGACAGTTAGAGAGGCCTTACGTTTTCCATGACGGCTTAAATTTTGTGAAAAATACCAATAGGAGGGTATTTTCGACAGGAATCCCAGGTCCTAAAAGCTCCATCTTAGTGCATAGGTGAAAACCGAGGGGATCACGGTTTTGGTGTCAAACTGACATTGTTGGGTGATACTCAAAACCTGTCAATTGGGGGAGAGAAAGCTGATAGTCTTGGTCTTGACGTGCATTGGTGTGGTTTTTCAGTCTACCGTCGGTGTCTCTATGATAGAGGAGGGAAGTCGCGTCGCCCTGAGTCTGGGAAGAAGAGTTGCAAAGGAGAAAATATAAGAGTGAGGAAGAAGAAGACGAGGAAGAAGGAAAAAAATGGGGTTTTATTAATCCCATTTTGAAATGGCACCGCCGTTCTATTATTATTATTTTCCTGTTTCGAAGCCTTAAAACGATGTTGTTTCACTTATTCAAGGGAAATGATGTCGTTTTTGTATAGGTATAAAATAAAATAAAAATAGGAAAACCGTTGTCGGCCAGTTCAGCAGTTTATCCCTGATTCGAACCGGGGTCAAACCGGTCGACGCCGGTTTTGAAAAAATACTATTGCCCTCCAATTGGTTTCTTGTTGGTTTCGGCTGGTCTCTTGTTATGGTGGCCAGCCTAAATAGGTGCCAGCCGGTTTCGCCGGTTTTTGTACAGCTCTAGTGCATACCCTTTCTAGGAAACTGCCAAGGAATAAAAGCATACTAAAAAAAAAAAAAAGCGTTTCATGTTTTAGTCCGATGGAAAGATGACTAAGAAAATGGAGAGATGACTAACATACAAGCTCTTTCAGAATTTCTTCGTAAAGCCAATTTCATTATAATACCCTGGGGGCCCTCCTACTTTCCTAATGAAAAAGATTAAAAAAAAAAAAACTTCCAATGTCCATATACAGAAAGAATATAATTATGTGGGTGAGCACTGTTAGGGTCATCTCAGTAGCCATGCATGACTATGTTTCATGCTATTCCAACTCCCTGAGGCTCTCACTTGTAAGCCACATCTTCTTTTGGATCATCAAAACTGTATCATCCTCCCCATCATCTTGCAACACGTCTCGGCCTGCATCAGTTGTAGCCACTGCCTCCCAGTGTAACATTTGGAGATACTTCTTTATGAACTCCACCACTGATCGCTTATCACGGACAATAACGAAACCTTTCGGTCTAAGTATCCGATCCATCTCGATCAATAGGTCCTCGACACTGCAGCCTTTCCTTCCAATATCAGAGAAGACAGTCCAAGCATGAAGTAGATCATAAGTTCGTGGGTAGGTCGAGAAGGCTTCACACCTGTCATTTTCTCCCAAAGGAGTATCAGTATTTAAGTATAATATAGGAAGGCCCGAAGTTTGTGATCATGCTTGGGATGACTTTGTCCTAAGTAATGCCAAACGATTTTCTAATTGGAATACAATGATTTTTCCTACAGTAAGTTTTCGAAGTCTACATGCCCTCCTTTTTTTTACCGGCCTAAAGAGCACCACCAAGAGAAAAAAAATTATTCAAAATCTCACAAGGTTATAGTTAATTTTTCAACTACTTTGCAAATAGGCCATCGTTTTGCAAATTATCCTAGTGATCTTTTGTTTTGTTGGTTACATCAAATCACCATAATGAATTGTTTATTACTTCTCAAAAAGATCAAAGAAAATATTATTGAACATACCAGTCGTGAACTGTGCCTATCAAGCCTCTATCATACACTATCTTCAGAGTGTTAGGTCCATCTTTTGGCACCACATTCATGACCCATACATCTTTGTACTTCAGAGCAGCTGCAAATGAACCGATGTTTGCCTTCATGTCCATCAAGTTCCTCAGAGTGTCAGACTTGATCTTCGAGCTCAAAAGAGTCCAGTAATTCTCAACTCTTTGTTGCCAAACTTCCTGTACCACCTCAATTTAGTCATTCACCAAGTTCTTGTGTGTGTCTGTCGTTACATGAAACAGATGGAGATTGTGCAAAAACTTACTGTGTCCTTTTCAAACATTTCATTAGAATATCCGAAATCAGCTAGCCGTGGGGGTGGAGTTATTAATCGAGCTGGCCAAGGAGCCAAACTACTTCCTCTTCCTCTCTGGTTGTCTGATTAGATCAACAAACTATTTTGTTAGTAACTTTTCAATTTCCAATCATGATCTCATGAAGTTAGGGAAAATTGATAATGCAGTCCAACAAATTAAGACAAGTTTTTAATACAAGTAAATGTTGCTTAGGTATTAGAACAAAACCATAAAATATGATATAAACTCTAAAGTATAAACTGATCCAAGAGATTCCAGAGTAGTTTATAGATCAGTGTAGTGCAGCAAGCAGCTTCGGTCTGATGTTCATGCACTATGGTACCACAAACACAACATCGGCTTTTCCCTAAGCCTTCTCTCTCCAAAAGAAGTAAACAGCTTGTACCGCACAAACTAAACAAACTGACCACATGATAATCACTATTGCAATGTCCAAAACTGACTTAAGAGTATGTAACTAAATATTATTGGTTTTTAGGGGAAAGATACAGAAACCCCGCTCAAACTACCACTCAATTTGAAACCATCCCCCAAACTATCAATTTTTGCAATCATCCCCCAGACTATCAAAAAATTGTGCATGCATAGTTCTATTAGGTGATGTTTTAGATTAGTGCATGAAAATATGATCGAACTTTTCATAATAATAAATAGCGGTAGCAGTACTGACATTCGGCATAAGGTGTGATGCAAGCTTCCATATGCATATCCCACACAGCATCCGGGTCATTATCGGATCTGCAGAGGGGAGGTTGGGTCCCAGGCTCTCTTTCCATGTAACAATCATTAGTCAGGGGCTTGACCCAAATAACAGTTTGATTCCTTTTAGCAGCTATTTTCCAGCACATGCGTTCCACAAGGCCACTCATTTCTTTCCATATTCTCAGGTCCTCTTCATCCTGTGCATAAGCTTCCGGAGATGAGTAGACAAAATAACCTCCTGGTCTAAGTAACCTATCCAGCTCAAGAAGAAGGATGCCATCCCTTTGAATCCAGTCAATCCTACAGCGGGAACAATGTGCAAGTTCAAAAGATCTACTTGGCCAAGGGAGTCTCTTTGTGCCTAAAACACCAAGATATGCAGGAATTCCTCTCTCTAAGGCAAACTGGATCTGGTTTTGATGAACATCATTCGGTGCTAATGACATTGCAATAATCTCAGAGGAAAGCAGGTATCCTCCAAAACTGGCAACTCCACAGCCAACATCAAGGACTGTCCGGATGCTTCCCTTATTGTTTAAATTATTATTTGGAAAGTTGAGCATCTGCCAGTGCAAACCATGGATTAGTCATTGCTTTACTCGCAGGAAAGAATCCTTAACTTATATGATTGATATTCCCCCCTGCTGTGAAAGAGCATTTGACTTACATTAGCAATTGATGCAATGTACTTATCAGCTCCATAATGGAAGTGAGTTCCACCTCCAGGAAAGGAAATCTTTTCACCTTTGACAGTCATCCAGTTCTGGTCAGACTTCTCAGTTGCCAGGTGGGTATGAGGTATATTTGCCTTCCATACCTCATCTCTGCTTATTGGCCATTTGATTGGTATCTGTTTCCATAAAGATTAACAGAAAGCTAGCAATGCAATTCTACCTGTATCTAGAGGCCAAACAACATGCAGTTCCTCGATTTCCATTTAACAAAAAAAAAAAAAACACTCAAGCAGGACATCTCACCTTGTACCCTGGTGGAGGAGGAATCAAACAATTATAGCGTCTCTCGGGAAGTGGGCAATGTCTCTCGTAGTGCTCCATCAGGGACAGATCCAGCTTCAACCTTGTCTGGTATATGAGATTTCTGTCTAAGCAAGGAATCAACTCCGACAGTCGATCATCACAAACCTTCAATGTCATATTTAGGAGCAAACAAACTTACAATATTTCAATTTGACATCAGCGTACATGAATCTGCTATAATAAACTCGGGCATGAAAAACTCACTGGAATGCTCTTTAGCATGACAGCATCCTCTCCATCTTCACCAGGTTTGAAGGAAGATTCATCAGCATCATCATCCCCACTCCAATAAGAAGAACCAATTTTTTTTAAAGATTTACTGCCATATTCTAAAGCAGATGAACCGTCTTTGCGAGAATACACGTAAAGAAAACCGCAAAAGATCACTAAAGTTAATATCAAAGTAACCAACCGCTTCTTTTGGTTTTCATCAGCTCTTCCCCTCATCATTTTTCTGAACGAAAAACCACCACCCTTCTACCGTAACCGCAACATGCAGAAGCTCAACATCAAATCTATAAAATCGAATTGATTGATTGTCAACAACCCAATACAGCTATCTTTACACCAAAAGCACTCTTTATACGTGTCACTGCAGAATTGCCTCAGTTTTTTTCGTCACAAGTTTCTCAAAAATGGCACCAAGGTATCTAATCTAATTTAGGTACCCTGAAATCAACGCAAAGTAGGTGAGAACTGGAAATGCTCGACAAAACTGCAAATATCGAACCAAAACTGCAGCCAGATCAATTATATCCAAGAAACGCTTGTACAGTTGCATTAAAATCGAATGTCACGGAAATCAGGTAACCTCACTAGCAAGTTGTACGCTTCAATGGCCCCCGGTCCCCGGCCCCCACCCCATGTTCTGGGCGGGCCTTCCTACGAAAAATGCAAAGACCCATATAACCCGATCCCTGTATGATAATTTCAGACGAAACAAGTACATAAACAATGTTACAACTTACCAAATGAAACAGTAGCAGTACTTCGAAAGCAACTGAGTTATGCGAAACCTGAACCTCTGACTGACACATGTAGTGGCATAAATGAAGCAAGAATAGTGAGAGGGAGAGGAAGGGTAAGAAGGTAAGGTAATGCTAAAGGGTTGTATCAAGCGAAAGGATTGGCACCGACAGTTGCCACTTGCCAGCTTAAAAAGCGGTGTTGAAAGAGATTGATGAAAACCCAGCTCAAAAATCTTCAAAGTGATTGACGAGGACCCAGCTCGAAAGCTCAATCATCCTTCTTTTTCCCCACCAAAAAATGTCGGCAATGTTTACAGCTATAAACTTTCAGTTCGCAATTATTGGCTCAGAAATGTCAAAGGGAACACGCCAAAGAATCATGTTTACCACGTAAATAATTTTGGTCAAGCATGTTGATTATGGTATGCGCTGAGTTTGTGGGTTAATATGTGCTGAGTTTGTGAATTGTGAACGTAAATGCTAATTCAGAGTCACAGGAGGGACACTTACGCGGGAAAGATGGAAATGGCGACGCATGCATGAGAAAAGGAGAACTTATATGATCTCCATGACTCCATCCTTTTTTGGAACGAGTCTTCGAGTTCGATTGATACGTTAAAAAATTTATATATATATATATATATATATATATATATGTTAGTTTTAGGCATTGAAGTGTGAAGGACTATGTTGACCGGTGATAAAATTAATAGAATGTTTAGATTTAATTCAACTATTAGTTCCAGATGTCTGTTCTACCAGACATTGGTTACTCATGTTAATGAATATAATTCAAAAGAAAATCGTGATAAAGAGAAAAATTTATCATGCTACTTTTTTTGCTTCTAAAAAATTACGTGTTAAACGAAAATGGAAAGAAAAGATGAATGACCTATAAAGGCATATTTTTTTTTCGATTTTGTTGAAAACTATTATGTTCCGAAAAATAGTTTAAATGTTGTTAAAACTGATTTTGTCAAGAAAGAAAGTAAAATGGTGATTCAATCTAGTCACTCACATTTGGAAGCAATAATTATTTCTCATAAAGGATCTGAAGTAACTGTTTCCCCTTTCAAAGTTCCTGAGACTGTCCAAATATCCAAAAGAAGACAAGATTTTAAAAGAAACAAAAAAGATTATTCATTAGAATAATTTTGTAAATCTTGCTCTTCATACTATCGGACAACAGTTAGATAGAATTGAGTAGAAAGCAAAAAAACTTGTTTTTGCTTCAGTTCCTATTTCAAAAACAATTGAAAATCCTTTTGTTTTACCTAAAGATCAATCAAAGAATCTTGCAAAACCTATTAAAAACCTTTTATTATTTTACTACAGGATCGGCCTAAAATTGATTTCCATAATCCACAGGTTAAGACCCTGAATAAGATCAATCAAATGCTTGCTAATATTAAGAAAGAGCAGCTTTCTACTAGTACTTTGACCGGCAATGAAAAGGAAGTTGTTCTTATTGAAACTACAAATGAATCGTCTGACAGTGATTCTTCTACTATTCAAAACATTGATTTACTTGAAAAGAATTTTCAAGATTCTAATTTAAAACTTGAGATAGCCAGATTTTCTCCAAAAGGACACAAACCAATAAGTCTGATGAAGAACTGGTATTCCAAGCCTACTCCCCCTGATTTACAGTTTGAGGAAAAAGTTTTCCAAACCCAATCTTCTTACTCTGCTGATAAAATTTATGATGGAATATTGATGGATTGTCTGAACAAGAAATCCTCAATACCATGAGTAAAATATCTTTAATTGCCAATGCTTACATCAATAACAATATCAGATAACATGATATTGTCATGATTTTAACTAATGATTTTTCTGGTGTTCTTCGTAATTGGTGGGATAAACATCTCATTATTGAAATAGAGAAAACCATTCAAAATGCTGTAAAGCATAATGAAAAAGGGTTACCTATTTTTGATGAAACTGCAGGAATGAGATTTCCTGATGTGTTAATACTTTGATTTACACCATTATTAAACATTTTGTCAGAACTCCTTCCAATATTACTAATCGTATTAGTGATCAATTGAATAATTTACGATGCCGTCAAATATCTGATTATAGATGGTATCAAGATATTTTCATGTCCAGAGTAATGCTTAGAGACCATAGTCATAAGCCTTACTGGAAGGAAAAGTTTATTGATGGAGTACCTTGTCTATTTGCTCATAAAGTTAAACAAGAACTTATTGATATCTCGGGATTTTTTAATTATGAAAATTACACCTATAGTGATATTTGGAGTGTAATTAAAAAAACTTGGTATTAGTATGTGTAATGATCAAAGAACGCTTCGTGAATAGTTGAAGAATAGCAAGAAAGCAAAATATGAAATGGAACTTTTTGTGAACAATTTAACCTTTCTCCTATTGCTCCATCCAAGACGAAAGCAAAAATATTCTAAAAAATTTTCTAAACCTCACGGTGTGATAAGGAGAAAACTCCGTGATGATTTTTACAAAAAGTCTTTAAAAAAACTTTTCTCTAGATTTTTTCCTAAGAAAAAATTTTTTTCAAAAGTAAAATGTTATAATTGTGGCAAATCTGAACATTTTGGTAATAAGTGTCCCCAGAAGCTCAATAAACTCAAAAAGAAGCTCAATCAGTTGAATATTGATATCAATGATCAAGAAGAATTGTTTCGACTCCTGGAAACACAGTCTCCCTCATCATCTGACATTCATGAGTTTGGTTCTAGTGATTCAGAATATCACTCTGAAACTGAATCTCTTGATTCTCCTAGTGTTAAGCTTGGTTGTAATTGCAATAATTCTTGTTGCAAGTCTTTGAGTAAAACAATTAATGTTTTAACCAAAACTGAAGAACAAAAAAATCTTTTATTAACTTTGATTTTTCAAATTACAAATCCCGAGCTTAAAGAAGGGTATCATCACAAACTCAAGAAGACTATGGTTCATCGAGAACCAGAGACTTCTAAGCAAAGGATTAGTTTTCAAGACACTTTAGAAAGATTTCAAAAGAAAAAATCTAAAGTTGTCACTACCAATGATTTACAACATGAAATTAATTTTATCAAAAAAGAGATCATTGAACTCAAATCTGAGATCAATAATCTTAAATCTGAAAATGATGTTTTAAAACAAAAATTTTTATGTTGTAAAATTGACAAAGAACTTGATCAGAATGTTTCTGATAATGAGCAAATGAATAACTCTGATTCAAGCCAAAAAGAAAAGGCTGCTAAGAATCAGATATATTTGATTTGTCATACTATTCCTTCCAAATGGTTTTCAAGAGTTACTATTATTGTTTGTCATGAATTTCAATTTTTTGTTGTTGCTATGATTGACTCCGGATCGGATATGAATGGTATCCAGGAAAGATTAGTACCTAGTAAATATTTTGAAAAATCCACTGAACGACTATTCTCAGCAAATGGATCTCAGATGAAGATCAATTATAAGCTCAAAACTGCTCATATTTGCCAGGATAATGTTTGTTTTAAAATTCATTCTGTACTTGTTAGAAATATGTTTGACAAGGTGATTTTAGGGATACTATTTATTTCATCGTTATATCCATTTTCTGATAAGGATGATATTACTACTGATTCTTTCAGACAGAAAGTCAGGTTTAAATTTGCTTCAAGATTTGAAATTGATACTGATAAAAGTCGACAATCTTTGCTTTTTGCAAAAACTAAGCATTTGAATTTTCTCCAACAAGAGATCAAATACAAAAAGATTTCAGAACAATTATCTAGTACTTTACTTCAATCTAAAATTGATGATTTTAACAAACGTTTAATTTCTTATGTTTGTTCTGATTTACCCAATGCTTTTTGGTATAGGAAGAAACATGTTGTTACTCTTCCTTATATCAAAGATTTCAATGAAAAGAATATTACAACCAAGGCTCGACCTATTCAAATAAATAGTGAGACTTTGAAATTTTACAAAAAAGAAATCAGTGATTTGCTTAATAAAAAACTAATTAGGCATAGTAAGTCTCATTGGTCTTGTGCAACTTTTTATATCCAGAAAAATGCTAAGATTGAGAGAGGAACTCCCCACCTAGTCATTAATTACAAACTTTTGAACAAAATTTTAGAGTGAATTAGGTATCCTATCCAAAAAAAAAAAAAAAAATGACTTGATTCATAGGTTGAGTAACGCTGTTATTTTCTCCAAATTTGACCTAAAGTCAGGATTTTGACAAATCCAGATAGATGAGTCAGATATGTATAAGATTGCTTTTACTACTCCATTTGGTTACTACGAGTGGAATGTGATACATTTTTGTCTCAAAAATACCCCTAGTGAATTCCAAAACATCATGAATAATATTTTCAATTCATTCACCTATTTCACCATTCTTTACATTGATGATGTACTCATATTCTCTAAGTCTATTGATGAACACTGGAAACATTTGAATTCGTTTCTAGATATCATTAGACTAAATGGTCTGTTGTTTCAGCCAAAAAAATTAAATTATTTCAAACCAAGATTCGATTCCTTGGTTTTGACACCTCTAAAAGCAAAATTAGACCCATAAGCCGGCCTATTGAATTTACTGACAAATTTCCCGATGTCATCCTTGATAAAAAATAGTTACAGCGTTTTCTTGGTTCCCTCAATTATGTTGCTGATTTCTACCAAGACATGAGTAAACAATGTCGCCCACTCTTTAAAAGGCTACACACTAATCCTCCTCCTTGGACAAAATACCACACTAATTTGGTCAAATAAATCAAGACCTACTTTTGATTCTTTTAAAATTGTTGAAACAGATGCCTCAAACATCGGTTATGGTGGCATTCTAAAACAAGTTGTTTTCACCAAACTCATCTGGAAAGATTGTTCGCTTCCATTCTGGAGCTTGGAATTCTGCACAGGATAATTATAGTACTATTAAGAAAAAATTTTTATCTATAGTACTATGTATTTCAAAATTTCAAAGTGATTTACTTAATAAAAAAAATTTATTACTCATTGATTGCAGAAGTGCTAAAAATGTTTTAGAAAAAGATGTTGAAAACATTGCATCAAAACATATTTTTGCTCGATGGCAAGCTATTTTAAGTGTTTTTTATTTTGATATTGAATATATTAAAGGCACCCAAAATTCTATCCCTCATTTCTTTATCCATGAATTCTTGCAAAAACCCAACCATGAGTAAGAAAATGGCAAAGAAAAACAAACAGCTGCTCCACCTCCCCTTCCTGATAAGAAACTTATAAAAAATGAACCTGCTTCACCCATTGAAATTGCCAATAGGTTTACTACCCTTAGCAAAATAGTTCAACCTGCATTTGCTTCAACTGTTTCAACCCCATATGATCCATATGCTAAAGCCATTGCTTCAGCATTTACAAATACTCAGTATTTGCTTCCAAAATCAAAAACTGAGTATATCCGAAAACTCTATTCTTGGAATCTGTTTTACATAAAATCCAACCGTTCTACGTTTATAAATCCCTTCAAAATTGATTCCTCCTATTTTCCTTCTAGATTTCATTGGATCACGAAGAATTCCACAAAAACAATCCAATTTTATTCCAGTATTTTAGTCCAAACTGGTTCTATTGTCATAAAGCCTATTTATGACAAGACTGATAAATCAAAATTAATTTACCACAGTGCCTATATCCTTCAAGTCATTACAGAAGAAGAATGGGACACCAACCCATTTACTTCTAAAAGACTTGCTGATTCTGAAATTGCTTACAATTATTATGACTATATTGATACTTGGTATAGATTCATCTTGTTCCAGGTACCCGATATGAGTCATTCATGGTTTCTTAATTTTGATAAAAAATTCAAAAGAAAACTTCCTCTTTGGTTTCTCAAATAGTGGAATCAGTTTAGTCTTATTCCTGAAAATTTTCCTGACATGCTCCTAAGAGCATTCAAATGCTTCACTAATTCTGTTGTTTCCAAATTGGACAGACATATGGCTAAATTTCCCTACTCTCTCCATTTCTGCAAATGGTACAAGATCCCTTGCATCATCAAATGGAACTATGAAAGGAATGGCGACATACTAGTCCGATACCGCTTTACAAAATGATGGGATAGGTTCCCGCAGACTGCCCCAGATCTGTAAAATAAAGAAGAATTCCCTGCAATTACTTATGGTTCTCTTACTCCAACTGGATATCCTCAAATCCAGGTTCCTGCTTCACCACCTACCTCACAAAAAGGAAAGGCAACTGCTTCTTCTACCAAAACTAATAAATCCTTAAAGACCAAAAAGAAAAGTGATGTTCTTGATGGCCTTACTAAAAATGATTTAATTCACTTGCTCAAGAAGTCTTTAGAAAATGATAATTCTGAAAAAGAAAAATCAAAAGCATTATCTGAAGCTTCAATTGTTGACCCCTACAGCAATATTTTCGGACATGATTATGAAGGAACCCCTAAGTTATCTGATGATGAATGATTCACCGATACTACAAGACAAAAGGAAGACTACCGTCTCACAGACTAACTAGTCCCCTCTGTCAAGATTCTACCACTTTATGTCAACAACAAGCGCTCCCGCAAATTACACTAAAGATATAATGATGATCCTACTTTCGCGTGAATAAACAGTATTATTTAATGTTCACTCACGGCTTTTATGCTTTTACTGTTTCACTTTAATTATTGTAAACAGGAACTCCTTAATCTATAAAAAGAGAACCTTGCAAACGGAAGGAGCACGCTTTCTTACGGACCTCTCTTTCTTTCTCCCTAATTCACCTTCCTTCTCTTCTTCCCTATCATCTGTATCTCCTTCCACCTATTTCTCTTATAATCTGTAAGTAAATTATTTTAACTTGTAATTTTGTAATATTATATTACAAATTGTTATTTTTGCATCTATTTATTTTCTACATTTTGCATACATGCATATGATCAGTTTTACTGCCTGCTCTTAACTGTGCATACTCTTATTTACTCTGATTACTGTCTTTTGACTCGTTACCAAAGGAAGGATCCTTTACAGTTCATCATGCAACCCAGAGAGAAGGCCAAGGAGAAACGAATGAGAAACTGAAGAATGACTTTTTGCCGTTTTAACAGGTCATAAAAAGAGAGCCAAATCAGTATGTAGCTGCTTCAAGAAAGAAGAGAAGTAACAGAAACGAGGCAAATTGGACATCATTCTTAGTAAAATGACAGAGTGCTAATAGGTATGGGAGTTTTAGTAACATTAGGATCTAACATTAGTGAGGGAGGGAGGGATTTGCCCAGGAAGTCTTTTTTCAGGTTCCAGAGATGGCCAGTGTGAACACGACATTTTATTTTTTATAAAAAAAATAAAAATAAAAGATGATTCCCATTTTATTGCACACTTGAAAATATTGATTAATTGTTCTATTTGTTAGCAATATTTAAAATTGTCCAACTGATTGCAGATGGAAATTGTCATCCAGAGCCAGAGGTTCGTATCAAGAAGCAAAAGACGACGCCGCATTCCCTACTCGAATCCTGTTAGGTAAAGGCCTTGCAATAAGGCCATCCATGACCCAACCCACTGATTCCCCATCATTCTTGACATGGTTGAACTCCCTTTGAACATACTCTAGAGATATTTGCAGCCTCCCCCCAGTTCGACAGTCATAGGAAGCACTTCTTGCTTCAATTGCCATACTTTTCTCCAACCAGTACAAATAATTGACATGGAACAATGCCTTGAGCATGTCATGGGGTAAAGAACTTTCTTTAAGCACTACGCAGAATCTTCCCATTTGCTCAACCAAAATGTAGCCTTCATTTCTATACAGATTCAACAAAGCGAGTAAATCCTCTTTGTTGCTGACAAGATCACTGAGCTTAGATCCAAGCTGCAGCCGGCACTCAATTTCAGCAGCTGCATCCTTTGCCTCGGATGATAGGACAACTGGTTGCGCTTTGTACAAAGAATTGAAATTAAGAAATGGAAGAGCTGGGAAAAGGGGTTCCTCATCATTGACTTCTTTGGTTGGAGGTGCTTGGCCACTAAGGAGATATTCACTAAATATCAAACTTGCACGATAAGGATTTAAAGTCCTCAGTTGAATGGATTGATATGACTTCAGATTGCAAAACATGTGGATCCAAGTAACCACACTAAAAGAAGCAAGAGCAAGAGATGTAGAGGAACCAATGGAATTACCCAATGCTATACCAAGCATGATACCAATAGACTTGCTCACCATTCCTTGAGCTTCACCCTTGGCAATTACCTCAGCAAAGTTCCTTTGAGCGGCAAAACCAGCATAGAAACAGCTCCTGGTAGCAGCCTGGATGAGTGAAGCAGCTGAGCGTCCTGCTCCAGCAGCAGCACCAATGGGAACAAAAAGATGTGGAAAAGCAGGAGTCAGCATCTCCAGTCCGAAAGCAGCATTTTCCAAAAGATCAGCAAACAACCTCCATCCCTTGGGATTAACATCAAAATGCCTCCCGTACTTGGAGAGCATAATTTTGCTGAGATACCCAATTCCATCTTTGAGAACCCAGTTGATAGCAGCAGCAGTAGGGATGGCTCCTTTCCCCAATCCAATGGCATAGAGCAAGGACTGCGTGGCAAGCACGCCGCTGACTTGGCTAGCGATGCCCTGGACTCCTCTCCATAGCGAGTATTCCAAGTAATCATTGGTTACACTGTGTGGAAAACCTTCTGGGAGCATCAAACGCATAAAGAGATCTCTGCAGCACAACCATACCCTCTCTTGGATGAAGGATTGAGTGAGTCTAATACCAGCTCCAGTATCAAGTTGGGCAACAATGTATGCATCATAATAATTATCAGGGATGAGCTTGGTCCACTCACCTCCCTTTACTTCCCAGACAGACCGTGGCTCCAATGACTCAGACTCCTCCTGAGAGGTAAAAGCACCAGTAGCAGTAGTTCTTGCGAGAGCAGATTTGGCAAATTGCAAATGGCAGAAGCAGCATAACATGGACCAGCAGAGTATTAATACCACGAGAAAAGGGTAATGAGACTGTGAAGAATCGTCATGCCACCACCAAGATCCCTCAAAACCGTAAGGATTATTCCAACCACCATTATTGTTGTTGTTGTTGTTGCTGCTGCCGCTGCTGCTGCCGTCGTCACTGCAGCAGCAGCAACTAACATCACCCAGCAGCAGATGATGGAACAGAGAATGAAATTGAGAAGGGTTGCCCCTGTTTTTTTCCAAATTATCAATCTGTTGGCTAATATAAGGAAAACCATGACCACGAGCAATAGCACTAGCACTAGCCTTGGCAAGAAATGGGAATGGGGATGACTTCAAACTAAGTGACAATACACATGCAGAGAAAAATGGCCATCTTGGTGTCCGAGTTAGTAAGGTAGGAGACATCAAATTTCCTGCAAGGCATGTGGCCCTAAAAGCGTGGTCCATCTCTCACACTATACCGCCACCCTTTGCTGGGTCATTTATCCTCACTCTTTGCTTAAAAAAAAAACACTAGAAATCAAGCTCGTAATAAAAGCT
Source organism: Juglans microcarpa x Juglans regia (assembly GCF_004785595.1). Lineage (NCBI taxonomy): Eukaryota > Viridiplantae > Streptophyta > Magnoliopsida > Fagales > Juglandaceae > Juglans > Juglans microcarpa x Juglans regia. The sequence continues at coordinate 41,632,177 of NC_054596.1, forward strand.
CAGCCTTTGCAACTTGGGATTGCAATCTCTCCACTTGAGTTTCTTTGATGAAAATGGGGTTATTCTTGCACTCCCTTGCCTTGATTTTTCAAACTTGGCTCTAGAGAATGTAGAACAGTTTTCAGCCCATAGAACTTCTTAAAGCTTGATTACCTGCACAATGACTTTATAGAGCTTTCATCAATAAATTATTTATTTACATTTTTTACCTCTATACATGCATGTGCAGTATCCTATCATAATGTTTCCAGAAAACGGTAGCACCGGAGTTGGCATGTACTCTCAAATTAATAGAACTAAATTACCTGGACGAGCAGATTGTGTTGCCAGTTCAAGTGGTGATTCTTTCTGTATAAAGAAGAAAAAAAATGACAGTCAACAAGGGAGAGCAAAGAGTAGAAAAAAATGTAAAAAAATGTTTATGATTCTTAACTAATTTGTTTTCGTACCATATCATTTCACTACAGAACAATCCCTTTAGCCATTTAGAGGTACAAAGCCACAATTTCACATTTTTTTTTTCATACAAGTAAGATAAGCTTTGTTAATGATAAAAATGAGAGTTCAACATAAAACATACACCAAGTTGGAGTGGGAGAAGAGAGCAAGAAAGACATGTGAGCTTTCATCCATGGATAGAATACGCTGGAGAAGAAAGACTAGCCAAATCAATCATAAACTACATTCAGTAACAAATTTTTCATGCAGCATCCATCCACAAATACTCTCCAAAACCCACCCACTGGAAAACAAATCCCCAGATCATGTAGATTTCAATGATTATATATCAGGATTCAATGGGGTATAGGACGTGAAGTCTTTTGCATCAATATCAAGCAGATTTAAAAATAACATAAGCAATTCCCCAAGAAATCTTAATTACCCTTAGTTTTCAACTAAAACCTCAATTTAATGGGGTGAACGCAAGATGTGTTAATGAATTAAAATCAACTGGTTTTATTATGTCCTAGAGTTTAGCTCTCTGGTATCAAATTTGAGTACTAAATTTTATAACAAATTCAAACTCAAAAAATATCAATGTCAATATCCAAGCACCCTGACAGCAATATATTTAATAGCTTCATTAGTCCTCTCTTGAACCCGCATTATATAGAAAATATGGTTAAGCAACGACCCAAAAAAGGCTCAAGCCACATTTGGGCCATATTACAAAAATACTAGTCAAATGCTACAACCAGAGCCCATGAAATCATTATAAAGAACAAGAACTTCTCCCTCACAAACAACGTGAGATCTTATTCACCACCTATACTTGCTCAATATGGGGTATCAAATCTCCACCCTTTAAATTCCCAACATTTTGTCAAGTGGTGACAAGGTTGTATGTCTTGACAGGCTCTATGCTTAAACCTATATAAAAAAAAAAAAAATTCCCAACATTTTGTCAGGTCTTTCCATCATAGGTGGCACGATTCAAGTCCCACATTTCTCATTGGCATTGGCTCACATACCATTTGTAATGACTCAAGGAAGGCCCAAGACACATCTAGGCCATACTCCAAAAGGACTACTCAAATGGTACAATTGGAGCCCCTTAAAATCACGGAACAAGAACTTCTCTCTTCCAAGTAATATGAGATCCCATTTGCCATAAGCTCACTCAATATGGGGTATCATAGATTATGAACCTAAAATTGATAAGAAAAGTCAGAAGTTTTACTCATCCATCTTCATTCTTAAAAACTAATGAATTGACACCTTTTTTTTTTTTTTTGATAAGTAAGAAAATAATATTATTGATATGAATGAAACAGGCATAGGCCATGTACACAAGAAGTATACAAAAGAACACCTAAATACATTCTAAGTACGAGAAATTAAAGACACGAAATCATGGACATTGTCCCCGTTTAATACAATAACGGAAAACCAAAGCAGTAAGGTGTCGAGAAAGAACTTATTCAGCTCAATTAATGAGCGTTCCTTATCTTCAAAGCAGCGTGCATTCCTTTCCGACCAAATACACCACATGATGCACAACGGGATCATCTTACACACTGCTGCCACTTGCTGACAGCCTTGCATCTTCCTCCAACAACCTAACAAATCCACCACCCTCAAAGGCATAACCCAAGCAACATCAACCCTTTGAAAGATCTCATCCCACAACACCTTTGTCGCTTCACAATGTAGTAAGAGATGGTCCATAGATTCTCCATTCTTCTTACACATGCAACACCAATCCATCACTACACATCCTCTCCTCCGCAGATTGTCCGTAGTCAAGATCTTCCCAAGAGCGGCGTTCCATACAAAAAATGCTACTTTAGAAGGCACACGAGACCTCCAAATATTCTTCCAGGGAAATGGATTATGGTCCTGTGTAACCAAAATGTTATAATACGCCTTAACATTACATTTTTTGTGCTTACTAGACCTCCACTTCAAACTGTCACACTGTGCCAGAAGAGTCCCCATGGAATATAATAGACCGAAAAAAATCTGAGACAATAGATAATTCCCAATCATGAAAATCCCTATTAAAAAGAATATTCCACTGATGAGAACCAGGAACAAATGGCCGCATATCCGCCACTAAGGCCTCCCTATTACCTGCAATAACATAGAGAGCCGGAAAAGCCCTTTCCAATGCATGATCACCACACCACACGTCCCGCCAAAAACTTATACGACTACCCTCACCAGCTACAAAACGAATATGTTTTTCGAAACAAGGCCAGCCTTTCCTTATATAAACTTCCATAAACCCACTCCATATCCCCCTCTCATTTCATTGGAACACCAACCACCCCAAGTAACACCATATCTAGCATCTATAATCTCCTTCCACAATGATCCTCCCTCCGAGTGATATCTCCATAGCCATTTCTCCAATAGAGTTTTATTAAAAGTTTTCAAATTACACACTCCCAACCCCCATAAACAACTGGGGCACATACTATCTTCCAACTAACCAAATGAATCTTCTTCTCCTCCTCCAAACCCCCCCATAAGAATGTCCTAAAAAGTTTCTCGATCCTATTCACCACCCCTGCAGGCATCGGAAACAGAGATAAGAAATATGTGGGGAGGTTAGTAAGGGTGCTCTTGATAAGAGTGAGACGACCCCCTTTCGATAAATACACCCGTTTCCAACCAGCCAACCTTTTCTCTATCTTTTCCACCACCCCATCCCATATAGCTCTAGCCTTGAAAGTTACTCCCAGCGGAAGACCCAAATATTTCATTGGTAAAGAAGACACCTTACAATCCAAAAAACTTGCTAAACTAAGGAAATTTGAGACCTCACCCACCGGAACCATCTCGGACTTACCAAGATTCACTTTAAGCTCTGACACTGCTTCAAAGCAAAGTAGCAATGCTCGTAAGGTTTGGATCTGGCTATTATCCGCTTCACAAAAGATTAAGGTGTCATCTGCAAAAAGAAGATGTGAAATGATAATAGGGCCATCAGACCCACTGCCCACCTGAAAACCATATAAGAAACCTCCATCAACAGTAGCCTGCACCATCCGACTTAAAGCCTCCATAACTATAACAAACAAAAGAGGAGAAAGAGGATCTCCCTGCCGTAATCCCAGGAAACTATCAAAGAAACCAGCCGGTGTACCATTAACTAGAATTGAAAACCGGGCAGTTGAAATACAATGACGCATCCAGGAAATCCACCTATTCCCAAAACCACAACTCTCAAGCAGGTATAAGAGGAACTCCCAGTTGACATGATCATATGCCTTTTCCATGTCAAGCTTGCAAAGAATCCCTGAACCTCCCTCCCGCAGTCTATGATCCAAGCATTCATTTGCGATAAGCACCGAATCAAGGATTTGTCTCCCACGGATAAATGCGTTCTGAGGCTTGGAGATAATATGTTCCAGCACAGGGCTTAACCTGTTAGCTAGAACCTTTGAAATAATCTTATAAACACCACTAACCAAGCTTATAGGGCGGAAATCCTCAATATTCGAAGCCCCATGTTTCTTAGGAATGAGCACAATGAACGTTCCATAAAGGATTTTTCAAACTTTTGAAAAGAGTGAAATTCACTAAAGACCTGCAAAACATCAACTTTCACTATGTCCCAACAAGTTTGAAAGAAACCCATAGAAAACCCATCCGAGCCTAGTGCTTTATCCTTGGCCATCCCAGAGATAACCTTGTAGATCTCTTCTTCATCAAAAGGTCTCTCCAATACACTCACACTTTGAGAGTCAATTGCTTCAAAAGGCAAGGCATCAAGCTTCGGCCTCCAAGAAACCGTTTCTGAGAGAAGGGTCTCATAATAGTGCACAATGTGGTTTTCTAGCTCAGGGGGAGAGGATAGCACCTGAGAACTTGAATGTAGAGACTCAATAACGTTGTTGCGCTGATGTGAATTGGCCACTTTATGAAAGAACTTCATGCACTTATCACCTTCTTTCAACCAAAGGGCCCTAGATTTTTGGCGCCATGAAATCTCTTCCGACAACAGAACCCTTTCCAAATTTGTCATAACCGTACCCTTCCTCAATAACACCTCCTCCGAATTGTCTCCCAATATTTCTTTGCCCTCTAGCTCCTGCAATTCCTCCAACAGTGTTGACTTCTGATCATCGATATGGCCAAAAACTTCCAAGTTCCACTTCTTCAAATCTTGTTTCAATGCCTTCAGCTTGCCAGCAAGAATAAAACTTGGGAGTCCAATAAAATGATACGATGACCACCAAGTACGCACCATCTCTACGAATCCAACCGATGTTAGCCACATGTTTTCGAACTTGAAGTACCGGCGACCCCTGTGAATGCCCCCACAATCTAGTAATAAAGGAAAATGATCTGAGCTGATTTGGGCTAACCGTTTCTGACTGACTTCCGAATAGTGGGCTTCCCACGAATGAGAGACGAAGAATCTGTCCAATTTTGACCACACTCAACCATTTGACCAAGTGTACTCCCCCCTTCCAGGAGGAGATCCATGAGATCCAGATCAAAAATGAACTCAGAGAACTCCTCCATAGCCACAATGTTCCGATAATGCCCTAATCGCTCGCTTGGAAAGCAAGTAATGTTAAAATCACCCCCCATGCACCACGGCACATCCCATAGAGAGTATATGCCCGACAACTGCTCCCACAACCTTCTCCTCTCCCTATCCACATTAGGACCATAGGAGCCTACAAATGCCCATTCCCATCCGTCATCCACATTTTTAAATAAAGTCGCCGCCGAGAAATCTCCAATACACTCCTCAATCACCTCAACCACTCTTTTATCCCACATTAATAATACACCGCCTGAGGCTCCCCAAGAGGCTAAATAAGACTAACCCACATACGAGCACCCCCATAAACTCCGCACAATTCTTCTATCAATAAAACGCAGCTTTGTTTCTTGGAAACACACCACATCACCCTTCCACATTCACAATAAAGATTTGATACGAAGGCATTTATTGCGATCATTAAACCCCCGTACATTCCAAGATAAAATCTTAGGCTTCATTTGGACATAGATTGCCCCTCCCTTTCGATCTCTCCCTTCCGCCACTCCCTTCCTTTACATCGTAATTGATGGAACAAGTTAACCTTTTAAGTTCCCTATCCCGCTTTGTGGCTGATTTCGAATGGCTATCTTCAAGTGCCACAAGAAGGGCCTTGAATTGTTCTTCATAACCTCCAAAAGAGATCTCAATAACAGCTTGTAATTCCTCTACCTTCTTAAACACCCAGTTTGACGGACTACTCCCGTATTTAGAACTGGGAGGAAGAGTACACAAGGGGGTTAAAACAGCCCCCTCCCCACCAATACTATTATTGTCAAACAGAGCCAATTGCATGTTTGAGTCTGAACCTGAAGCACTAGTTACAACAGATTCACTAGGTACCACAAGAGTTTCAGAAGTCCCATCCCAACCTCAAAATCACCTCCCACATAATCCCCCAACTTTTTTCCATCACAAAAACCCATCTCCCGAGGAGCAATACTTCTTGGAGAGCCCAAATCCTTCACTGGAATCGAAAACCCATACTCTGGCGTGACAGACAGCACAAGAAAGTCAATGGGACCTCCGACCATCACACTCGACTGCTTCTGTGCTGATTCCGAGGACAACATGTCCTTCTCGACACTATACAAACTGACCTCAGAAAACTGTTGGCATGAAAATTGGTCTCTAACAAGTCAGTATCACTCAATGTGGATATATCAGACATATCCGTGATTTTAAACCTATCAAAACCAACCTGGCAACCCCCCAATCCAGAACTTTATTAATGAGAATGCACAAATTTATTCTTTAACAGGTTCTAACACACCTCGACTAGTTCTATTTATTATTAAGATGAGTTTTTGAAAAAAAAAATCACATTTTTCATTACCGAACAAAGATTTTCAACTGCATTAGTACTCCTTTACGCTGACACTTAGCACTGCATTGTAAATACACATGACCTACAGCACCATTTAAATATATAATTGTTAGCCTACTTGCGTTAAATTTAAACTAGCTCGTAAGAAAATAAAACAAGAAAAAGAAAGCACCATCCACTAATGCCAAACGGCACATTTATGACAGGAAATACATTGATTTCTTTCACTGCATTAAATAAATATTTTCTGAAGATGGAGGAGAGGAGGGAGGGTTCACATGTGTGCTTGTACACTCGACAACCACAAACACCTACAAGCTTAAACGGACACAACGCCGTTCAAAACTGGATACAAAGCCGTACCTTAGTAGTGTAGACTTTGTCGCCATTCTCGTTTATGTAAAACTGGAGATACATTTTCACCAGTCGTTCTATCCACTGAAATCCCACATAAAATGCCAAAATCAAACACCTAAAAGCGGATATAAAACCAACAGAATCGTAGCAAGAAGAATCAAGTACCTTGCCCAACAGAGTCTTCGTGCTAGGGTTTAACAGAGGGAGTTCGTGAAGAAGATAAACAATGGCCAGGGCTTTAACGGTCCTCCCAATTTGTTCCTGTTCCAAAGAAACCATTGGTTTCTTTTATTTACTGCTCTCGAGGCCCAAACCATTATTCCCCACCCAAGCCCATCCCGGCTCAGGGAACTTCGCTGGATCGATGGAAAATGATACCTAACACTACCGCCTAGTTTGATTATACAAATCATCGTTATTTTATATTATTTTATTTAATTATTATAACCTTTTAAATTTTTATATAAATCTTAAAATAAAAATTATATAAAAAAATTATATTTTGATAATATTTTATTTAACTTTCATTTTATCTGCGTAACTAAACGAGACCTAAAATTATATCTTTCATAACTAAAATTTATAGGTTTTAATAGAGAAATCTTGTATTTTCCTTGACAAAAACTAATTTCCAAATAAGTTCTCTTTTAAGGAAATTCTAAATTATGAAAAGATGACAAAATTATTATTTTTTTAATTTGATCAAATATAATTGTCAAATAATATGCTCCTTCTTTTTTATTAAGGATCCCATTATTTCATAGTATATTATTGTGTTGTTAAAAACAGTGTGTACACGACTAATTGAAAGTATTATATCATTTATATTTAAAAAATGACTAATAATTATTAATTTTCAATTAATAATATTTCTCTTAATGAAAAATTCTACATAAAGTTTACACTACACACTTCACGTAAGTAGCATGTAATTTTTCATTTTTACCTTTTTATTTTAATGCTTAAATATATGTGTATTTAAATAGATGATAAAAATGACAAATCACATATTAATTAAGTGGAAGTATGTGGGGGTAAGGCTTCCTTATAATATTTCCCTTTACTTGATGTATTTAACCTAAAATCTTAAATCTCTAAATCATGTATCCGATTTTTTTTCTTGTTCAATAAGGTCTTATTTGGTTTCACAAATGGTTTCAATTCATCTTATCTCAACATTCAAATATCATTTAAATACAAACACTTTTCAATTTTAAATTTTTAACTTTTTCATCTAATCATTATAATTTTTCTAAACTTTTAAGCAAAGCACAAAAATTAATTCAACTTTTTAAAATCTCAAAACAAAATCAATGTTATAAAATGATATTTTAATAATATTTTAATTTTAAAGATTATAATATTTTGAGAAATGATATTTACAGTCATGGAGCCGCTCAATCCATATGAAAAAAGTAAGTAAATATGAAATCTACATAAAAAATAATTAATTTTTTAATAGTGAGCCTCACTTTTTTTAAAAAGATTGTGCGGTGTTTGCACACTCCACGACTGTATTTTGCTACTCTAATATTTTTATTTAACTTTTTCTTTCTTATTTTTCAAAATCTAATAAAATATTTTAATTCAAATTATTTCTTTACTATTTACGTATTTCTCGTCCCAATTCATCTGTATAATAGAGGCCTAAGTCATTAAATTAAGTAGGAATTTTGTAGATAATTAAGTAGGAATTTTGTAGATAATTACGCAGTTCATATGAAATGAGATAAGTTATTTTGTTGAAAGTTGAATAAAATATTGTTATAATATAATTTTTGTATTAGAATTTAAAAAAAATTGAATTGTTTATTATATTTTATATGAGAGTTTAGAAAAATTATAACAATTATATAAGATGAGATAAGATAAGATAGTTTGATTTTGTGCAAAAACCAATCCTTGTTTAGTAGGTGGTGGTTCTTTCTCCTTCTTATGCAAATATTCATTTTCAAAATAGGCCTGTTTAGATTTAGAGATGATTTCATATCATTTTATTATTATAATTTTTCTAAATTTTTATACAAAATATAATAAACAATTCAATTTTTTTAAATTTTAAAACAATAATAATATTAAAAATATATTTTAATAATATTTTATTCAACTTATTTAAAATACCATATCTCACTATCCAAAAACATAAAAAAAAAAAAAATAAAAAAAAAAAAAAATGCTTTGCCTTTTTTCTCCTAACGACAGTTCACCTTTCAAACACTCTCTTCAAACCCACGTCTCTCTCTCTCTCTCTCTCTCATTTGATTTTAATATACCTTCTTCCTCCTCACCATCTCCCCCCCCCCCCCCCAAAAAAAAAATTCCTTCGCTTTCTCATCCTTCATTCTTCCCCCAAAAGTGAAAATTACCTACATTCTCAATTCCCAGAAGAAACTCGAAAGAACTATGTCGTTTAACCAGCTGGAGGAGGAGGACGATGAGGCCGCCTTGGAGCAGACCCTTTTGGTGGTCCGGGAGGTGGCCGTCTACAAAATTCCGCCCCTGACCACCTCCGGCGGTTATAAGTGCGGCGATTGGCTCCAGTCCGACAAGATCTGGTCGGGTCGCCTTCGGGTCGTTTCCTGCAAGGCCCGCTGCGAGATCCGGCTCGAGGACCCGGCATCGGGGGACCTCTTCGCCGCCTGCTTCGTCTTACCCGACCAGCCCCGCGAGAGCTCCGTCGAGACCGTCCTTGACTCGTCACGCTACTTCGTCCTCAAGATCGAGGACGGCCAGGGCAAGCACGCCTTCGTGGGGCTCGGCTTCGCGGAGCGCAACGAGGCTTTCGATTTCAACGTGGCGCTCTCCGACCACGACAAGTACGTCCGGAGAGAGCACGAGAAGAACGAGAGTGGGGAGGCCACTGACGATACCCACATCGATATCCATCCCGCTGTTAATCATAGATTGAAGGTATGATTTCTGTTGAATAGAAACTGAGAAATTGTTGTTAAAAAAATTCTATTTTTTTTTTATTTTGTTTTTTTGCTTAGTTTGATGCAAAATTGAATGCGGTATTTGGTATGTGTTGTTAATTTGTGAGAAAATTTTCATTTTGGGTGTAGATGAATGTGCTGTTAGTGCAATCGGTGTCTGTAAGTTTCTAAGAGTAGTGGTGTTGTTTATCTCTGTACAGTTGAATGTGTTGGACTGGAATCATGTTTGATTTTGTAAAATGAGTGTAGTGCATTTGTGTGAATTTTATGTTTTGAATAGAAGAGTGCTTATTAATTATTACCTATAAAAAAAAAGGAGTGATTATTAGTTATTATTGGCATAGACTTTGATACACTGAGGGCGGCGATCTTTCTTCAACCTGCCTTTGTGCAACCTTATGACGGCTTAAATTTTTTCTCCGGTTCTATTTCTGGATGGAATTGACTTAAACATGCTTTTATTATAGGAAGGAGAAACAATCCGGATAAATGTGAAGCCCAAACAAACTAGTGGAACTGGTATGCTTTCAGCGGCTGGTCTGACAGTGGGGGTTTCTGGAACTGGAAAGCCTAAAGCTTTGGGCCTTGCCCCACCACCCACTGGGGTGGGAAAAATTAGGTCTCCACTCCCTCCTCCTCCCAATGATCCTGCTGCTGCTCGGATGACCTCTGCCAGTCACCACAGGGTCGATCTCAAGGAATCTAAGGAAAATGTGAGGCATTCTAATGATCCTTTGTCAGACCTTTCTCCACTTGAGGTTTGCCCTCGACCCTTCACCCTCATTATCTCCCTCGTGATTCACATTTTATGAGAACTCGAAACTCAATATGTTGTAACTGCCCTGAAATGCAAAATCTGGCATTTCCATTTTATGCTGATCTCTTTTATCAAAAAGAATGACATGCTTTCTCTTCCCTAATGCGGAGGTAGGAAATCTTTAGTTTAGTTTGCAGAAAGAGGCACGGTGGTCTTCTTACTTATCAAAAAAAGAGGCACGGTGGTCTTCTTACTGCCTATTTCTGTTCTCTGCTATTGACTGCATGTATCATTTTTGCCTAATTAAAGCTAAAAACATGAGATGGCCTGCATTAAGTGCCAAATTTGTAGAAGATTTTACTTATCAAAAAAAAAATTTGTAGAAGATTTTAGCAAATGTCACTCTGTAATAAGAAAGACTGATATAGATTCCATTTACAAAATGTTAGCCGGATTGACATAGCAAATGAATTGATCATGTAAGGATCCCTGAAAAAATGATTTGCTAACTGCTCAGGCTCCTGTTTAGTCTTGTTACATGATGTGCCCAAGTAGTTTATGTTGGATATTACAATTCTTTGAGGGATCCTTGATGTGTGCTTATTATATGGTCACCAGTTTTCTATGTTTATCCAAAGACATTGTTATAAACTTCGTTGCTGGTCCAAAACTTGAGGTGCTGATCTCATCTGGTAGGAATCACATGGAGTATAAATTTCGATATGCTATTTTCTACTACAATAAACTTATCTTCATGCCTGCTTGTGTTCACTTGGTTGATAGACTTCCCAGACAGAAAGCGTACCGAATAATCTCTTGCTCTACTAAACCTCACATTTTTTTACTAATATATGTAGTAAATTTGTATACCAAGTGATTGATTTCAATCTGTGTTTAAATGTGAACGTTATGTTCATAGCACATTGCTTGTTGGGATTTGCAGAGAAATCTTCCCTCAGCAACTGGATCAGGGTCGACGAAGACGGCGGCATCGGGATGGGCAGCTTTTTGATTGTGTGAGCATTTATTAATTGTGATTGAGATCCTTGTTTGATGTCTTTTGAAAAAAAAAAGTAACAAAAGAAAATGAGAATGAAATTAGAAAGTAAATATCTTTGGAAAATAATGTCCCCTGGAATATACCTATGTATGCTTCTTCTGTCCCACTTGAACGTATAAGATCATAGTTATATAACAAAGGCTTATTTTTCTTTTCTATGCCTGGTTTGCCGATACAATGTTTTTGTCAACTAGAATGTGGCATGGCTGGCTATCTATCTAAATTGGGTGAGTTTAGCCCTGTAACTGAAACAAAAAGGCATGCTGTTTTTTAACAGTAAATCTAGGACTAGAAAGGCACAACTAATGTAGTAGTGTCATAGCTGGACGTTGAAACGAGCAATGAAATGGCCATTGGCCAATGATAGTGGCTAATTCCTTCCCTTTACAAACTTCACAGTTTCCGAATTGTAGCGATGCTAACAGTGGATGCTAAGAGGATCCACCTTGTCCTACTTTCTCGTGCAGAGCTGGTTTTGGATTGAGCAAACAGTGGTACCTGTTTCTGTGCGCATAAATGGGTTTTTTTTTTTTAATCAGAAATTAAAATATATGATAATGATAATGGGATTCCTTAACATAAAAATAAATAAATTACATGGAAACTGGTCGACGAATCAATGCATATACAAAACTGTCTGATTCGCAAAGAAGAAAAAAAGAAGGCAATGTTGCCTGTATCTGATACATCCCAGCAATAGGCTCTCGTATTGCTCCTAATCCTTTTTTAAGAGAATTTCTGATCTAATTCTGCTCATTGTCTTCCAAAAAAAAAACCTTTAACCTTTGGAATTTAATACTGTACAGTAAAAGGGTGTGTTCGTTGTGGTCTGAATCGGAAAGGCCCAAAAAAAAAAAAAAAGTACCTAGAAACTATAAAGGGAGCTTAGCTTCTTCTCTGTCACCTTTGCGACTAAGCGGTTGAATATGGGCTCCAGATCCTTGATGATGAATATTTGATGAAGTCAAAACAAGGCATGCACAGGGATTACCAGTGGTTGACGATATTATTGTTCTCGATACTCTGGCTTTAAAACCCAACATGATTCATTCAGGTCTTTCACCAGTGTTGCTATTTCCTTCAAAAGATTCTTGAACAGAGGCAGATCCTCCGTAGGTATCCTGTCTTTAAAGTGCTGCACTATGCTGGCTGAAGTGGTACTTCCGCCTCTTTGCTGTATAAATGTACAGATCTTACGTATCAATACTTCAGGTTGTACTCCAGCTATGTTCTTCGATGATCTAGAAGGCCCAACATCGATAGATCTTGCCTGGTTACGAGAACTTGAAGCCAACCCTGGCTGATTTTCAAGTCCAGCACCAACAGCTCTTTCTTGGTTATTTCGGATTCTAGCCAAGAGTTCAGCTGAAGATAGTGCCTTCCCAGCAGATGCCCCAGCGGCAATGCCATTTACATTACTAATTCCATTACTGGAGAATTCATTTGACTGCTGACTACTATTTGCCAACTTAGAGTTCACAGTTGAACCGAACTTCTGGCGCACAGATGATGGTGCACCAGCAGTCCCAGATTTCCCAGTCCATGTTGGGACAGATATACTGTCCCGACTTCGGAGCATTCGTGACTGGCGTAATGCTTCTGCAGCTCTCTGTGCAACTTGGGAAGCTTGCTCCTCAAGCCTCATCTTCTCCTCATCGTGGGCATTCATGATCACATCATGGTTCATAGCACTCTGTAAAATTAAAACAAGTGGGAGGCACAAAAGAGAAATGACTCTGTTCAGAAAAATTAACAGTCTAATGGAGCAACGCGGTATCCTAATATAAACAGTTAATTAATGCCTTCTCATGAAAAAGTGGCTTGCACCAAAATCAGCTTTGAGTATAGGTAACCCCATTAAAATCCAAGTTCTTTTGTGACACTCGGAGAATTGTGACAAGGCTTCCCTTATCACTACATATTAGCTTGCCTGCTTTCCCCTATGCAACCAGACGAACATTCAGGAAGAAAAAGAACTTTAATTTACAACTAATGTTAAATGTTAATGACATCAAATAAAGGTAAGAGAACACAAGATAACAATACTGGCAGTGGGTAAAGGGATTGTAGGCAAGAATATTGAGTAAACTTACATGTATCCCATGGGCATCAAAAAGATTCCTTAAAATGTTTGCTTCTTCATCTACATCACCATCGCTGTTATCAGCTTTTTCTTCTCCTTTACTACCGGAAGTTGCAATGTCTGATTTGTCACCATTTTCAGGTGCAACAACATCAGCATGTCGTGCAGAAACTTTAAGAGGTTTATGCTCATCCTGCTTATCTTTCTGAGACCCAACAACATTTACATCTTCAGAAAGCTGACTGAAAATATTAGATGTTTCAGTTGACCCACCCTCTCCGCCATCATTCAATATGAAGAGATCCTTCATATCTCGAGATTTAAAGAACCTTCTCTGTTGTGGGTTCTTCAAAATCTTATTGGTTAGAAAATGTTTATAAATCTGTCGGTGGTACACCTTCTCCTCTATAGTCCCACGTGTGATCAATCTATATACTGTTACATCCCGTTTCTGACCAATACGCCATGCACGCTCCCTAGCCTGTTAAAACAAAACCGAACTTGCTGTCAGCTGTATTATGTATTCCATTATCTTAAATATTCTTGAAGTGGAATGAATTTTATGAAAACAGAGGAGAACAAAAACAAGGGAAAAGGGAAGGGGGGGAGGGAAAGAATCAAACAGAGAAGATACCTGCATGTCAGTTGAAGGGTTCCAGTCAGGGTCATAGATAATCACCCGGTCTGCACCAGTTAAATTTGTGCCCAAACCACCAACCTTGGTTGTCAAAATAAAGATAAAGACATCATTTGAATTATTAAATTCATCTATTAAGGCCATTCTCTGTCTTATGGGAGTAAGACCATCCATTCTCCTGTAGCTATAGCCAGCAGCAACCAAGAAATTCTCAAGAATATCAAGCATTTGTTGAGTTTGTGTAAAAAGAAGAACCCGATGGTCTTGTTCCTTCCAAACCTTCAGCACTTGTTCAACAACTTTCATTTTTCCACTGCGTTCAGGATTCCCATAGTCTGGATTATGGGACGAGTGCTCCCTCTCAAGAAGATCAGGGTGGTTGCAAATCTTACGCATGACATCAATTCCATAAAGCGAATTTCTATTCCCATCTAAAATCTGTTCCACCTCAGTGCTAGCCAGGAAAGCTCGATACACAGACCGTTGCTCTGCAGTGAGGCTGCAAAAGAGGACATGTTCGGTCTTCTTTGGAAGGTGGGCATTCACATCGGCCTTCATACGTCGAAGGAGATAAGGCATGATCAAGTCCCGCAGGACCACAGCACACCTGCATGGTGATAAAATACAACACAGAAACTGATGTAGGGAAAAAATTGAAATTCATAAATTCAAGAAATCCCACTTGACAAAGTGAATATTGAATTCATTCTCTTCCTGCTCACACCTCCCTCTCTCTGCAAGGGCATCTTTCAACATTCAAGACTTACTTGAAATAACTCAAGATGAAAGAAGTCAGGTTTCAATGAGGATGTACATGGTAAAAAAATTTTAAAAATCCAGACCCTTATAAAAATGATCAGAAGTATCACAAAGGCTACCTGTAAGCTGTGGATACTTGTAATGGTGAAGCATTAGCATAACCACCAACAGATATGGGAACTGCAAACTCTGCCTCAAATACAGGTAAGACACCAAGCTTCCCAGGGAAAACAAAATCAAATAGAGACCAGAGTTCAGTCAGCTTGTTCTGAATTGGTGCACCAGTCATTATAATGCGATGAACAGTCTGTAGCTGCTTGCAAACTAGCGTAATTTCAGCATTAGGATTCCGAATACGGTGTCCTTCATCCAGAACTGCATAACCCCATTCAATATCAAGCAATTTTTCCCCTAATATGCGCAGTTGCTCATAAGTGGTGATAAGCAACCCAGATTCTGATTGTAAAACACGGTTTATCAAGGAATCCCATTTTCCACTGCTCCTAGATGAGATGTGCCCCTCGTGTTCACTTTCAAATGAACCTTCACTTTCATAATCACCATCATAAGACTTGGCTTGCTTCTTCCTATTAACAGGATCCTGCGCAGAATCATGTAGCATCTCCACATGAAAGTTTGGGTACCATTTTTGTGCTTCCCTTTTCCACTGTCGCAATAGTGTAACAGGGCAGACAATAATCGTCGGTTTGTACATATTACTGAAATGCAGTGCACCGAGAAAAGCTAAGACTTGGATGGTCTTACCAAGACCCATCTCATCTCCGATAATCCCACCTGCTCTTTGGCAATGCAATTCCCACAACCACTGCACTCCCACTTTTTGATAGTCAAAAAGTGCAGAAAAGATGTTTTCTGGTATTTTTAGCCCGCCTTCTAGTGTTACATAAGGAGGTTCATGATCATCCACATTTATAACATCCTCTGGCTTTTCATCTTCACAACTGGAGGTCACCACATCTCTTGCATCTTCTGCAAGAAAAATAACAAGGTTGGTATGAAGATTTCAAAGAATGATTTAGGGCATGTTTGGATAATGAAATGAGATGAGAATTCTGTTAATAGTAGTGAACTTGTTTGAGTTAAGATGTTTTATTGGGTTTGGGAAATGAGAGAAAAAGTTGAATAAAAATATTATAAAGTTAAAATATTGTTTGAATATAAATTTTAATATTATTTTTGTTTTGAAATTTGCAAAAGTTGTATTGTTTTTTGTGTTTTGTTTGGAAATTTGGGAAAGTTGAAATGATTAGATAATGATTAGATGAAAAACTTGAAGATTTGAAATTGAAATGTTTTGTGTTCGAGTGATGTTTGAGAAGGAAATTATGAAAAGTTTTGAGATGAACTTGGGAATGTGGGATATTTGGGAACGTTCATGTGGGAACGTGGCCTAGGATATATGGGAACGTGGAAAATGACATATTATTACAAGATCCCAGTTCTGATAAACTTGTCGGTTAAAAAAAGGTTGTTTCCACATGGCCATATTCATGTGCTGGTAACTAAAATATGAGGGCAAGGATTCCATGCAGGTATGATTGTGTGCATGTTTCCTGCATACAATTTATACGAGGGAAGGCAGTTAAAGGTTTTAAAAAAAGGTTCGGTATGTTGATCACAGTCATTCCATAAAAAAAATTGGGAAGAAACAGTAATACTTGGACTCATCGCGAGACAAAAGAATCATTGAATGTATGATAAACAAAATACAGACTGACATAAAATGGACTAATCTAAAGGCAGGTCACTGGAGTATACATGTTGACAAGCCACATGATGTAATTCTAATGACCAGACAAGGTGCAACACCAACACAATGCACGTCATCAACAAGTTCCTACCATGACATTACACCCTATTCAGAAAAAGCTACACTGAAATAGGCCTAGGTAAAAATATCAACTAAAGGAAAACCCAAGCACCTATGTGTTAGTTCGCAAACAATAACCTGAGATGCTCATTCTCAGCTACAACTAAGCCCAGAGAACCAACTTATATCGAAAGCAAAGAGATGTGAAACATACCAGATTCTTCCAAATGTTTTTCTTCCTGAGAAACGAGCTTTGTCCACTTCCTGTCCGGCAGAGGCCGTTTCTTTTTCCTTTTTCTTTGTGATTCTCTATTCTTTTCTACCTCTCGTTCGGCAGATTCAGGAAGTTTCAAAGGTGTTTTGAGCCTTTGAAAAGGGTGAGTGGGTGCATCAAGCCTTGGCAAAGCTTCTGGATCGAGGAGCTTGGTTGCTGAACGAGCTTGAGCAGCCACTGACATTGCCTGTACAGCTCTGGCAACACTGGAAGCAACAAGATCATCACTCTCATCTTCTTTGCTAGGTACATGGTGACTATTAGATGACCCCGGTTGTTGAAGGCGACGCTCAAAGCCCTTCAACTTATGAAACGGAGTTAAAATTCCTTTCCGAATGAATTCATCCCTTTCCTAAAATGTAAACAAGGTAAAATCAGTTCTTACCATTCCTCAATCTTCCATTGAAAAAGAAAAATAATAATAATAATAATCCTGCAATCCTATCCTTTCAATTCTGCTACAAATCTCATCAAGTACAGTGCTGAGTAGACTTCAAGACCATGTTTAAACTTACCGTTTCCACAAACCCAGCAGATGCTGCATCCAGAATTGCATCAAAACCAGAATCCTCTTCAAATTTGACTATCTTCGGTCTCTTTTCTACCTTTTTTCCTGACTTCTTAACATCTTTTAGCTTCCTCTTATGCCTTGGCTCCTCCTTGACCAGATCTCGCAAGGCTTTGTCTTGTTCAACACCTTTGGAAGAGTTGTCCTTCGGCAAATTGGAAAGTTTTTTCTCAAGCTGTGCCTTGGTTTTCTTGAGGCTTCTTAGCCGATCAGATGCCAAGGCATGCTGGAGGTCTAAGTCGTTAGGATAAACTTGACCACCATCCTCTTGATTTCCTAGCTCCCTACCGTCATTACCATCATAAGCATTGTCATCGTTACTTGAAACATTCTTGGATTGTTCGACAGTGGATGCAACAGCATCTATTTCATACTCTACTGCCCTCAATTTATGGTACAGTTTCGCTTGGCTAGTGGATGACGGGTCAATACTCCCTGACTTCTCAGGAAGTTCCTCCTCCGTGCTCCCTCCACCTTCACCACTGTTCTCATCATTCCTTGCAGCCTGCTATTTAAGAATAGCTATTGTCAGATTCCCCCATTTCAATTGACTAATTCATAATTTGTTGCCTCTAAGACCCATAATCATCCTAAAAAATATCTTCAACTCCTATCAATGGAGATATTAATAACAAAAACGGTTCTCATGGAGTTCAATCTCTCAGCGACCCATAAATTAGAGAAGTAACCCTGACAATGATTGAAATTTTCTACGCAATCCTCATGTTCCCTAAAGTGCTCATCAATGTTTTTCAAAACTAACACAACGAACAAAATTTACACATTCCACTAATTTTAGTTTAAGAGTCTAGGCTGATACCCCAGCTAATATGTCACGCTCGATATCTTCAGGATTCGCGGATGTTATTCCCAAACTACTGAGCAGAATTCTATCCTCGTCTTCCTCCATATAAATGGCACCAGTCGCTCATCCACTCAAATCTCATGAGCAGACAACAAAACGCCCACCTACCAAAAAAGAAAAAACAGACGTTATTTTCGTTGTACATCAGCACTTCAATCAGGTATTGATATTTGTTAACACGTTCTCTCGCCAGTAAATTGTGCATGTTCTTTACTTCTCGAACCAACACATTGAAACCATATGTGCATTCACTCCGTCCTCAAATATACAATTACATATCGTGCATTTCGCATAACAAGTTGGGGAAACGAATTGGACAGAGAAAACAGAACTGGCTCATATGAAATTGAAGCAATTTTGAAAGGCAATATTCAGAAAGTACAAGGAGCATGGCCCAAAACCTCAAACCCCCCCCCCACAGAAGATGGAAAATTCAATCTGTAGAAACCCTAAATTCAAGGGGCCGATGAAAAAATTCACCGCCTCCTCCCAGTCCCGCGACGCCTTCAACGTCGCGCCGATTCTCCTATCTGAAAACAGTAAATTCAATAGCAAAGTACGTATATATAAACATTGTGTGGCTTCTTCCGCAAGATTTAAGAGGCGTCTGCGAGGGTAACTAACTCCAGTCTCCATACAATCTTTTCTTCTTCTTTTTTAATCACTTTTTTTTTTTTTTGGTACAAATTTCACGACTCATAGTTTAAAAATGACAATATTAAATTCTCTCACAAAATTCATTATTGAAAAATGAGTTAAGATAATATTATATAAATTGAATAAAATATTATTTTTAATATTGGTATTATTATTATTTTAATATTTAAAAAAATTAAATTATTTATTATATTTTGTATAAAAATTTGATAAATTTGTAATAATGAAATAAAATAAATTAATGTGAGTTTTGAATCTAAATAATGGCTTTTTATTATTTGTGGCTCAAAAATATTATTCAAAAATATTAGGAACTTAAAGTGATGTTTAGATAATAAGTTGAGATGAAAGTTGAAATTTGAATAAAATATTATTAAATTATTATTTTTTAATATTATTATTATTTAAAAATTTAAAAAATTAAATTATTTACTATATTTTATATAAAAATTTAAAAAAATTATAATAATTAGATAAAATAAAATAAGATAAAATATTTCTTATAGCTAAGCGGACCTAAATATTTTCAATCTTGTCAAGATTCATTTGTTAGTTATTCAATTTTAGTTAAAAAAATATTTTTTTATTTTTTATTTTTTTAATCAAAATAATTATAATTATAACTCTAATAGAAAAAAATCTTAAAAAAACTTGCATGAGTAGGAAATTATTGATATACGAAATATTTAGTATTAAAACTTTATTTTTTATTTTATCACGTTGGATGTTTGCAACCACAAACAGAAAATGAGAACATAGTTGACGTGGCTTTCTGTTTCTTCGCCGCGTGTAGGCCATTGGTGTGGCCGAGTCCCAACTACTATTTTTAGTACAACAACACACCAAACGATCATACGCGTTCACGCCTCATTGGCCATTTGGCTAGAACTGGTTTGCATCGAGTTACTATAAAACGACCGGAAACCACACCATCAGCGCCGTACTACTTTTCTGCAGAGCCAAAAATGGCGGATAAAGAAACTTCGAAGCCGATAGTAGAAGAAGTGGAAAATGAGGATTTGAACAGTATCAGAGTCTGCGGCATGCAGTTCGCGTATGAAGGGGAACCACCGCTTTTCGCCGACTTCAACCTTAAGATCCCCCCCGGATCTCGATGTCTTCTCGTTGGCGCTAACGGATCTGGTTAAACAAAATCCACACTCTCTTAACCCCTCTGATCTCTAGTTTTCGCCTTTATTACCGCTCTTTTTTTGTCTAATTCATTTCCTTGGTTAAATTTTTTCCTAGATAGAAGTAAATCTAAAATATCCATGGAGTTTAGTGTGAAATTTTCACAAATTGGTTTATTATTTCTGAAAGACCAAAAAAAATTATTTCTGAACGAATTTGTAGCTCTTTGAATCCATTTCCTGAAAGAATCTGTTGTTCTTTGAATCCAATTTGTGTCGAATTATTTGCCACATGACCTTTTAATATTCTGGCAGATAACAAAATTAAAATACGCGGACATAATGGTTTTGGGTGACATAGCCTGAAACAAAAATTGTGCTTTCTATTATATCTCTTCGATAAAACGTGAGATTTTATACGTATGAATGCGCTAATTACGAGTGGTTGGTCATGTTGTAAGGAAGAGTTGTGTGAATAAAGAAAATTGTGAGACTAATGCATTGCTCATTTTGTGCAGGGAAGACCACTTTGCTGAAGATTCTTGCTGGTAAGCACATGGTTGGAGGAAGAGATGTGGTGCGTGTGCTGAACAATTCGGCTTTTCATGACACTAAGTTGGTGTGTAGTGGTGACTTGGCATATTTGGGAGGATCTTGGAGTAAAACCGTTGGCTCCGCTGTGAGTTCTTAAATTCTACGTCAATAGAACTTGTTTTTTAAGACTATGAGCGTGGTATACAATTGCATTGATAAAGATAAAGAGCTAATGGTGAAGTGCCCCTCGATTGAATTAAAGCATGTCGAAATTCACAACTATGTGAATCTTATATATATTTGATAAACATTGCATACATTCAGGGTGAGATTCCACTTCAGGGTGATTTTTCTGCAGAACATATGATATTTGGAGGTGCGTAAAAGCTGCACACTACCGTTTTTCATATATTGCTGATTTCTTTTTAGCTGAGTTTTCATATATTGCTGATAATCAAATGACATACCCACCCCTTATGGGATGAATAAATAAATACAGGAACACCTCTGCTGCTGGCCTTAAGATCCTTTATTTATTATAAGCACGCATGTGTTTGTGTATTTAAAGATGATGGACACTCCTTCGCATTATCTCTTCAATAATTTTTCTTTCTTGTTGGTATTAAGAAAAACTGAGATATTATACAGAAATTCTCTTTTGGCAGTTGAAGGGGTTGACCCGGATAGGAGGCTCAATTTAATTGAGCTACTTGATATTGATCTGCAATGGCGAATGCATAAGGTATCTGATGGGCAGAGGCGTCGAGTCCAAATATGCATGGGTCTTCTTCACCCTTTCAAGGTATCATGGAATGATGAAAATATGAGACTGAGGTCTCGTTTGTTTTTACAACACATATCATCTCATCTAATCATTACAACTTTTCTAAATTTTCATGCAAAATAAAATAAACAATTAAACATTTTCAAATCTCAAAACAATAATAATATTAAAAAAAATATTCTAACAATATTTTATTCAATTTTTAACTTTTATCTTAATTTATCTTATCTCATTTGTGAAAACAAACGAGGCGTGAATGTTACTTACAGGGTTCTACCATCATTGTTACAATTTTTCTTTTTCTATCAATGTTGGAACTCAGATAATTGATGTTTACTTGCTTTTTTTCCTGAAGTTAAGCATGATAGTTTCTTTCGTAATATCTCGTTGAATTGCATTGTCTTCGGCCTACATGATGGCTGTATCATATTGCATTTGGTTCTATCTCTGATGAACATTCAGTACAGAAATCTCGGGAAAAATCTCGCTCATACCTATGTAAACACTATTCATTGTACATTCACAGGTCCTTTTGCTAGATGAGGTTACAGTGGATCTGGATGTTGTTGCTAGACTGGACTTACTCGACTTCTTCAAAGAAGAATGTGATCAGGTTTCAGTTGCTTTTATCTTATTATATTCAGATGCATTTACTGTACACCAGATTTGAAATATGGAAACACTTGAAAAGGGGAAGACACTAGACATGAAAAACGGTTTGGAGGCGTACACTGGTAAATCATGTGGTGGTGAATCATCTCATCAATTTGCAAGCTTCATGTAGAAAATATGGCATGCTTTAGACGAACACATATTAATGACATCCTTTTTATGCATTCACAGTATCAATAATAATGTTTATCATATTTTCTATAGAGAGGAGCCACAATAGTATATGCAACCCATATTTTTGACGGTCTGGAGACATGGGCAACGCATTTAGCATACATTCAAGATGGCGAGTTGAGGAGGGTACAGAAGTTATCGGAGGTGAATGAGTTGAAGAATTCAGCCAATCTACTCTCTGTTGTAGAGTCTTGGCTCCGTGCTGAAACTAAGCGTGAGAAGAAGAAACCCACTAACCCTCCTGCCCAAATCCAGAAGACCTCACCTTTTGGTAGTTCTCCCTTTATGTCATCCAGGCATATGGCATACTACCGTTAATTTTTCTGAAGTTAATTCTTGTTTGTACGATTCAAATAAAGCTTTAAAGATAATTGATAGGAACTCAAATTCAAGGCAAAAGTAGAAAAATTATGAGGAAAAAAAAGAGAAGATTTTAAATGATATGCCAAAGTTACATACGTCCATTTTGCTCAACACTGTTCCATACTTAATTGTATAAGTCTTGTTTGGTAGGGTAGTGAAAGTAGTACTCTTCACCAGCACTCATGAATAGTACGAATTGATGATAGCTGCTAATACCAGCCATCGATCAGGTTTGTTGGCCACATGGTGAGTCATAATGTTCTGCACGTGCTATAAGAAAAATGAACATTTGTGACGGATTATTTATGATGAAAATAACTATTTTCGACGAAAACAGACTCATTTTAGTATGAAATAGATATTTTCGCAGGAAATAGCTGGTCACAAATAAGCAATTTTCTTGTAATGTACATTGGTAGATAATGATGTAAGAACTAATTCCCGTTATATTCATATTCAGCGACATTAATTCAATATTATTGGAATATCGAGATCAGTTTCTTGTATGTAACATGATGAGAACATTAACCCATAAATTTATAATATGCAATATTTCCTGTTTCATTTTGTGGTGGCATGGTGAAAGAAATTAGGGTGTTTTGTTTAAAGGGAATTAGGATCTTGATCATCACCATGCACGTACGATGAAGATCGATCATGTCTCAAAATTTAAAAAAATTCGTTTTGAAAGCCCCAATCTCATGATGCAGTGGTACGTAGCTAGCTCTAACTGATCATCTCCTACACAACCACCCCAGTAGTAGGATAAACGCTTTCCAAATTTCTGATTGAGCTAATCTTTAAAAAGGTGTCCATTACATACTGTCGGCCATAGGTCTCCATTAATCATGGGACCCTTCTGATACATAAAAGCGAAGCAAATTACAGTGCCCCCAAAACCAATATCACCAAAATAATTAGCCTAACTGACAAATTTACATTCTCATTTTCTGCTCTCTCTTTTTTTCTTCTTTTTTGGGTAAACCCCTGTCTCCTGCTGCAAACATAATATATATATATATATATATATATATATAGAATATTCTGGGGATACTAGTTCTGATCAGTGTTCATGAGCTCGTTTTACATGGAATAATGATCAGTACCTGTTTATAATCAAAAGGAGGCTATTTCTAGTCTTTATTTTTAGAATAAGTAGTACTTGTAAATAGTCGGAAGTTTTTAATTTGCAGTAGCAGTACTTGCATGTGTGATCAGCATGGGATCGATCCTTAGAATTAATCGATTATAGGACTAAATTTGCAGCTGTTCATATATATGCCTCTCTCCAAAATCCACTGAATTATAGCCTTAAAAGATATCCCAATCCATAAGCCGACCATGAGAGAATATTATTATCGACAGATCGAGTAGGACGTACGTACTGTGGTAATGAAGATGAAATGAGATCATACCATGATATATAAATGACAATAAGAGGCGACATGCAATTATAGATGCTAATTATTGAAAAAGTAGCTTAGCTAGATCTAAGTACTGCATCATCATCTTGGAAAAAAAGGTACAAATATAGTGGGAATTAATTAGATTCTTGATCATGATCATCATCAGTAGTAACGGGAAAAGGGTGGTCTCCAGGCGGAGGCAGTGAGCAAGCAAAGGTCTTTCCAACCAAGCTTGAGGGTGCCATTGTCCTCCACCAAAGTGTAACCATCAGAAGGGAACATCCCCAGGAGCAAAGTGGCCTGAGTGGCTGCGTTCCCACCCAAAGATATCCCCTTGAATCCACACTGCTGCAGCTTCTCCCTCCAGTTGTGGAACTTCACCTCCCCACTCCTCGACGGCCCCCCAACAGCCAAAACGTTTCGGATCTCCCTCGATAGCAGCTGCTGCTCTACCACATGCCTCTCCTCGCTCTCCTCCCCATAGCTGCTTGCCCCTAGCGAGTCGAACAGCGCTGAGTAGTAATGTATTGCCTCCACAAACCTTCCCAAGAACGAGCCTGCGTGGCTCAGGTCTTGCTCTACCACCGTCACCACTTTTGGTGCCAACCTGATCCACCAAGATCGTCAATTATCATTTTACTCTCGACTATATATATCCAATAAAAAAAAAACGATAAACGTCAAAATGATAGTAATCTAGCTAGCGTGAATGATCTTCCAAAACGAAAAGAATTGGAGATATGAAAAATTAGAAACTATTCCAGGGATCATGGGTTGGTTAAAAAGTGTCTATTACCTCTGCAAAAGCCACAGCGTATTGCTGTCGGAACCAGTGACATCATAAAGGGAATGTTGCAACCAGTGGACGGCAAGAGCCTCTCTCTTGCTGCCGTTGAGCCTCTCCGGGTCCAAGTTCCCGACCTTTTCCGCCACCGGAATGAACTCAAAAGGAATCCCCAGTTTCTCGGCGAAGTCAGACAAGCGCTTGCCGGTAGCCTCGAGAGCATCCATGGAGGTCCCTAGGCCTGTGAGGCGCACATAAGGAGGTCCCCCAGGTCTACAAGCCAGGATGTGAAAGAGACCAGGCCATTGGAGACCTTGCATGATGTCTAAATCTATGATGTGAACCCTCTCCTCTCCCTCGAATGCTTCTTGTATGGCCTGATTTGCCGTGAAATGCGAGAACTTCACGAGGGGGCTGATGCCGTTGAACACTTGGAAGGCCGAAGCCAACTTTTGGCTATAGCTATGGCTATGGGGCAGCGCTGCATATATTCCTAGGCACGAGCTCACTAGTCTTGCGGACATAGCCTCCGAGAAGTATGCCGCCACACGCTGTGCGGCCGTACCAAAGGGTGTCGACAGTTCGGAAATCTCTAGTAGGGTCTTGTTCGCTTCCTCAAAATTATCAACGGAAACAGCTTCGGCGCATTGCAGGAGTAAGGTCAGGAGGTGTAAGCCTTCCTCGTCCCTTTTCTGCTGTCGCATCTCTTCTAATTTCTTCTCCCTCGAAAGGATTGCTGCGCTAGTAGTAATACAAGCAGTTGAAGTCGCTGGCGCTGCTGCAATCTCTCCAGGGGAAGAGTTTTCCTGCTCTTCTTGCCGTCGTTTCTCTTGTACTTGATGCACTTGATTCAATGAAAGAATTGAAGAACCGCATGCCTGCTGCTGCTGGTGGTGGTTATGATCGTCGACGGCAGGATCAGGGGAATCACTCGGCAGTGGTGCAACTCCCCAGTGCAAGTATAATTGATTCATGGACTCAGGAGAGGAGAAATTACCAGAATCTAAAAGATTCAACTTAATCCGCTCTGAAGATCCTTGCACCAACCCTTGCTGTTGCTGCTGAACCACCGCCTTTCTCCTCTCCTGGCAGTTTGGGATGGGTCGGTTGATGTCAGGAAGCGGAGCCTATACTCAAGGAGGGCGGCAAGGTTGGGATTACAAGGGTAGATAATCTCTCTCACGTTCTGGATGAGCTGTGGAATGGATACGTTGTTGGAACTATGGATTAGATCCTTTATGACACCGTCGATCCACGCTGTGGCTGAGCTATCTTCCATGGAAGCTGAACCGGCAGTAAAAGCAGTACCACTCGGATTAGGAACACTTCTGCTTTCGGGAGAAAACAAGGGCAGGCCCGAAAACCCACAAACAGCAGGGGTCTGGTTCAGGTGATGAGCAGATGTTTGATGATCATGACCATAATCATGACGCTGATGCTGATGATGAAGTGACAGGGTCTCTTCGTTATAATCGTGATCATGACTTAAGGTCACAGGTGTAACACAAGATAGAAACCCACAAGATAAGCCCTCGCCTGATGACGTCATGGTGGTCAAATTCATGGACGAAGGTAGCGAAGTGGAGTAGTTGTTGGTCTGTTTTGGATTTGGTTTGGAAAAGTTTTCTCCGGGAGAAATATAATTATCACTAGCTGTCACGGGTGGAAAAGAGCTGCCACCACCACTCATCGACGATGCAGTACTGTTGCTAATTGTGGCAACACTTGATCTGCTAGACAACCTCGTATAATCATTTTTGCCGGCGGTACTTGCAGTGATCAGGGTCGACTGAATCTCCATGTCAATCTCAGAGGCCATCCTCTTTCTCATCATCTTTCCGTTGGACTGGCAATGTTGAAGGCCGCGATTCTGAGGCTGTTCCTCGCAGATGCCTGTGAACATGATATTATTAATGCTTTTATTGGAGGCAGTACTCGTCAAGGGACTTCTACCATTGAAAATGATATTACTACGATCTGTAGTGTCGTCGCTGTTATTGCCATTGATACCAGCATCAAGCAAAGTACAAGCAGCCATGGAGAGTACTGATCACGGAAGCAAGGCTAGTGGATGAGGAAATAATATTGGAGGAGAATCTGCAGGTGTTGTTTGCCCGGAGAAACGCAGAGGCATTGCGAATGAAAAGGGAGCCATTTGTGCTGCATGAAATGAGAAGGAAGATCATCAGATCATCCAAGCAGATAACTGTGTGAAGATTGGGACAGCCGCCTTGGGATTCTTCTCTCTTTCACTCTCAAATTCTCAACCCATGAACACGAGCAGCTAGCACCTATGTCCTTTCAATCTTTTTTTTTTTTTTTTTTATATATATTTTTTCCTTCTTTTTTTGCAGGGCCTTTCCATCTTTTCGATTAAAAATAATACTAAGTACGCCGAAGCCTATGCTTTTGGATGCTTCTGTTTTTTCACAACCGAGAAGAAACAGGTGGGGTGGGTGGGGGAGCTAGGCTGGTGTCCCTGAAACCTTGCTTTTGGATGCTTTTGTTGTTTTTTCATAACCGAGAAGAAAAAAAGTAGGGTTGGGTGGGGAAGCGCGCCTGGTGCATGCATGTGTTTGTACTTGGTTTCCCAGCTTCGGTAAAGATTATATATACTGCGCGCATTATTCTATTTTCCAAACCAAAACAAAGTTGATCAATGCATGCATGGATATATAATTCTATATATATCTATGGAGCTAGCTAGGAGGACTGATCAAACTGGTTAATGCATGAGCAAACTGGAAGAGGAAATACGAGATGGAAGATTGAAACTAAAGCAAGCTAGTTTTGTTAAAAGGATCGAAGATAGAGTACTAGAAATTAAAAATGCAGTCCAAACTTAGAAAGCTGCAAGTCTTTTCGTCCTTTCTCCTTGCTTTTTGACGTACGTGAAAGATGGGGAATGTTCAATTGGAATTGTGATATTGGGATTTTTATTTTATATATTTTTTAATTCATTCTTAAATTTCTATGAACTTATAATATATTAATATGATTGTGTAATAACCTCATATATATATATATATATATATATAACAAAAAAATGTAAAAAATACAAGCATTCTCAACAAATCCATAAGAAGTGGTTCCATTTTTTTCATGGGATCCAGGTAGAGACCAAAGGTCTTAAGCAACCGATCAGACAGAACAACTTAAAAGATAAAAATGTATCGTTAATTTTTTCATCCTCGGTAAAACTAAAATATTTATAAAAAAAAACAGAGGATAGGAAAAAAAATAGAGCTTTTGAATGTTTTTAACGATACCATGCTTGAATATTCTATTGATCAGAATCAAAGATCTATTTATTTGTTTGCTTTTCGAGTGCTTGAATTTAATTGGTTTGACTAGGGGCTTTTCCCTTTGGGATTTGGTAAAAGATATATTGCTTGTTTAGAGGACTCAAACTGGCAGCGAACTGGAAAAGAACCGAATAAAGAAAGAAAACAAGATCAGGAAGCATGCAGAGTTTACGAGGAAAAGTTGAGTTAAAGTGGAAAAGAAACAATAGAAAAAAAGGAGCACCATTTACCAGGAAAAGTTGAGTTGAAATTTTTGTAGTTTTTTAATTAAAATTTAAAGTCTTCCTCGACTAAATAAATACATTTGTCCAATTTTGGATGGGTAAAAAGCTGGAGATCTTTTTGGGTTTGGATCAGTAGGTAGCATTAGCAATGCATCTTAAATATAAATAATAGTATATGGAAATTTCTTATCAATTCCTATTTATTATCAACATTTTATATCTTATAAAAAAATATTCTCATATTTTATAAAAAATATTTTTACACTTTATAAAAAAATTATAAATATGAGTTGTGAAAGTGAATAGTACTGCCAACACGTAGAATTCCTCATAGTAGATATAGGGTTTGTTTGGATAAAAAAAAATCAAATTATCTCGTCCTATCTCATTATTATAATTTTTCTACTTCACATAAAAGTAAATAATTTAATTTTTCAAATTTTAAAATAATAATAATATTAAAAAAAATATTTTAACAATATTTTATTCAACTAATTTAAAACTATTTTATCTCATCTCACTATCTAAATGAAATAAAAGTGTTAAAATATTTAAAGATAGTGCAAGTTATCTCACATACTATAGTCTATATTTAAAAAAAAAGTATATATGCTCATTGTAAAAAAATATTAATTTTTTATGTTTATCTAATTTTTTTTTTTATTTTTAATAGAGACACCCAAAACTTGTATATGTATATATTATTTCATCTTAAATATATTTATATTTTGAAAAATATTACTAAAAAAATTTCATAAAAATAAATTCACAAATTAATATGACTTAATTATTATGATGTATTATATTTATTTTACAATAAAAATAATTTTATAATATAATATATCTCATTATATGTCATATTTTTTTATGAATTTCCACGTGGCTAGCATTTCTCTTCTATTTTTTTTTTTTTTTTGTTTTTTCCATATGTCCGTCACACATACATGACACTCTGAGTGAATAGTAGTAAGTAACTGTGAAGAGGCCCGGGTTACGATAAAAAGAATTCATGCAGAAACGATCATATGTAATTGATAGGAAAAGGACAGGAGAGATGGTACCAAACATTCGAGCTTCGTTTACATCCCAACAAAGGGCGTCCATATAAATCAACAGAAAAAAGTGGATGCTGCTCGTTGCAAAGGCCAAATTCTTAATGCTAAACCTCTTTAGCATGCGCTTCAAAAGATAAAACAGATCAATGACAATCATGCATGTATCTATCTTGCATCTCATCCATCTTCATTATCATCATCGACATCCTTAAACATTATGTTCAGGCAGATTATATTTATAACTTAGTGTGGAAATTAATACGCTTTCTACATAATTAATTTATGTATATAATTCAACTTATAATTTAGATTTACTATTTAAATTAAAAGCAATGTAAATGCTATATTTTTCATGCTAGCTTATGAGTATAAAAACTCTTATACCAACTTATTTTTTACACTGGAAGAGATATTTAGGTCTCTTGGTTATAAGTCTACGACTAGTAGACGGATTCGGTCCATGGGCCCGAGATTGGGGGACACATTGTCCAATAGCCCATGTGACCCATGAGCTTAACCATGTGATATGATAATGCCGATAGATCATGATTGGTTATCTCATTTGCTTATTATAGGATAACTAGTCCTTATATATGTCTTTAACACTTCTATAAATAACACTTAAAAGTAATACTAAATTTCAACTTTTGCTTATATATGTATATTGAAATCACGTTTCTCTAATTTAGACATCAGAACTTTCTTGGATGACTAGTACCACCCTCTGATCATCTATTACAAGTCATCCGAATAGTTAGTGTTGTAAAATATGTTATTTACATATACGTATTTTTATCACTTCATTAAAAAAAATTCTTAAGGAATTTCAATGTAAACATTAAATGTTTATTTCATACATAAAATCATCGGACCTCTCCAAACTTATAAGTTGGTTTCGTCCATTTATTAGTCATATTCAATTAACGTGTTACATTTTAGATTATTTATAAATTAATAAATTAAATAAAAAATTATTTTAAAAAATGAAGCATTCAAAGAACATGAAAACACGATAGCAAAATAGTAGCGTATCTCTTTCCCGCCCACTTCTTGCATGCAATTGCTAAAAACACGTTTTGATTGATTGACTGATGTGAGTCACAGACAGCAAAATCCCATTTTCTATCTTATTTTTTGGATTTTGTGTTTATATTTGTATGCTTCCTCCAATCATTTATGCAATTATTCACCCATTGATTTTTGCTAAGATTTCAAATAAATTTGATTTGTTTACTTCTTGTTTCAAATGGCCTACTAGCAGTAACAGAGATAAGTTTTATTACGTACAAACAAATTTATAAATTAATTTATATATTAATATTATTATTTTTATATTTAAAATTTAAATTATTATTATTTTCAATAAAATTTATTTTTTGATAAATTATATTAAATAAGTACACGTATTAATATACAAAATCATTTACAATTAAATTTTTTCAATAGAGATAGACAGACATGTTCTTGGCAACCTTCACATGGATATTTAGTACTAACTCTATTTTCTTTGAATTCCACCTTTCAATTTGAATAAAGAATTAAAAAAAGCCTCAATTTTAATTAAAATATGAAATTAAGTAAAGGTTATAAACATGTTTTGTAGGCGATAAAAAGAACACAAGGTGACTAAAGGTTATGATCATGTGAGAGAAGGCGATTAAAGAATTAAGCTATATCAAACGTATCGTATGGTTTTAAAAATAAAGTCAATTACTCCTATTCTTCTAATATTAGGATCAGTACATAAAAATAAATCTGACAAAAACGATGCCAATATGAATACCTTTCTAACCATATTCTAACAAGATACGAATCTATAAAGATAAATTTAAGCAACATATTTAAGCCGGAGAGGTATTATTAACGGCTGATCATACTCTAAAATGTAACATGTCAAATTAGGCAATAAGAATCATGCTTTTGGATAGATTCATCATAGCAAGACACATCAACCCTTATAATATATCATGTTGTATTATTGATTCATAGATTCATTAGTCATTAAAAGAGCATAACTCCTTCCCGATTTAAGTATCGGAGGCATTCCCACTGGATTTCTCAAGTTTGTCTTTCTAATTACAAGTTATTAGGGTACACCGCTGGCATATATACTTACAGATTGTAGGATCAACATTAAGTATAAATTTATTTATTTATTTATTTTGAAAAGAAAATATATGAAAAATTAAATACATTAATGGCCAGGCCACTTGTGAAGGAGATCATATTTTTCTCCAATCTTGATGTATGCAAGACAAAATGTCAATGATCTATGTTACCATGAAATGACACATCCCCCTTTCCACTTATTGACCAAAATAAATGCTAGCACCACCAATATTTCTGTTCAGATAAAGACTTTTCATCACGTAAACATGAGGAGTGCCTCCAAGGAACTGTCTCTTGTCAGGGTCGAACAAAGGTTGTTCCAATATATATGATATGTCCCTCTCCCAATTTGATAATTACGACCTTTGTTCTCAGCTTGTCTTTGATATCTATATCTCTCTCCCTCCATTTCCCTCTCCAGCCCTGTAATTGTTGGTTCTTTATTTTCTGGTTTTTTTTTCTTTTTTAGTTCCTTGTGTTATTTGATGAAGAAGAATAGCGGAATTGTTGTTATATGTAGTCTTCTCCTTAACCTGTGTGGGATCAAGCACTATAGTGGTAGCTGTGATTGGTATTATTAGGTTTTAAGTTTCGAATTCAAATATAGATTAATCTTAGATTACTGGTATCAACTGCCTAAAGATTTATTGAATTTCTTAATTAGACTGAGATCTAGACAATTTTTAAAACATGATTTGAGGTAGGGGTGCTACCCGCACCATACATATTGCGGGGTACCCCCCTCCTTGCCCCCCGCTCCCGCATTCTAAGGGCGGGGCGGACTCTCAATCCTCTCCATCCCCGCCCATTTTAGTAATGGACTACAATCCACTATATTCAAAAATTATTTTTAGGTTAAAAAGTGATCAAAAACACATTTTTGGACTCAAATTGTAAATTTAAATTTGTAAATATGACTAATTTAAAAATTATGTAGTTTTTAAATTTGTTAGTGCATATTTTGTGTAAGTTGTAGTGTAGTAGGATGGCCCTTTTATAGATTGCATTCACAATACAAGTCTCACACTTAAGCAATGTGAGACTCTTGTATTGCCTTGATAATCTATAAAAGGATCACCCTATTACACTATAACTTATACAAAAATAAACTCACAAACTGATTTAACTTGATATGATACATAAAATTCTAACATTATTTTTATTATAAATTAGATCTAACGGATTTTATGAAATCATATCAGTTTGTGAGTTTACTTTGTGTAATCTCTTTGTGGTGTCTATAGCAGTTCTCTTTATATATAGTACAAATAATAAATATTTATAAATATGTATAGTATAAATATATATTTATATAATAAAATATAAATGCGGAGCAGGGGAAATGAGAGGCGGGGTTGGGCACTCCTAGGCCCCTACCCCCACTAAGGGGGCCAAATGCGGGGCGGGGCGAGTGGGGAGGGGCAGCGAGGTGTGGGGCCCCGCTGCCCACCCCTAATTTGAGGGAGCATCTACAACTTTCTACCTTCTAGGCTCTTTTGTTTGATTCTCAGCGAATAGATACTACGAGTACATCATATATTCTTAATTGTGTGAAAAATTTGATTATGGAGCTGTTTCGAATTCAAATATGGATTAATACTAGTACATCGTAGATTATTGGTATCAACTGCCTAAGGATTTATTAAATTTTCTAATTAGATTGAGATTAGACAATTATTAAAATATGATTTGAGGGAGCATCTTCAACTTCCCGACTTCTACGCCCTCTTGTTTGATTCTCAGTTAATAGATACTGCTATGAGTACATCATATATTCTTAATTGTGTATAAAACTTGATTATGGAGCTGTTTGAACTAATTGGTCTTCTCCACTTCATAACTATATGAAATTAGACAGAATATAAAGTATTATAGAGAAAATAAACCTTTAAAATGTCAAATTATGACTATTTTTTAAAGAATAATCTAGGTGCAATCCTGAAATGAAATAAGGCCTCCCCATGCACGACTTAATGAAATGGGAAATTTTAATAAATTAAAATAATTCCATTTCAACATTGAGCACCAAAGACTCGTCTCTCCCCCCCCCCCCCCCAAATTTCCCTTGCTTAGGCACTGCTTGAAGGTAGGAGTATCAAATTGTATTAACGAGTCGTGTTCGTATCGTATGAGGACATGTATATTACACTATATGGGTCAACCTTAACCTGTGTCAAAATCCCAAATTCCAACACGACCCATTAAGATAACAGGTCGTGTCGTGTCAACCCGTTTTGATCCATTTATATAAATAGGTTGAACAAACTCGAAATTAACTCATTTGACCTAGTTAAATTTAGTATAATTTTATATAAATGTTAAAATAACAATATCTATAAAAAAAATATAAACTAACTACAATTCCAAAATTATAATCTAAACGATAAAAATATCAAAATTAAAATCTCAATAATTTTATTTTTAAGTATAAGGATATAATTATAATTTTAAATTTCTTAATAGATTATAACAGATTAAAATGAATTGACCTATTATCAATTCGTTAAACAATCGTATCTTATCGAATCAATCCGTTTTGATCCGAAGCTTTTAATACTAAAGGGAATTTGAAAGTTATATTTTAGCCTGAAAGGCGATTGCTTTCTAGGATTTGTTTTCTGGGTTTTGTTTGGGTAAATTCCTTTCCCTCTATCCATTTTACAAGGCTCCGCCCTCCACTAAATGCGAGATCCAGCACTCCAATAACTTGTAAAAATATAACTTCAAAAATATAACCAATTTGCTAAGCTACTGAATGCGAGATCCGTAATTTGTATACAGGACAATCAAAGAGCATAGAAAATCAAAGAGCTCCAGAATCTGCCAAATTCCCTCAAATCTAAAATAAAGTTGATTTCAAAAACTTGGTTTATTCAGATGGTTTACGTTGTGGCGGCCGAAGATGGTGGAGGAGAAGCTGACGTCGACTGTGGCGGACGGAGCTCGAACGTGGCCGACGGCGTTGAAGTTAGCTCTGTGACTGGAGGGATCTGAGATGTCTATCGGGAGGGATAATTGCTTGAGCCTGGAGGGAATTTACTGAAAATGGCAGTTTTGACATTTGGCCAAAATTTGAGAAGAATTTACTGCTCAGCCGTCCGCACGTAGTCTCCCCAACGGGGACTGTACCTAGCAGTGTTCTTTTTTATTTTAATCTATGAGTATGAAAATAAAATTCTTCTCAAAGGTGAAACCAATTTTTAACAAATATATGTAAATTTCCGGTTTGGAAATGGGAAAAAATAATCGGTTGAAAATCGTGTAATCCTCGTACAAACTCTATCAAAACAAATAAATCCACCTTAAAAAGCAAGTTTTTTAAACTTCCACGAGAAACGTGAACCCACGAAATTTTAGAGAAAGGAAAATTGACAGTCACTCCGGCGTTTTCGGATGGACTCAGCTCCGAACTCTCAGCCCTTCGGTTCGTTATTTTCTTGATATTGCTTTCGAATATTTTGGTTTTATAGCTTTTGAATTTTAGGAAATGTAAGAAATTAATCAAGGTGTTCCAAGGAATTATTATGTGCATTGTTGTTGGGCTAAAATTAATATATACCGAGGAAATCCAGGCTTAGTAAATTTCCTAGTTAATAGCAATTGAAGAATTAGCAGGAAAATTTACATTGAATTTAGTTTTCTTTGAGGTGAATTTGGGCGATTCTTTTTCTATGTTTTTCTTTTTTGGGTAAAATTTTGCTTCTTCTTTAATTCGAGTCCTGTATGTTTTTATACGGTGTTATTAGTAATTTTATTTTACATTAAATGTTTGTATCTCATTCTCTGTTAATTGTGTTTTTGAATAATGCAGCTTGCCTGCTTTTGAATTCTTTAGCATTTTCCAACCAATCTTTTGGTGGGAGGTTCGGTTTGTGTATGGGTATACTTTTATGTAGAGGAATGGAATTTAGTAGTTTGACATAGCCAGACCTGCAACCAATTAAGGAAATGGATTCAGCAAGGAGTTGGTTTCAGAAGTTTCAAACCCGGGACAGGTCAAGGGTATGACAAAGGAGCCTAATGGTGAAGGGAAGGAGGATTTGGATGCACAAGGTGATGAACAAGCACTTTCCAATGTCACAAAGCAGAAGGTTTCAGTGGCAAAGCAGTATATAGAAAACTACTACAAGGAGCAAATGAAGAACCTGCAGGAGAGGAAGGAGCGGTATGGTTCATTGCCCCTACAAATAAATACACAGTACTCAAATTTTTGCTTTTGGATATTGGAATGCTTTGATGCCGATTTAGCTTTAAGATGGTAGAATTACAACAAATTGCACGTTTTGATGCCTTTTTTGTTTTGTTTTTTAATTAGCCATTTTATGTTTCGATCATCAAGGGGGAAAAGAGTAAATAAGTTACGATCCACTCAACTACATGTTTTACTTCATAGAAAATACTTTTGCATGAGGATTAGGGCTAGTTTGGTTACTCAAAACCAAACTATCTCATCTCATCTCATATAATTATTACAACTTCTCCAAACTCCCACATAAAATATAATAAATAATTCAACTTTTTTAAATC
Source organism: Juglans microcarpa x Juglans regia (assembly GCF_004785595.1). Lineage (NCBI taxonomy): Eukaryota > Viridiplantae > Streptophyta > Magnoliopsida > Fagales > Juglandaceae > Juglans > Juglans microcarpa x Juglans regia. The sequence goes on from NC_054596.1 coordinate 41,668,354, forward strand.
AAAAAATAAAAATAATATTAAAAAATTATATTATAACAATATTTTATTCAACTTTCAACATCTCATCTCATCTGAACTGCGTAACTAAACGAGGCCTTAGTCTCAATTATAAAATGGTACTTCTATTGAAGCCATAGCCGATTGTGGTTGCATACAGTATCTCTTTAAGCATAGTGATGCTACAGGAAACTATATCATTTCCTTCCCAGAAGTCATTTCCTTCCTAGAAGCCCCTCTCCCACTTCCCAAAAGGAAGGCGGGCCCGTATTGTTTGTTGTGGTGTATTTAGAGAGAGAAGTTACTAGAGTTTGAGAATAGTGAGAAGATGGAGAACTCATAGGTTTCTTTTTAAAATCGTATATCATTGAATGATTGCTCATTTTGGTTTTTAAATTTCTAGGAGTTTTTTGCACTTTTTGTTTAGGGGATACACCTGTGTACTAGGGTAAAACCTCTTCTGATGTTAACTTATAAAGGGAAAAAGTAAGAATTTTACTGGTAAAAGGCTGTAAATGCTCAGAAGTTGAAAGAAACTGTTAAGAGGTAGGTCGACTATTACTAGTTCTTATTATCCTCTGTAGCAACAATGTTTTTCTTTCCTCCTTATGTCTAGTAGGTGCAAATGTGAAGAGACAATAGAGTTGGATGCAGTTTAGTCCAAGTATTTTGAGTAACAAGTCCTTGTGTTAAAAAATAAGTACTTGGAGTAACAAGTGGTTTTGTTATCTGTCCTTCGATTGGCTGGATTATTTCATTTGTACAAAGTGTTACTTTTTTAATACAGTATAACGGTGTGGAATTTACACTTTTCTCTGGTTAATATATTTAGTAAGGGATTTATCATACTTATCCTGAATAGGACTGAGAATTGAAACTTTGGTGCTGGGGAGCAACAAGATTTCTAATTGTACTTTCATTGAACAGAAGAAATATTCTGGAAAAGAAGTTGGTTGATGCTGATGTCTCTGAGGAAGATCAAAACAACCTTCTCAAATTTTTGGAGAAGAAGGAAACTGAGTACATTCGTCTTCAGAGGCATAAAATGGGTGCTGACAATTTTGAGCTACTGACAATGATTGGAAAGGGTGCATTTGGAGAGGTATTTAGTTTCGTAATGTAATTTACTATGATATTACCTATAAAAAAAAAAAAAAAATACTATGATATGGTTTTCCAGCTTTTCATTGTCAATAAATAGTTTTTTTTAACTAATTCTTATATTATGTTTCACATTGTGGCTGCTTACACAATCGTGTTTAATCCAATTCTAAACACAAAGCATTTGTAGTCTAGTAGACATGATTTGTTATGAATCAAGGAGGACTTTTTTACTAACTTGAGCGTTATGACCTGGCTGTCTCCCTAGGTTGACATGCTGAGTTTCTTGAAGTTGGGAAAATATACCTCACTCTTGAATTAACGATTTACAATTTATACTAATGCGCACAGACACGTTCATTGGTCCTTTTGTTTGTTCTAATCAGTAGCACACAAGTAAAACCCAATTAAACTGACTTACAACTTACAAGGCCAACTGGTGAAAGCTCAGTTTTTTTTTTTTTTTTATCCATTTTCAGAATAAACAGGATTGTGGCTAGTATAAGAAAGTAATATATAAAATACATAAAATAAATAGTAGGTGTGCTTCACCTATTCCCTGTTAGTATTATTAAAACTTCTTTTGTACTTGCTAAAAAATAACTAATATATAAAATGAAGCACATCAACTTGAGATGATTACGGGGATGCAATTTCTTACCCTCGGAATCTTTTGGGGAGGGTGATGGCAACACTTTATGGGAGTTTGGAGGACTTGGTCCCGCTTAGATGTAGCATGTGTGTTTGAGGTTGGGACTACTTGTACACATGGGCATTAGTTTTTGACCTGGTATACATGACAGTTGATAGGTTCTACGGTAGAGCTGTGCCATTATTGGCATGAGAGTTTTTGTGGCAATAGGAAAGTGGGAAAAGTAATTGGCATAAGGTTGTGTCCCCTTCTTTTCAAGAAAGGCATGGTGCTCCTTGTGGGTTTGTTGCCACTAGGCAGTTATTGGCATGGGTCATCTTGTGGTAACTTTCATTAATCAAGTTGTCCTAATTCTTCTAACAAGGCTCACTTAATAGAAACATAATCCTAGCACAATAAGGACCGCCTCCTATTAGGAAAGGACAAAGATTTCTAATTACTAAACAGGACTCATTTCCAATTGGATACCTAACAGGAATCAAAACAAACTAGACTCATTACCAGGCCCCTAATGATCTTGACTCGAAAACAAACCAGGTCTGAAATGTGTCTTGTGAGTTGCGGACCTTAGGTTTTGTTGTCTGGGACTGAAAGGGATATAGATGAGATTGACAATGTCCTTTTTCTTTCACTCTCTTATTGTCCCATATTAAGCTGTACATTTGTAGATCAAGCAAAGTAAACTTTGCTTTTGTGCCACAGGTAAGAGTTTGTCGGGAAAAGGAAACAGGTCATGTTTATGCTATGAAAAAACTCAAGAAATCAGAGATGCTTCGCAGAGGCCAGGTATATGTTTATCTGACCTGCCAGATGGTACCACTGAGGCATAAGTATGCTAAATTTATTGCCAATTGGCTCTTCTCCCTTTTAGGTCGAGCATGTGAAGGCAGAAAGGAATCTGCTTGCAGAGGTTGATAGCAATTGCATCGTCAAACTCTACTGTTCTTTTCAAGATGACGAGTTTCTTTATCTGATTATGGAATATTTACCTGGGGGAGATATGATGACTTTACTTATGAGAAAGGATACCTTCACTGAAGACAAAGCCAGATTTTATGTTGCAGAAACAGTTCTGGCTATTGAATCTATTCATAAACACAATTACATTCATAGGTTTGTGCACTTAATGCCAATGTGCATGCTTGCATTTTGAATTGGTTCAGAAATGTTGTTTTGTGGGAGTGCAACAATAGACAGCATTTGATTAAGCTCATTAGTGTCACATAGATTCAGCACGTAAGTGTAATACCTTTACAGGGATATCAAGCCCGACAACTTGCTTCTTGATAGATATGGGCACTTGAGACTGTCAGATTTTGGACTGTGTAAACCATTAGACTGCAATACACTCCAAGAACAGGATTTTTCAGTGGGGAACAGCCAAAATGGGGCTGCACAGAATGAAGAGCGCCCTCTGGCTCCAAAACGCACACAGCAAGAACAACTACTGCATTGGCAAAAGAACAGAAGAACGCTTGTAAGATTTGTGATTATTTGTTTTTCCTTTCTCCCTTCCCCTTAATCTAACCCCAAACTCTTATTTTCTTTTTTCTGTTTTTCATAGTTTGCAATAATGTCGTGTTAATATAATTGAAAATTATGCCACCATTTGCTACATTGGTGCTAATGAACTCTAGCTCAAATGGTACTTCCTTCCCCTATAAAGATTGGGATAGGCAGTGAGGTTGTGGGTTCAAAACCCTCCTTGTGCATTTTTTAACTTAAAAAAATTCCTTTTGTTTGGTGATTTGAAGGATCCATCTTCGTGACTTTCTTCATGCATTGGGAGAGGATCCATCTTTTTTCGCAAGTTTTTTGCACAGACTGCTCAAGGTTTCTTATTTCTTAATAACCGTCAGTGTTTGGCATTGCAGGCTTATTCTACTGTCGGTACACCTGACTATATTGCGCCAGAAGTTTTGTTGAAGAAAGGATATGGATTGGAATGTGACTGGCAAGTATTGTGCATTTTCTGTAATGGGCATTTGGATGCCTCATGAAGATTAATCAATTCAATTTTACTGGCCAAAGTGATTCCTGATAACCCTTTTAATCTTAAAGTCATGTGTATCCTAAAATCTCAGTTTTGTTTATTTGCATGTTGCTGATAAGTTTTCTTGATTTGGCTGGCATTCACAATTGTTTATATCTTTTGTGCTATGGTCACAAAATTGAAGGGGTTTTTTCATCTATTCTCAATGTTATGGGCAACAGATAATTCCACTTCTAAAGTGTTTCTCAGTGATGCCTTAAATCTTGTAGCAAGTAACCTTTGATGAAATCGTTGTTATTATTAATATGTAGGTGGTCACTTGGGGCTATTATGTACGAAATGCTCGTGGGGTACCCGCCATTTTATTCTGATGATCCCATGTCAACATGCAGAATGGTACTTATTTTTCTTAGAATTTTGATAGAAACTTTATGTGGCATTTGCTCCTTTTTTTTTCTTCTTCAGCACGAGTCTGAGCTACTCATCCTCTATTTCTTCTAAAGTCTGTTTGTACTTTTGGCAACAGACTTACTGATGCTGAGATATTAGTTTGATTGTTTCTCCATGAGTACTTCTCATACTGGATCTTTTCTTTTCTTTTCTTTTCAGTTGTTCTTAGTTCCCCATGGAATTAGTGATGTTTTATCTCATATAAGCTACACATTCAGAGAAGTTATGACATTTTATAAAAACTTTGGTTAATTTCATGTGGAAACAACCACTCCCCCCACCCCCTAAAAGAATCAGAAGAAATTTTATTGCCTTCAGGTTACCATTCTTCCCTGTTTTATCCAGATAGTGAACTGGAGAACTCATTTGAAGTTTCCTGAGGAAGCAGAGCTATCTCCAGAGGCAAAAGGTCTTATTAGTAAACTTCTGTGTAATGTAAACCAGAGGTTAGGATCAAAAGGTTCTGACGAAATAAAGGTGTTGTATGGTGTGTCCTTTTCTGAAGTCTTAGATTTTTTCCATAAGCTATTAGCAAATAAGAGGAGTTATCTCCCTTCTGTTTCCTTTCCTCAGGCTGATCCGTGGTTTGAAGGTATTGATTGGGACAAGATATATCATATGGAAGCTGCATTTATTCCCGAGGTCAATGATGATTTGGATACTCAAAATTTTGAAAAGTTTGAGGAGGTATCAGTTTGTTTTGAACTATTCCTAATTTCATGGAGCTAGCTTTGAATGGGCTTCTTGTTGCTAATATTTTCTTGTACTTATTCTTTTACAGTCTGATAACCAGAGTCAGACTTCATCCAAAAATGGTCCATGGAGAAAGGTAATTTTTCGAGTATTTCATTCTGCTTCTGTCATTCGTCATTCTTTGATCCATAGCTTGGTGCAACTGTCTATGCCTTGTTGTCAGGGCGATTTGGAAAAAAATGTACTTTAATCATGATGCAGGATCAATCAAGTAAAAGTCCTGTTGTAGTTTTGTGTTCTTGCTACTAGTACGTGCTGTCTACTAGGACCTTACTAGTTGATTTATAAACGAATGGTAGCAGTTCCTTTCATGCTATTCTGGCTAGGTTTACTGAGAATGTTTTTCCGGTCTTTCTATAAATGTTATGTGCGTGAACTTAATTTAAGGGAGGCAAAAATAGGGAAATTATTTTTTACATCTGAAATTCCTAATAAAATTTAGGTAATGCTAAGGGCATGTATTTAAGAAATCATTTGTTTGCTGTGATGCATACATTGAGGGTCATAATATGATGCTTTTTGGTAGGCTTGATGTTATTTGACTCGGGGGTCAAATTTGTTATGATTTGTTTTAATAGGGGAATAAAAATTCTCTGTTTGAATTAAAGAGCCTGTATTTCTTTTGGGAAATTGTATCATAGGCTGGTGCAAATGTGTCTTCTTGATTATTTTTATATTGGTTATGCGATGTATTGAGATTTTATTTTCAAAGTTTGCATGATTTTTTTTCTTGTTCTCCTTTTGTTTTCTCACTATTACCTTTCTTTGCAGAAGCTCTCAGCCGAGGACCTTAATTTTATGGGTTACACGTATAAGAACTTTGAAATTGTCAATGATTATCAAGTGCCTGGGATGGGTACGTTTCTTTCTCCATATTATCTATGTTAAATAGGCTTGGCAGAGGTGTCAGTTCTAAGTATATGAGCAAAGTTGTGCTTGTCTGTGCAATGACATAGGTTGGGGGTTGTCAATGTGAAGTTGTAAACGGGCTGGGCAGTAAATGTTATCCTGGGATCGGTATTGTTAGCTTGTTGTTGGGATCACGCTATGCTGTTTTATTGTGTAAATAGACTGGGTTATCTTCAAAGTGAACACACCAGAAATGATAACGATGTAGTTATTTGCTAATGTTACTTCTCTTCCGTGAGTATTCCGTTAGGCTACCTTTTCTGTAGCTGATTTTTACTTTTTCTTGTAGCTGAGTTGAAGAAGAAAACCGGCAAAGCAAGGAGGCCATCTGTCAAATCACTTTTTGGTAGGCTTATGCCCGATTATACTCTTTGAATACTTGAGCAGTCTTTGTAATCATCTTTAGATGTGTCCATTTTGCATGAGTACCTGACTGGCATTTATTTTTCAGAAAGGTTATAATTTTTTTATCTCACCTCTTTGGTTTCACTTACAACAGAGGGCGAGTCTGAAACATCAGAAACATCTGAGACGTCTGATATATCTGCAAGTAGTCAACCTGTATAAGGGAGCTTTTTAAACCTCTTGCCTCCCCAACTAGTAGCATCTCAAAACCACAAAGAATCCCCCTTAACCCAGCTTTTTCTCTGCATGGTGAGATGGACAAGATGCTCAAGTTGATACGTCAACGCATTGACTTCCAAGTAACTGGGTGTAAATTTTGGGTGAAGTCAAGGGTGGATACATCCGCATGAAATTGAGGCTTGTTTGAAAACTCGAACTTTGAAGTGTGAAGAAAGGGTTCTGGTTTTGAAGCAACAAATTAGCTCAGAACCTTTCTTGGAAAGGATTCCAGTAAGTTTTTCTGTTTACAAAGATCCTAAACCGACAAGATTAACAATTCATGCTCTACAGAAATGCATTTTGCATTTTGCATTTTTTTGTCAATCTACTAGATATTGTATAGAGAAACTATAACGTGTTCAAATTCCTTTTGATGTATATTGTGCTTTTCATTGGTTAGTCCCTTTTTTGGAATGAGCATTATGCTACCAAATTCAATCTATATACTTCTGTTGGCTGCAGCCAGTCCCTTTCTTGCAAACACTAGTACTGTACTTGACTCAATCGGAGGAGGATGAAAGAAAACCAAAGAGAGACATTGTTAACTTGCTTTGACTTCTCTTATCATGAAGTTTCTTCATCTTCAAAAATTTCCTGCAGTTTCATATATACTTTTGTTCACTAATTATATCGAAAATTGGAGAATAGGGGATAGTCATTCTCCCATTTGTATTATTTGTTCTTTGAGTAATGCTAGATACAAACTCCAAATGCGCCTTTGGAGATTGGCTCGAAATTCCTAGATCGATTGGCTAGAATAGCAAGAACTTTGGTCTTGGGGATATACTCTTCTCAGGTCCAAGGTTTGAACTTTTGGATGTAAATTTTTAGGGTTCACATCCTACCAAAGAAACGTGGATGCTTTACCTAATTATCATTCCTGATTCAACTATGAATTGAACATTGGTAGACAGATGCTACATCAGCAAAAGGTATGGATTGAGACAGTACTTTGGAATCTTATTAACAGCAAAGTTAAAACACTACATGATTCTAAAGATATTCTCCTAGCTAGGCCAAGGCTTGACTGAGTCATCATGGTGGGGATGTAAAACATGTACAGGTGCCATTTGTCAATATATCACGCCCCTTGAGCGTCACCATCAATTTCAAAATGATTATTATTTTAGAAGTTAATTACTCTTTCTTTTAAAGAATTTCTTAATTGATTATTTAGTTAATTAGATTTTATTTTAATTTCTCAGGAAAAAAAAATGTCTGCAATTTATACAGTACTATCTATAACGATTGAATAGAATGTCTTTGAATAAACAAACCTCCTGGTGTGAGCTGAGCTATGATGACCAGGGTGCCAACTTTCATGGAATTTGTCTTTTTGAGTGTACTATATATTATATATATATATATATATATATATATATATTAATTTTTTTATATAAATATATATCCTAGTGTACGTACATTAGGGCATTGTTTGAATTGAGAAGTGATTTAAATTCATCTCATCTCATCATTATAATTTTATTAAATTTTCACACAAAATATAATAAATAATTTAATTTTTTTAAATATCAAAATAATAGTAATATTATAATAATATTTTATTTACCTCATCTCATCTTGACTATCAATCCAAACGGGGTTTATATATTCGGGAAGCCCATATTGTTAAGAAATTAATTATAAATTAATTGAACAATCTTAGCAAAGCATGGCGTTGTTAAGCTGTAATCAGAGTAATTAATTAAGTTATCACTAAGTTAATATTAAATTTCGCAAAAAAAATATTTATTTTTTAAAAGCAGGGAAAATTGATCGATCGCAGTACTACCTGAGCACCACCAGATAATTAACTCCGGCAACAAACCTGAAGGTAGCGTACGCACATATATATATATATATATATAGTCTTAATTGATTTATAATTAATCAATAATAATTTATTTTAGTGGTCGGCGAAAATGCATACAACGACTTTGGAAAACTAAGTCGGGAAAGAGATGATCATCGAGTACCCAATTTAATTAATAATATTTTGAATAAAAAACCTGTCATTAATTTGGCTTAATTCGTAAATTAATTAATTAATTAAGGGGGTTTTCCATCGTAATCAATCATAGCTAACATAATACGTCAATCTTGTAAGAAAAGTTGGTCCATATATATATATATATTAATTAAATAAAATCAAAGACTTATCAACTAATTAATTGCATGCAAGTTGATATGATCATATTATATATTCATATGGATAAAAAATAATATCGATTTTTTTTTGCATATTTTTCATATAACACTCGTAATTTGAATTAAAGTTAAGGATACATGAGATGAAAAATGTGCATAAAAAAATATATAAATATACGTAACATGCGCAAATAAAAATATTATCAGCACTATAATATTAATTCAAGATGGTGGATTAGTTGCATTTTATACCACATTTTATATGCATCATCATGCCCAAGCCTTTCTATATAATATATATATCCTTCGATCCCTTCTTCTAGATGGTCTAGCTATATATATATAACTAGACCTATATATATATATATATATATATATAGCTAGACCTTGCTTTAAAATTAACTTCAAGTACTAGCTCCTTCATGACTCATTTAATACTAATTCTTAAAATACATAAATAAAAAATCGAAGTTAATAAATTAGAAAATCACTACAAAATTAGTGACGTGTGGGGGGTTTTTGGGTCTTAGCAGTTTGTCGTTTTGTACATGCCTTGGTTATGCCGGCCATCGGCCTCTGGCATCGAACCAGCACCATTATCCTGTTGTGTCATGGAGACCTTTTCTTCTATTTCAAATCTCTTTGTTCACATTCCAAAGTTTTCCCTTTAAAATTGGCCCTCACCCTCTCATTAACACCCCTCTCACGACCATATACCTCATCATCGTTGCCCTAAATATTTCTTATTATCTCCTGATCTCTAGCTAGCTTGCTTGCTTGCTGTTAATTTCTTTCTCTAATCATATATATATAGTTCAATTCCTTCCATCTGTTCTTGAATTTCCCTCATGAAAGCAGGATTTGAAGTGGTTCAGGGGGCTTTGGACATGATACAACCCCATGAGCCATGGGATATTTACCACCCTACAGCTGTTGGGTTTCCAACTCCAACCAGCTTCAACCCTTTCCTCGTGAAGCCAATAATCGAAAACCGTTGCTTAAACATGGAGCGCAACGAGCTCTCTGAGTGGGTGGAGCAAATCACTAGACAACTCATCGAAGATTTACCAGAAGCAACTGGCTCAGATCATCATCATCATCATGTCTTGCACTCTGAGACAAAGTCCCAGGACAACAACACCGTGGCATCATTTTCAGGCGAGTTCAGGCCAAGAAAAGCTCCCAAAAGAGGCCAATTCGACACCATTGGCAACGAGCTTCAATGGAGCAACGTCGAGCCTCATCATGTTTATGATCATGGAATGAACAAAGGGTTGAGTAGGGTTGATGAACATGGCCTAACCCTGATAACCCTACTTCTGGAGTGTGCAGTTGCTATCTCTGTCGACAACCTAGGCGAGGCTCATAGAATGTTGCTCGAGCTGACGCAAACGGGCTCTCCTTATGGGATTTCCTGCGCTGAGCGTGTCGTGGCTTATTTCGCCAAGGCCATGAGCAGTAGGGTGATCAACTCCTGGCTAGGTACTTGCTCCCCTTTGGTTAACTACAAAAGCATTCATGGCGCTTTCCAAGTGTTCAACAACATATCCCCTTTCATCAAGTTTGCACATTTCACTTCCAACCAAGCCATCCTCGAGGCTTTCCATCGCCGTGATAGAGTTCACATTCTTGACCTTGACATCATGCAAGGCCTGCAATGGCCGGCCTTGTTTCACATCCTCGCCACGCGCATGGAGGGTCCGCCCCACGTTAGGATGACCGGTATGGGCAAGTCAATGGAGATGTTACTCGAGACAGGAAAGCAACTAGCGAATTTCGCCAAGCGGCTTGGAATGTCATTTGAATTCCACCCAATTGCAAGAAAGTTCGGAGAAATTGATGCATCAATGGTCCAAGTCAGGCGTGGAGAAACTCTAGCTGTGCATTGGCTACAACATTCCTTGTACGATGCAACCGGACCCGATTGGAAAACAATGAGATTACTAAAAGAATTGTCACCTCCAATCATCACATTGGTAGAGCAAGATATTTCCCATGGAGGGTCTTTTCTAGATCGTTTTGTTGGGTCCTTACACTACTACTCGACGCTTTTCGATTCCCTGGGAGCAAATCTGCCCATTGACGATCCTAACAGGCACCGGGTTGAGCACTGCCTCCTACACAGGGAAATCAACAACATAATGGCGATCGGAGGGCCCGCGAGAAGTGGAGAGGACAAGTTCAGGCATTGGAAGATGGAGCTAGCAAGGAATTGTTTTGTGCAGATGCCGATGAGTGGGAATTCAATGGCGCAAGCACAGTTGATATTGAACATGTTCCCTCCAGCTCATGGATACAGCCTTGTGGAAGGAGACGGGACACTTAGGCTCGGATGGAAAGACACAAGTTTGTATACTGCTTCTGCATGGACATTCAATGCTTCTTCTAGCTAGGTAGCTGCAGCAAGCTAGCTCTCGATCATCTGATCTGCTATTGAAATTCATGTTTTTTTGTTTTTGGGTTTGTGTTTGTGTTTTGTGTCGTGTAGATCATCAGCTCAAATTCTCATGTACTACATGAATCCTACCGCATTAAGCAGGAGTTTTGAATTGTAAATTTTATTGGCATGCATGGATAAATATAATATTAGATCGTATATAGCTTTAATTAATTTATGGCCGGGGAGGAGGGAATGATACCTTGTTACTATAACCATTAATTGTCCATTCTGCATGTTTTCATAGCAATTTCTCTTTAATTTATTTCAATTCCTTGGATTTTTACGTTCACCATCGTGTGAAGGTTTCTGCTTATATATGTACAATTTAGCGACTTAGTGCACGCTTTATATATCAATTTCATCGAATTTTGAATGGAATTAATATATATTTGAAGTACTACACACACAAATATATATATATATATATGTACTTGAGCAGTAAGTGCAACATTAATATGATTATGCTAGCTAGCTAGCTATAGTATTGTATATATATTCGTACATACGTATTAGAATTACTAGAAGAAAAATGAGTATTTGTGACATTTTTTTCAACGAAAACATACTCATTTTAGATGAAAATAGTCATTTCGTTAAAAATAACTGGTCACAAATAAATAATTTTTTTATAGTGAATTAATTAGTACAAGATTTGTATCCCACTTCCAAAATTTGAACTACGTACGTACCCCAAGAATTAATATATATATATATAGATATACATATGCCAATTAACGTACGAGCCAAAATTATATATTATATAGTATGTAAAGAATTTAAGGGAGAAATGCATGCATGCACATGATCTTGAGATCATATTTTTGCCTCTGATCTGCATGCAGGCCGCAGGCTTGAGTATGTCGTATGTTTCCTTCTACATATGTGACGCCGGATCGGTAGTACTTTTCCTGAATCTGAATGCATGCATGGAACTGATCTATAATTGATCAGCATGCAGCTTAGCAGATAAAGTACTAGTCCTACGTACGTACGTACCGATCATGATGAATTAAATGAAATATCCAAGGCTAGCTGTTAGCTAGGAGCCCATATATATCGATTTATATATAGATACACATGAGAATTAAGAAGAAAACTAGCTACGTACGAGTGATCTACGACAATGAAAGCACAATATTATTCAAAGTAGTTTTGAACAAATTAACAGTAGAAAATTCAAATGATCATCAAAGCAAAAATCGAAAGGGATCGATGAAAATTATATATATATATATATATATATATATATATATATATATATATATATATATACACACGCACGCACGATCACATATATATAATAATATTAATATTAATGTGTGTGTGTGTGTATAGGTTGTGTTAGCTGCTAGCTGAAGATCATGATAATTGACGAGGTAGGTATATTATTTAAGAAAAGAAACAGATAGAGATTGGATATTTCAGTTTTGCTTCCTAAAGTTAAGAAGGTCTCTGTGGTGAAGTGGACCCCGCCCCAACGGGACAGGATCAAGCTTAATACTGATGGGAGTAGTATAGGTATTCCTGGTCTAGCTAGGGTTGAGGGTGTCATTCGTGATGTCGGTGGTAAGATGTGTGCAGGTTTTTCTGTTTCCTTAGGTTAGGGTTCTAATAATTTTGCTAAACTGAGAAGTTTGCTGGAAGGTGTCAGGAAGTGTTGCCAACTTGGTTTCTTTCGGGTGGATATAGAGATAGACTCTCAAATTTTGGTTAATTGGATTAAAAAGGGAAATTGTCACTTTTGATATCTTGAGGATTATTAGGACGAGATTCAAGTTTGTCTTGACTATCTGGATTATAGAGTGAGTCACATATTTCGTGAAGGTAATGTTGTTACTGATTTCATTGCTAAACTTGGAGCTGAAGGTTTGAATATGGATTGGTTTAAGGATCGAGGTACTTTGCCTGGAAAGTTAAGAGGTCTTATGTGCATGGATAAAATTGGCCTTCCCTATTTGCGTATATCGTAGTGAGGTACTTTCTTATTACAATTGTCCTTTTTTTACTACTCTATTTTCCGTTTGAGCTGACTTTTTCTTGCAGGTGGTCTTTTAGGTTGATTGTCTTGAGTTTTATGTATTTTCTTTTCAACTGAAATTTAGTTTGATGTCTAGGGTTTTTTTTATGCCTGGGTTTTGGTCTTTTTTTTAATATTTCCCAGGTTTATGGTTTGTAGTCACGGTTTTTTTCTGCCACAAGTAAGAATTTTTTAATAAAATTGAGATATCGTCCTCTTTTTTAAAAATGAAGAAGAAGAAGAAGATGGTTGCCAAACCAAGTTGATAAGAAGGAACAAGCTTGATAGCAATAATAGAATTAATTTAGATCTGGTCAATATACATGCTGGTTGCAGCACATCTGCAGAATATTCCAGCGTAAAGATTGACTTGGTGTGTGTCTATATATGTAATAAATAGATGGATAAATATGGTAATTAATTACGTACTGCCCTTGAAATTCCATTAAATTAACGTGAAGTACTACAGCATTAGTCTTTTCCCTTTTTTTTTTTTTGCCTACTTTTTTTTTCCTAATCAAGATTCATATAATATATATATATATATATATATATATATATATATATATATATTAAAAGATATAAGAGTTTAAAGGGTGCACGTGAAGACCTTAACAATCATCTCGAATCGACTAATACAACAAGAAAAAAGAAAAGAAAAGAAAAGAAATTTGAAGCCAATGACTCTACCCATTTTCTATAAGGGGAAGCTGCTTAAAGCGATATTTTTTCAATCCAAAAAATGGACAGCAATACCATGACAAAGTCGTGCGCAATAGGTGTTGTGCTGCACTTTGTTGGTCCAGTTTTGTTGAAAGAAACACCCACTTCTTTTTTCAAATAATCTTTTAGGGCTGTACAAGAAACTAAAAAATTGACCTAGACCGACTCAGACCGGCTGCCGGAGCTCAGAATCGATCGGCCAGTGATAGAAATTTGATAAAATCGGCATTGACCGGTTCGATCTCGGTTCAAACTAGAGAAAAACCAATGAACCGACCGTCCGGTCAGCAACCTTTTTTTTATTTTATATATTACATTCCAGCAGCAGCATCGGTAGCGGTAGCGACCCAGCCTCCACTCCAGTCTCCACTCTCCAGAGGCAGAGGTAGCGGCATCGACAACTGCAACGACATTGGTAGCGGTAGCGGCCCAGCCTCCACGACGTCCATATCCCTCTGGCAAGCGGCGCGTCCTACGCCCACGGAGTCATAGACCCACTAGCCTTTTCAATCCAAAATTTCTTTTGTCTATTTTATTGATTATGTCGTTTACATGGATGTTGTTGTATGTTGCTGGATTCTTAGATGATTATGCTTTTGTAATTTCGGAATTGCTGTATATTTTGAATTTAGTGGTGGAATTGAATGGCTACTTTGGGCAATTGAATTATTAAATTGCAAGACACCCAAACAAGGACTGATTTCTAACAAACTGATAAACCGACCGTGAACTAGTCGGCAACTGATAAGGCCAGTTTTACCCCTTACATGGTCAATTTTTGACCAATTTTCTTCCCAAAATAGCAATGTTCGGTGGGTTTCGATTTTTGCACAAAACCGAACCGAGTTGTCAGTTTTTCACCCCTATAATCTTTAGTTAGGAGAAGCGGTAACATAAGAAAATAGCATCTCGTAGATGGTTTGATACGTCAGCGTACAACCATCAATGGTATGAAGGCGCACGCCACTACTAGTGAGAAAATGTTTGATGGATATGTAGGATCCAAGGCCGTTAATCCCATTTTTGCTGTACGTGGTGCCAGAGTGCGCATCGTGACGCATCAGCATGTAGATCTCACGTGATAGGCCGTGTGTGAGAGTCATGCTCTACTCGTATGGACGCAGTCTTTTAAGAAGCCAACAGATCAATAGCTGGGGAGTCTTGTGGAGCGGCACGTGAGGTCGAATGTGGCTAGAAAGTAGTAGATTGACCAATTTTCGTATTATTTCTAAAAAGCAAAAGAAAAGATCGGGCAAAAGCCGGTGGATAGCATCGAAGGATACTGGAGGGAAGGAGGGGAAGAGTCGAAACTCCAACCCCCTTTGGATGGCGGAGGGAAGATCTTAATAAGTGGATTTTGGGAGAGCTTTTCGAAAGGAGAGAGAAAATGAAAAAAACTAGTTTGTAGTTGATTTTTTGCCTACTTTTTTATTTTTGCTCATGATTTTTTGCCTACTTAAAGTAAGGTATGCGCGCGCGGGAACGATCATATAATAATGAGCAATGATATTTGTATTCATAGAGTGTGCAAGTATCGCACACTCCTTTTAAAAAAAATTGAATGAATATGAGATTCACATGAAAAAATTAATTTGTAAATGATGGACCTCACTATTTTTTAAAAGAGTGTGCGTCTCTTATACAATCCATGACTGTATCTAATATTACTCTATAATAAAATATAAGTATTTATATATAAAGGACTTTCCACCTACCAAATATTATAATTAATTTTTCTATTGCCTCCAAGATATATAGATATATTGCAGATTTTGTATTTTAAAAATTTTATTTCAGGACTAATTTTATCCTAGTTCATATGTCACCTAAAACTAAAAAAAAAAAAAATCCAATGTTGTAAAACTAAAAAAAAATAACAAGAGAATTGAATGATCAAAATATATGAAATTAGTTTTTCAAAAACTCAGTACTATTTCTTTAACTTTCTTGTTGTATGTCTACTACAAATGCTCATCAAAATTTCATTTTATAGGCATGAGAGGATACATGATATTAAATAGTACATGAATTTAGGGAATGACAATACATGATGAATCAAAATGATACATGAACATGAGAAATATGAATATATGAATGGGTAAAAATTCTAATGGTCATCCATCAAATACATGGAATGTATTTTACTACATTCATGTATTTACAACACTCCCTATTGGATGACCATACATAAAGAACATGTCTCGTTAAAATCTTGTCAAGGAAAAATCCGATAGAAAAAAATAAAGGCAAAGAAAAAAGAGTACAATATTCTTGTGTACATTTGAATTCTTTAGGATTGTCTCGTTAAAATCTTGTAAAGAAAAATCCTGTGAGAAGAAATCTTAAAGGAAAAAGAGTACAATCCGTATGATCATTTTCTCTCCCTCAAAATTATGCAAAGCTTCAATAGTTTACAATGAAAAACTTTTGAGTTGACGAATTCCAATGTCGTGTACTAATTTTTTAAATGTTGTAGTTGGTAATGCTTTAGTGAATAGCTTCGTTGAATTGTCACATGATTATATTTGCTTGTCATCAATATCACCACGCTTCTGGAGTTCATATGTATAAAAGAACTTTGGTGAAATATGTTTTGTTCTATCACATTTCATATAGCTTCATTTGATTTGTGTGATACAAGCAACATTATCTTCATATATTGTTGTTGAGATATATTTAATTGTAGATAATCCACATTTATTTTGAATGTGTTGAATTACTGATCGTAACCAAATACATTCCCGACTTGCAATGATCTCTAAGTGGTTGGAAGAAATAGCAATTAATGTTTGGTTGACAGATCTCCATGAAATAGTTGTATCTCCACAAGTGAACAAATATCATGTTTGTGATCTTCCTTTATGCGGATCGGAAATGTAACCCAAGTTTGCATAATCAATTAATTGAAGATTTGATCCTTTTGGATAAAACAATCTCATGTCAACGGTTCCACGAAGATAGTATAGAATATGTTTGACCCCATTCTAGTACCTTCGAGTTGGTGCAGAATTATATCTTACTAGTCAGTCAACTAAAATTAATGCAATATCTGATCGTGTACAATTTGCAGGATACATCAAAGCATTAATTGCAATTAGATATGGAATTTCAGGATCACGAATTTCTTCATCATCTTCTCGATGACGAAATGAATCTTTTTTCACATCAAGTAATCGAACAACCCTTAGAATACTCAAATGATGAGCTTTGTCCATGCAATAGTGTTATGATAGGTGTCAATCATTTTAAAAGGAAAGCACATGTGCACATGACTGCACATGAGGGAAGACTTGAGTACTGGCCTGTTTATAGGAAGTAGAAACTTATTTCTTTGTTACTACTTTATGCTATAAATAGAGGCTTCAGTTTGTACTTGAGTTTTAGTTTTTTTGTGCTGAGAAATACAAGAGAGAAATAGAGAGAACAATCTGTGAAAAAGGCTCCAAGAACTTGTGAGGTGTAAATGAGAGAGTGTTCTTGTAATCTCAAGATTGTATTTTGATCATCAATAAAGATCTTGACTGTTGCTGTCGTGGATGTAGATCACTAGGATCGAACCACGTAATTCTTGTGTTACTTGTTTACTGCATTCTGTTTACAAACATTAATCAAATCTGTGTGACAAATCTTGGCATCTAAGATTCTGATCTTGGATCTACAAGCAAATCAGAATTACAACAAGTGGTATCAAGAGCCCAGGTTCCAATGGGGACTGCCAAGTTCGATGTAGAAAAGTTTAATGGAAAGAATGATTTTGGTCTGTGGAGAATAAAGATGAAAGCACTGCTGGTTCAACAGGGCCTCCAAGATGCACTTCTTGGTGAAAAGAACTTAAGTTCTTTATCTGAAAAAGAGAAACTGCAACTCTTGCAGAATGCTCACAGTACCATCATCTTGTCCCTTGGTGACAAAGTCTTGAGGGAAGTTGCCAAAAAAGACACAGCAGCAGGTGTTTGGCTAAAATTAGAAAGCTTATACATGACTAAATCTTTAGCAAATCGACTCCACAAGAAGACCAAGCTCTATACTTTCAAAATGACTCCATGTAAGTCTATGGAAGAACATCTTGATGAGTTTAACAAGATCATATTGGATCTTGCAAACATAGACATAAAAATTGAGGATGAGGATCAAGCTATTCTACTTTTAAGTTCTTTAGATTCTTCTTATGCAAACCTTAAAGAAACCATGATGTATGGTAGAGAGAGTTTGTCTTTAGAAGAGGTTCAATCTGTATTGCACTCGAGGGAACTACACAAAGAGGCAGAGATCAAAACTGAAACTGGAGAAAGTTTGATAGTTAGGGGCAGACCAGAAAAGCAAAACCATAAATGGAATAATAAAAAGAAAAGATCACAATCAAAAGGGAAGAAATTAAAATGCTTCACATGCCATAAAGAAGGACACTTGAAGAGGGATTGCCCTAAAAGACAACAAAATGTGGGAAATAAGTCTAAGGAAGATGGAAATGCAGCAGTGGTATTGGATGGGTATGATAGTGCAGAGGTCTTGAATGTTTCAGAAGTTGACTCAGGAAAGGAATGGATCCTAGACTCAGGATGTTCATTCCACATGTGCCCCTTTAGATCATGGTTTGAAACATTCACAGAATTGAATAAAGGACATGTAATTCTTGGTAACAATAAAACATGTAAGATTCTGAGAATTGCGACTGTTAGGCTAAAAATGTTTGATGGTATGGAAAGATTACTACAAGAAGTAAGATACATACCTGAACTGAAGAGAAATATGATTTCTCTGGGAATGCTTGACAAATATGGCTATATTTTCAAGTCAGAATCTGGAACACTGAGAGTTTCCAAGGGTGCTTTGATTGTAATGAAGGGAATTATAAGAAATGAGTTGTACATGCTGATAGGCAAGACTGTCATTGGTGAGGCCTCACCTGTGCAAAACAGAAAAGAAGACAAGGTTAGACTATGGCACTTGAGACTGGGACACATTAGTCAAGGGGGTCTTCAAGAACTACAAAAACAAGGCCTACCCAAGGAAGAAAGGTTGGGAGAACTACCTTTCTGTGAGGATTGTATTTTTGGAAAGGCAACAAGAGTTAGTTTCAAACCAGCAGTACACCAAACCAAGCAAACTTTGGATTACATTCACTCAGATCTCTGGGAGCCAGCAAGGGTCAACTCACATGGTGGGGCAAGGTATTTATTATCCATTATTGATGATTACTCAAGGAAGGTATGGTTATATGTTCTGAAAAATAAAGGTGATACTTTTGCCAAGTTCGAAGAATGGAAAACTCTAGTTGAAAATCAGGTTGGCAGGAAAATTAAAAAGTTAAGGACAGATAATGGCCTAGAATATCTATCCAATGATTTTAATAATTTCTGTAAAAGGGAGGGCATAGCTAGGCATAAAACTGTGAGGGAAACACCTCAACAAAATGGTTTGGCTGAAAGAATGAACCGAACCATTTTGGAGAAAGTGAGGTGTATGTTGTCAACCTCAAGATTACCAAAATCATTTTGGGCTGAGGCTGCCACCACAGCAGTTCACTTGATAAATAGATGTCCCTCCTCAGCTTTAAACTTTAAAACTCCACAAGAGATGTGGTCTGGAAAACCATCTAGGTATGACCATCTAAGAGTTTTTGGATGTGTAGCCTATGCACATACTAAAACTGACAAGTTAGAACCTAGAGCACTTAAGTGCATTTTTGTGGGATACCCAGATGGTATTAAAGGCTATAAGCTATGGATAGATGAACCTGGGATACAGAAATGTATCATTAGTAGAGATGCGACCTTCAACAAGGGACAAATGGCTAGACATAAAACTGAACCAGAAAATTTAAGACAGCAACCTACCAATACTCATATACAACTTGAGGTGGAGAACTCAATAGAATCTCCATGTCATCAAGATAATAAAATAAAAGCTGAGAGTATAAGCACAGAGCATAAAACTCAAGGTGAGGAGAACTCTTACAATTTGGCAAGAGACAGAGAAAGAAGAGTTATAAGACCACCTCAAAGGTATGGGCAAGCTGAACTTACAGCTTTTGCATTAACTGTTGCTGATGATATAATTGAGTTAGAACCAAGGTCTTTTAAAGAGGCCATGGCTAGTAAAGAGGCTGAAAAATGGAAGCTTGCAATGCAAGAAGAAATGGATTCTTTAAACAAAAATCAAACATGGGAAATGGTTCCAAAACCAGAAAAACAAAAATTTATTGGATCCAAATGGATCTTTAAAAGGAAAGAAGGCATACCAGGGGTTGAGCTACCTAAATACAAGGCTAGGTTGGTAGCAAATGGGTTTACACAGAGAGAGGGTGTGGATTATAATGAGATTTTTTCTCCTGTGGTTAAACACAGTTCAATAAGACTGTTACTTTCTTTTGTTGCTCATCAAGACATGCATTTAGAACAACTAGATGTGAAGACAGCTTTCTTGCATGGAGAACTTGAAGAAGTCATATACATGCAACCACCCGAAGGCTTCACAACTGAAATCACTAAGAGTCAAGTGTGTTTACTAAAAAAATCATTGTATGGACTTAAACAGTCTCCTAGACAATGGTATAAAAGGTTTGACTCCCATATGATTAATATTGGTTTCAATAGAAGCAATTATGATAGTTGTGTATATTACAAGCAAATTGAAGAAACTCCAATTTATCTACTGCTTTATGTAGATGATATGTTAATTGCTTGTAAAGATAAAATTCAGATAGATTTAGTAAAATGCATACCAAAAATCAGAATTTGAAATGAAAGAACTTGGCCCTGCTAAAATAATTTTGGGAATGGAGATAGTAAGGGAAAGAAAAAAAAGGCTTCTCTACCTATCTCAAAAGGCATATATTTCCAAAATTTTAACTAGATTTGGTATGGATCAGCTGAAAATAGTTAGTACCCCAATAGGGCAGCACTCAAAACTTTCAGTCACTCAAGCTCCAGAAACTGAAGAAGATAAGGAATTTATGCAGAAAATATCATATGCTAGCATGGTAGGAAGCATCATGTATGCCATGATTTGCTCTAGACCAGATCTGACCTATGCTGTCAGCTTAGTCAATAGGTTTATGAGCAATCCAGGAAAACCACACTGGCATGCTATCAAATGGGTATTTCAATACCTTTCTGGTTCAAGGAGTCTGAGACTGAAATTTGGTGAAAATGTGAAAAGAGGAAGTGAGCTAGAAGGTTTTGTTGATTCAGATTACGTAGGTAATATTGACACAAGAAAGTCCTTGACTGGTTTTGTGTTCACTGCCTTTGGAGGTGCCATCAGCTGGAAGGCAAATCTTCAGCCAGTAGTTGCCTTGTCAACAACTGAGGCAGAGTGTATTGCAATGACTGAAGCAATAAAGGAAGCTATATGGTTGAAGGGTATATCTCACGAATTAGGCATGTATGAGGGGAATATCACAGTTCATTGTGATAACCAGAGCACAATTCACCTTGCCAAAAATCAAGTATACCATGAAAGATCAAAACATATAGACATCAGGCTACACTTTGTGAGGGACATCATTTCAGCTGGAGAGATTGAGGTAGAAAAGATCCCAACAGAAGAAAATCCATCTGACATGATGACTAAGTCTCTGCCAACAGTCAAGTTCAAACATTGTCTGAACTTGATCAATATGGAAAATTGTCAAGCCACTTAGAGGGGACCTGCAGCAATAGTCAAAGAGGGAAAAGGCAGCTTGGAAGTTCTAAATGATTTCCAAGGTGGAGAATTGTTATGATAGGTGTCAATCATTTTAAAAGGAAAGCACATGTGCACATGACTGCACATGAGGGAAGACTTGAGTACTGGCCTGTTTATAGGAAGCAGAAACTTATTTCTTTGTTACTACTTTATGCTATAAATAGAGGCTTCAGTTTGTACTTGAGTTTTAGTTTTTTTGTGCTGAGAAATACAAGAGAGAAATAGAGAGAACAATCTGTGAAAAAGGCTCCAAGAACTTGTGAGGTGTAAATGAGAGAGTGTTCTTGTAATCTCAAGATTGTATTTTGATCATCAATAAAAATCTTGATTGTTGCTGCCGTGGATGTAGATCACTAGGATCGAACCATGTAATTCTTGTGTTACTTGTTTACTGCATTCTGTTTACAAACATTAATCAAATCTGTGTGACAAATCTTGGCATCTAAGATTCTGATCTTGGATCTACAAGCAAATCAGAATTACAACAAATAGTGTTTCATAACTTTTTTTTGTATATGTTAATTGATGGACAAAAATTTCATTTGAAAAGTGCTTAATTTGCAAACGAAGACAATATTTTATTTTTCCAAAATCTTTCATTTTAAACTCATTTTTTAAATCTTTTGCGGTATTTATAAGCTCTTTTGGAGTTCTAACAAGATTTAAATCATCTACATATACCGTAATAATAGCAAATCCAAAATTTGAATTTTTTATAAAAGCACGTGGGCAAATTGGATTTTTTTTAAATCATTATTTTATTAAACATTCACTTAGACGATTGTCGTACATGCATCTAGATTGGTTTAATTTATAAAAGGATTTTTGTAGCTTAATATAATAAATACTTCGAAATTTTAAATTATATGTTTTAGACATTTTATATCCTTAAGGAATTTTCATAAAAATATTATTACTTAGTGATCCATATAAATATATTGTAACAACATCCATTAAACGCATATCCAAACTTTCTGTGACTACCAAACTAATTAAAAATCCTAATTTAATTGTGTCCATTACAAGTGAATACGTTTCTTCATAATCAATACCAAGTTTATGCGAGAAACTTTATGCAATAAGTCGTGATTTGTATCTCACAATTCATTTTTCTCATTATATTTATGTACATATATCGACTTATATCCAACAGACATAACTCCTTTAGGTATTTGGACTACAGGTCCAAATACTTAACACTTTGCTAGCAACATAAATTCTGCATGAACTACTTCTTTCCATCTTGGGCAATCATTTCTATGTCGACATTCTTCTACAGTTTTTGGTTCATTTTCATCATTGTTCTGGTGATATCAAGAGCAACTTTAAATGAAAATATGTTGTCGACAACAATTTTATTTCTATCAAATAATTCTCCCGTACTTACATAATGTATCGATATCTCGTTATTTTCAGATACATTCTTCTCTTCAAGGGATTCTATTTTGAGATAATTTTGTACAAAAAGCTTAGATGAATCTATAGCTCTTATTGTCTGTTTTGTGGGTATTGCCTTTTCAAGAGTACCGATTTCTTTTATTTGTATTTTTTTCTTCCGGTGAGTCTTATCATTTGCACCAATAGGTCTTCCACACTTCAGGCGTGTTTTAGACTTATTAACTGTTGCATTATTTTATTGTCCTACTGGGATATCGATATTTTCTAAAGTATTAGCAACTAGAATGTGAGATTTCACTATTTTCTTATTGTCAGTAAAGGAATCCAGTAATTGATTTACAATAGTTTGCAAATAAATGATTTTTTAGACTTCTAGTTCACATTGATTTGTATGAGGATCAATATACGATAGCGTCAAAGTATTTCATGTTATTTGCTTTTGTGCTTCTGGCAAATTTTCTTACTCTAATGATGGGAAGACTATTTCATCAAAATGCCAATATTTAAAACATGCATTAAAAATATCTTCAATCAAAGGCTCAAGATTTCTAGTGATGGATGGAGAATTAAAATCAACATAAATTCAAAGGCTACGTTGAGGACCCATCTTAGTGCGTTGGGGAGGTGCAATTGGAATATACACAGCACAACCAGAAGTACGAAAAAAAAAATTTGGTGGTTGGTCAAATGCAAGTTGCAATAGAGAATATTTATTATAGATAGTTAGTCTTATTCGAGCCAATGCTACAATATGCAAAATTGCGTGTCCCTAAGTAGACATAGGTATTTTTGTTTTCAAAAGTAACGGTTGAGCAATTAATTGCAAATGTTTAATAAATGATTCATCTAAACCATTTTGAGTATATGTATGGACAATATGATGTTTAACATTAATCCAAACTGACATGCAATAATCATCAAGAGTTTTAGATGTAAATTCTTATGTATTATCCAATCGAATAGAATGAATTAAATAATCAGGAAACTGAGCCCGTAATCTAATAATTTGTGCATGAAGTTTAGGAAATACTACATTTCGAGTAGAAAGTAGATAAACATGTGATAATCTAGTTGATGCATCTATTAAAACCATAAAATATCTAAATGACCTATATGGTGGATGTATTGGTTCACATATATCTCTATAAATTCTTTGTATAAATGATGAGGATTCAATAATTATCTTAGAATTAGAGTCTAAAAATTAGCTTTCTTTTGAAACATGCTACCAAGTTTTGAATACCGTACTGGTTAAGGCACTGGAATGAAATATTTCGGTACTGGTACCGTTTCGTGTATCGTTTCAGGATAGTTGATATATGAATAAATTATATATAAATATATATATATATATATATAAATTATAAATAGGCTAGTCTGAATTAGGAGTAAAAAAATAAGTTTGTAGTTTGAAAAAATGAAAAAAAAAAAATTAAAGGCCGAAATATCGGCCGGTACAAAATATATATAATACCTGTACCGGACCAGTGGCCGGTATGGCATATACCAGCCAACCCGACCGGTCGGTACGGTATTTAAAACAATGCATTCTACACATGGATAATTAATCACTTGGTAAAAGAATTTCTGATTCTTTAAGGGATGTTCATATGAGTTATCAATTATTTGAAACATCATGATTGATCTCGGATGACCAAGACGATTATGTTAAAGCATAAAGATCTTTGGATCATAACACTTCTGGTGCATTACAACATGTAATTCAATTATATTCAATATTGTATAATATAACCCAAAAGAGAAAGTTGACAGTTTTTATAATATGAGCTTTTGGCCCAAATTTATTGTTGTAATGTAAAGATATTCATAATTACCTTCATTAGTGATTTCAACATAATAACCATTACGACGAATATTTTTAAAACTCAGTAAATTTCTTCTAGATTTCAAAGAATACAAATTATCATCAATACAAAATTTTATTCCTTTTGGCAACATGATGTCGACTCTTCCGAAGCTTTTAATTAGGTTCGATGACCCAAATATTGTATTGATATTGGCTCTATATAATGTCAAATATTAAAAATATTTCTTATCCTTAATAATTGTGTGTTCTGCAACTATTTGCTAGACACATATCTTCATCAATTATTTTAAAATTGGTCAATGCATCAATAAAATTCATGTTTCTTTATAAATAAAAATATGTATAAAATTTTATTAATGCAAATGAAAGTTAACAGGATATATTAAAATATAACACTCAAACATAATGTAAATATAATAAAGAAATAAAATTAATTGCTATAGTCATATGCATCACTAATTAAAATATTATCATCTTTGTTTGGGTTTATAAAGAAATCAGAAATATCGAGATGAGTTAGGACCATCATATTTGGATTATCAAAATAAGTTAGACGATCTTTAGGATCCTTGTGGTCGACAAAATTTATTTCGACCCATTTTTCTTTTTCCTTCGTAGATGTTTGATATAGGTCTACCAAATGTTTGGACGTACGATAGGTATGTGACCAATGCCCTTTCATACTGCACCTATGATATTTACCTTCATATTTCTTTACAGATTTATTCTGCAAGTCTTTATTTTCATCTTAGTTTGTCATGGTGTGGTTCCACTTTTAGTGGTATGAAGCATTTTTATTTGAGAAACTTTGAGTATGCTCCCCTTGATTCCGATAGTTTTTTTCAACCACGTCTGCAAGTATGGTTTTCTTTATTATGATGAAATGAGATTCCACTTACTTCAGGGAATGAAGTAGAACCTGTTGGATGAGATTTGTATTTTTTATTAACAACTCGTTTTGTTTAACCACTAGTAAATAAGATATTAGTTCAAAATACTTAGTAAATATTCGCACTCAATATTGCCACTGCAGGAGCACATTTGAGGCGTGAATGCATTATATGTTTAATTTCAAACATATCATCATTAATTGTTTTTTTTTCCTCCACAATTTCAATTATGCAACTTCAGGTGTATTTAATTATAACAAGCTTTTGAGTGGATCACAGTCTTCTAGTATACGTATTACTCTCTTAAACTATCTCATAGAATCAATAGATCTTTTATTATGAGGTACTCAATCTTCAATCAAATTATTGCTTTAGAGCGATCCTTCAAGGATACTTCATGTCTTTCTTTAATAGTATTGAATGATAAATAAATATTTAAAATCCAACTAACATATAGAATACAAGAATACTCATTGTATTGATATGGTAATATTATACTCTAATAATATCATATAGATTATATCAAAATTTTATGAAATGATTTATATTGCAATAAGCAGATATCAATATTTATGAAAGAGAAACTTACAGTAGTTATGGAAATGTTACGCAAATATCTTGTCAAAGATCAAAAGACCACAACGGTTGGCCAAAGTCTTGTATTGATAATGTGTTGTAAAACTAAAGAAAAATATCAAAATAATCGAAAGATCACAATATATGAAACTAGTTCTTTAGGAACTCAATATTATTTCTCACAACTTTCTTGTTGTGTGTTTACCACAAATGCTCTTCAAAACTTCATTTTATAAGTATGAAGGATACATGATATTAAATAGACACATGAACTTAGAAAATGACAATACATGAATCAAGAGGATACATGAATATGAAAAATAAGAATACATAAATGAATAAGAATTCAATAGTCATCCATCAAATATATAGAATATATTTTATTATATTCATGTATTTACAACACCCAACATTAATTCACATGATCAGTAGTACTACATATAATACATGACCAGGCCCTAAATATATAGCTAATTAATAGGCCGTCGATGAAAGGCAAAGAATAATTATGATGATCATGTAGTCCGATTTCGAGCTTGGGATTCTCTTAATCCATCATGATCATCAATATATATTGTAGGTACGACAGGGGGCAAATGAAATTCTTTGAATCTTATTAGGATCGGAGGTGGCCCAATTGTAGTAATAAGTGCTAAGCTAGGGATCATATAAATATATATATATATATATATATATATGTGTATGTATGTATATACATGATGCATGCAGGATGGATGATCATCAACTCCAAAGGCGTCAAATATGAGCATGCATATATGCACTGCCGAATTAATTAGATACATGATGTTTCCCATATTAATCATGAATATTATATATATATATATATATATATATATATATATATATAATGCATTGCATCTTCAACATTAATGGAGTATTTAGGTGCCGCTTGAATAGTGAGTTAAGATGAGATGAAAGTTGAATAAAATATTATTAATTGAATTGTTGAAAGTTGAAATTTAAAAAAGTTAAATTATTTATTATATTTTGTGTGAAATTTAATTGTAATAATAAGATGAAATAAAATATTTTTTATATCCAAACGTATTAAAACTCATCAAATTCATATATAATAATTGAAGCAAAGATAAAGGCAATACAATAATATATGTTTGATGTAAGTACTACTGATGAACCTTCCTTTTGAAATAAAACACCATCACCTCCCTCCCCCTCTTATCCCCATTGTTACCATAAAAAACCACTAATTTTTCCATTCTTTCTATTATTTTTATTAGGACAAATGAAAAATGTTGTTATTTATTTTAAATTTTATAGATCCAATCCAATTTGTTAATACGACATATTTTAAATGAATTCGCATTTTAAATGATCATTTCAAACCACTTAAAATAAATCGTAAAATTTAAAATAAAAATATTACTCTTTTTACTGTTATTAAATATATATAAATTATGAGAAATATTATAGTGTGAGAAAAATATATACAAAATGAATTTTATTATATTGATTGACTAAATAATTTTACTCAACTAACTCTAATTTAAAATATTCTTATCTTATCTCATATCATCTAATTTTGACTAATAATCTCATTATTATTTACAAATTATTTTAATTTATCTCATCTCATTTTACTAACCCAAATGAATAGCTTTTATCTATCTAATTTCTCGTATTTTAGGTGTTGCAATTGAGATCTCGTTTGTTTTCAAAAAACATTTAATCTCATCTCATCTAATCATTATAATTTTTTTAATTTTTAATATAAAAAAAAATAATATTAAAAAATATATTCTAATAATATTTTATTAAATTTTTTAATTTTAATTTTAACTTTATCGTATTTGTAAAAATAAATTTATCCTGAATTGATACATGTAAAACACGTGACCATAATCCTGTAGCCCGCTTTCAATTATAATCAGAAAGAAGCCTTTTCCGGAGACAGTCTGAAAACGCGGTTTTTTTTTTTTTTTTGTGTAATAAAAATCAAAACTTTTTCTGGCGCACACAGAGAGAGAGAAGAGGAGGAAGGCACGTTGGAAAAGAAGACCACCTGGCTATTGAGGGTGACAGCCCGAACGTGTTAACTCCTCCTCTCATTTCTTAATTTACAGAACCGTGTTTACAACTTCTATTACATCTAACAGAAAACAATAACCAAAACAAAACAGAACTGTGTTTCGTTAATAAACTCGAACGCCCACATTTATTAAAAGAAACAAAAAAAGAAAAGCAAAATAATACAACAAAACAATTACTTTATAAAAATCTTCACTTGCTTTTTTATTTTTTCCCTTCATATCTCTTTCTTTCTTTCTTTCTTTACCAAAATCACTTTCCTCGAATCTCCAACAAATATAATAATATATATATTGAGCCGAACGTTGAACCTTTTGTCTTTCCTCTCTGATCCCAACAATCTTCGCCGGTTTCATCATTATTTCCCTATTTTTATTTCAAGAATTCAATTCCATTTCCTCATCGGTTTCTGGTCAATGTAGTTGGATCTTTTCTTCATACTAGCTTTTCTGATTGGGATTACGGGGTTTTGGTTTCAAAATATGTAGTTGGAGAGCGTGGACTTTGTTTTAGAAATCAAAATCCTTTCCTCATTGTTTGTGGATATATATCTTCCATTTTTTTTGGTCTTCGAGGCCTTTTTTTTTTTTTTTTTTCCAGTTTGGTGCTGATTTAATGCTTATTTTGTGATTTTTTTGCGTTTTCTTCCTCTCCGGATTACTGAAGAAAGCAAGAAATTTATTTATTTTCTTTGAAATCTGGAGGCGCGTGAACTTGGAGGTTAATGTTTGGTGGGTATTGGGTCAATTGCACAATTAAATGCTGGGCTGGTCACAAATCTGAGTGGAATTAGCACTTTTGAGCTTCTGGGTGGACTTGTGTCGAAGGGAATTTGATAATGGAGCATGTGATTGCTGGGAAGTTTAAGCTGGGGAGAAAGATTGGGAGTGGGTCCTTTGGGGAGCTCTATTTAGGTATTTCCATTCAATGCTTTTCCATCATAATTGTTTTTATTTTATTTTATTTTTTCATTGTTATTTGATGAGTATTTTATTTTGCCGTTCTGTTTCAAAATTCTGACTTTCTTTTTCTCGTGGTGGTAGCCATTAATGTACAAACTGGAGAGGAGGTGGCTGTTAAGCTGGTATGTGATATATGTTCTTGGATAGGAGTATTGGATCATGATGCTTGGTTGGGATTATTTGCTTGTTTAGTTTTAGCAATGACATTTAAGGTGACAGTGATTTTCAATAATTGATCATGTTCAACAATTTACTTTTTTGTATGTTAAATTTTTCTTTTTGATTATGTGTATCAGCGGGTTATGATTTTGTTTTCCTGCCTGGATTCCTTATATTGCTTCTTTTTTTATAGGTAGTAGACAATTAGAACATGTGTGACTTGCATTATATCTTGATTATTGTGTTTAATTTTCTTTATGACTACAGAATTAGGAAATGTGGCCTGGTTTGTTTTCACAACCATTCTCATCTCATCTAAATATTAACTTTCCCAAATTCCTACACAAAATAAAATAAACAATTCAACCTTTTCAAATCCCAAAACAAAAATAATATTTAAAAAATATATTCTAACTATATTTCATTCAACTTTCAACTTTTATCTCAACTCATCTCATCTCATCTAATATGTAGTGGTCGATAGAGAGGTGGTTCTTTCTTGGGTACGGCAAATAAATAACAGAGCAAAAGAAAAACCGAATCACTTCTAAAGTCATGGTGAATTAAAGTGGGTTGGTACTATAGATCATGGACTCCTGAATAAGCTTGTCTGAGTTAGCATTCAGAAAACCATGTGGATTGCCATGTCCTTTGCCCCAGTGATATCATAAACAGAAAAATGCTGGCATTAAAACCGTGAGACCCCCCCCCCCCCCCCCCCCCCCCCCTTTTGCGGTTAAAAAGGACTTTTTACCTCCCACCCCCAACCCCCAGCTTAAGGATGCACTTTATTTTGGTTTGTTTCACTTAATTTTCAGGATATCCTTGTCCTTAGTTTTTTTATTTTTTATTTTGTAAAACTTTTGTTGAGAGAGCTTACATGTTATCCTTTTTGTCATCCTTGTGCTGATTGACTATCCCAAAATTTTAGGAACCTGTGAAGACCAAGCATCCCCAACTTCACTATGAATCAAAATTGTACATGCTTCTTCAAGGAGGAAGTAAATCTCTCTCTCTCTCTCTCTCTCTGGGCGTGCCCCCACCTAGAATAATTTGCAATTATAACTTTTTTCATGTTATCAATTTGAAAAACAGATTTTGTTGTTGTTGTTATTGAAAACACCTTACCTTTATACCTATTCATATAGTTTCTCAAACTTACAACTATGGCCACTCCTATTTGTTGTTGTTGTTATTGAAAACTCCTTACCTTTATACCTATTCATATAGTTTCTCAAACTTACAACTATGGCCACTCCTATTTAATGGCTGATATGCCATAGCTATGTAGTTTGTAACCCCAATTTAAAAGGCGATTTTCAAAACCGTGATCCCCTCAGAAATTATTTGCGGGACAATTTTGAAAACACACGATGCTTATTGAAAATTCATGCCTTTCTATTGTGATGAAGCTGGAATCCCCCACCTCAAGTGGTTTGGAGTCGAGGGTGACTATAATATCATGGCTATCGACCTTCTTGGACCAAGTTTGGAAGATTTGTTTAACTATTGCAATAGGAAGTTCACACTGAAAACAGTTTTGATGGTTGCAGATCAATTAGTAAGTGCATTTGACTATTCTTTATTAAAGAATGTGTCTTGAATGGTGAAAATAATGTCTTCCCCTCACTGTTTATCATTATCCTTTTCAGATTAACAGA
The DNA here is from genome assembly GCF_004785595.1 of Juglans microcarpa x Juglans regia. NCBI lineage: Eukaryota > Viridiplantae > Streptophyta > Magnoliopsida > Fagales > Juglandaceae > Juglans > Juglans microcarpa x Juglans regia. Next base: position 41,699,391 of record NC_054596.1, read on the forward strand.
GTTGAATACATGCATTCAAGGGGTTTTCTTCACCGTGATATAAAACCAGACAACTTCTTGATGGGTCTAGGGCGTAAAGCAAATCAGGTTAGTCCTAAATTATGATGAAGACATTTAAAATTTAGCCCCTAAGATTAACCACTTTTTAAAAGATTCCTTCCATTGGAGTTCTATTAAAAAACCCTGACGGAAATGTAGACATGACATGTCATGCGTTGAAAGAAAAATAAAAAGAAATCTCTTAAGTAAAAATTTTGAAAAGAAAAAACTGGCCAGTTGGGGGATGGGATAGCTCCCTTCCAGTGCCACGGTGGGTGGGAGAAATCCCTCCTTTGGTACCAATATCTTTCGTCCACCACGTCTAATAACACATACTCGAAATCATATAATCGTAGGGAGAATATTACCAATGATCCAGTTCAAAGCATGAACAAGGGGAAAACATAAGTTGGTCTTTAAAGCAAGTATAGCAATGACTACTGTAGCATAAAACTAAAAAAGAAACAAACGTTCCTACACCTTGCAAACACAAGAAGATGGCGTCTAAGCAAAATTGACATTGCATCTATACCTAGATTGTTTCTCATTTCAAAAATTATAATCACATTACTTGTAATCACACCCAGTCATAGCTCAAGATTAATAAAGGGGGAATTGCAGTTGTTTTTTTTTTGGGGGGGGGGGGGGGGGGGGGGGGGGGGGGGGGGGGTTCCATTGTCCTTTAGGGCAATGCTCAGAGTTTTCTTCCATTTGATACCGTTTCATTTCAAAAGTTATTATCGCACCTTATAAAAATTGGCATGAAAAGGGAGAGTGGGAGAGGAAATTGTTGCATCTCTAATCCTATTACAAAACTTGTTCCACAAACTGAAAATCAGAAGCCATGGAGAGAGAGAGAGAGAGGCCAAAGAAGAAGAAGATTAGCGCAAACTGATTTTTAGTAAACAGGGCTGATTTGATATTCCAGCCCTAAATTTTTTGTTTTACTAATCTTTTATTTATAAATATAAATGTAATATAATTTACAAGTGGGTGGATTTTTATGAATCCACGCCCCCCCCCCCCCCCCCCCCCCAACTCTCTTGAGCTTAAGGAGTTCGCTTGCCCACCTGGTACTTACAGGTAGGCAGATTTGAGCAGGCAGGCCAGATTTCGGGCCCCTGCTGCCCAACCTAAATATGAGTATGACATTCAGAAACACCCTGGTTTCTTATAAATATTCAGAAACGCCCTGTTCTACTTTCTAATTGTTATTGTCTCGTGCTGGATTTTTTTTTATCACAGGTTTACGTTATTGATTATGGCCTAGCAAAGAAGTATAGAGATCTTCAAACACATAAGCACATACCATACAGGTAAATATTGTCACCCTTACATCAAATGCGTGATTAATTATATGTAATTGCTTATATGTGGTTCTACGGATAAAAAAATTGCTTAAATGTGGTTCCTCTAAATGCACATATGTCATCAAACTAGATAAGGAAATTACACTTCTAGCATCAACAAGGGAGGCCAGACCTAATGGTTTGTCTTCTTCGAGCAAAAAAGTAGTGGAAATTTTAATTACGTGTGATAAGGACTCATATACTCTTCTGAATAAGGAGTGATTTCTTTTACAATTGATAATCATAAATTAGTATCGGGAGAAAAGGACATAAACACATGGCACATTACATGGGATGTATGCTAGAGATATGCAAGACCAAGCTTTAAACTTACAAAGGTCTTAAAAGTCCAAGGAAGATAGAGAATGGATTTCTCCATGTGTCTTTATCCTATCAAAATGGTGGATGAATTTGGAATATTATAGCTTTATTCTCAGCATTAGAATTGAGCTTGATTTATGTTTGCACAAAGTTGAGGTTCTGTGAATGGTTTTAATTTTGTTAGAGGGTGTAGCTAGTACAACAATTTATAAGTTGTTATTTACTATATATGCCAAAATGGTCTAACTTTCACGTTCTGAAGACAAGTCCGTGTTGGTGGGAATTACATGTATGCTGGATGGTCTACTTCCCATTCTCAATTATACTTCTTTATTTCTTTCTTCTTTTTATCTGATTCTTTTTTAAGTTTTTTTTACCAAAAACAGAAATTTGACATTCATGGCACTATGTCAACCATTATTATTCTTTTTTTTTTATTATTATCTGTTTTACAGTTAAATCTTTGTTGGCCACCCTATTTGTTACCTCTTTGTTGACCAACACCCTTTCTAAGTTTCTTAGCACCTTCCTTTCCGTTCTTTATTTGTTTTAGGGAAAACAAGAACCTCACAGGCACAGCTCGGTATGCAAGTGTCAATACTCACCTTGGAATTGGTTAGTGATGTTATATGCCATTTTCATGTTGCCAACTAATAACAGGATAATTGTTATAATACATTTGTATTAGTCACCATTATTTTCATTCTAATCATGCTCTGTATTACTGACAGAACAAAGCAGAAGGGATGATCTGGAGTCTCTTGGTTATGTGCTTATGTATTTTCTAAGAGGAAGGTTGATTATATACTAGCTTCATTTCATTAGAAGTTTTTGCTTTTCTACCTCTCATGAAATGTTTGGTGCTGCAGTTTGCCTTATTCTTGCTATATTAACTCAATAATACCACTTTTTTGCATCAGCCTTCCCTGGCAGGGATTAAAAGCTGGCACAAAAAAGCAAAAATATGATAAAATCAGTGAAAAGAAGATGTCAACTCCCATAGAGGTATTAGAACTTGCCATCTGCAGCCTATTGCCATGCTGAGTGATAATGATCCTATTGCTATACTGATAGCTTGGCTGCACATTATTTCACAGGTGCTTTGCAAATCATATGCATCTGAGTTTGTATCCTATTTTCACTACTGCCGATCTTTGCGGTTTGAGGACAAACCAGATTATTCATATTTGAAGAGGCTTTTCCGAGACTTGTTTATTCGAGAAGGTACATGCTTATGATTGGAGTTCACAAGTATATGTTCATATATATTGTGATCAAGTTTCAGACTTATTTTTCACTTTGTTTTGTCTGTGGTCTAGTTAAATGTTTCTTAATCATTGTTAATTGAGGTTTTATTTTAGATGTTGAAATGGTTTGTGGGTCTTGACATTGTTGCCGGTGCAGGTTATCAATTTGACTATATATTTGACTGGACTATATTAAAATACCCTCAGATTGGTGCCAGCTATAAAGGACGGGTCAGTAGTTGTAAATTCTAGATTTGGATTTCTCCCCTCCATCGAATTACTTACTTTCTGTGTTTGTCTCTGTTTGTAGCAACTCAGTGGGAAAGCAGGTTTGTTTGCAGGAACATCTGCAGAAAGACCAGAGAGGATCTCAGGTATGCTCTCTTAAATAGATCTAGATTTGAAAATTTGTCGTCCAGTCTGAATTATGGACGATCTAACTACTGCTTTTCTACATACAAGTCTTTAAGCTTTATATTTGCTTTGGATATATTGCTCTTCGATTTAGTTCTCTACATGGATTTGATATCATGAGTGCCGACCTGAAATTATTGCTCTTAGGGGTTACTTTTAATTGATTAATCTTCATTTAGTCCTTTTTTTATGCGAGTTTATTATTCTAAATATCTACTCTCTCTCTCCCTCTTTGCCAACATCTTAACTTAAATTATGGTTATAATAGAGAACTTTTTTTCTCCATTTCTCTCATGAATATATGCTTTTTTCCAGTTGGGAAAGAGATCCGAGATAGATTCTCTGGTGCAGTTGAAGCATTTTCGAGAAGAAATACCTCGGGCACTAGTCCTCGTGATCCTTCCAAACATAGGCTATATGAGGATTTTACTTCAAGCAAGGATGTGGTAAATTCCTTTTTTCAACCTTAATTATTTAGATGTGTTTTCTTTTTTCTGTTCTTTTTCCAATTTTGTCTGCTTTTTGGGTTTTTTTTTTTTTTTTTGTCTGGAAAATTCTAGTCTCAAGGTGATCTCAATGCTCGTACCTTTGTCACATAAAATTGTACCTTTCATTAGAAAACTAATTATTGATCCTTTCACTCAGTTGTTCTCCAAATGGAGTTTATCGGTGGATATTTTGTTCTTTGGAATACATCATTTAACTTGATCAAGCAGATTTCAAGTTTTTATGCTTTTTTATGTTGCATTTTTTCGTTTTATAAAATCTGATAAATTCATGTTTTCTTCAATACATTTCGTCAAAAGCTGTGACCGTTTGGATGGTTAAAGTGTTTCATCTTATCTTATCTCATCATTACAACTTTCTCAAATTTCCTCACAAAATATAATAAACAATTCAAAATTTTCAATTCTCAAAACAATAATAATATTAAAAAATAATATTCTAGTAATATTTTATTCAACTTTCAATTTTCATCTCAACTTATCTTATTTCAACTCACTATCCAAACGGCACCTAAAATTTGTATCCTAAATTAAAGAAACTTGAGGTTCTCCTTTGTTTTGCTTAGAAAGAAGTTCTCGGATCGTTTTTAGAATGTATTTAGGAGTACTTATGTATACTTCCTGTGTATAAGGGCTATGCCTATTTTATTCAGAGATGAGTTGAGATGGTTTGTGTTGCATTTTTTCGTTTTATAAAATCTGATAAATTCATGTTTCCTTCAATACATTTCGTCAAAAGCTGTGATCGTTTGGATAGTTAAAGTGTTTCATCTTATCTCATCTCATCATTACAACTTTCTCAAATTTCTTCACAAAATATAATAAACAATTCAAAATTTTCAATTCTCAAAACAATAATAATATTAAAAAATAATATTCTAATAATATTTTATTCAACTTTCAATTTTTATCTCAACTTATCTTATTTCAACTCACTATCTAAACGGCACCTAAAATTTGTATCCTAAATTAAAGAAACTTGAGGTTCTCCTTTGTTTTGCTCAGAAAGAAGTTCTCGGATCGTTTTTAGAATGTATTTAGGAATATTTATGTATATTTCCTGTGTACAAGGGTTATGCCTATTTCATTCAGAGATGGGTTGAGATGGTTTGTGAATAGTAGAATAAAAGTTGAATTATTTATTATATTTTGTGTGGAAATTTAGAAAAGTTATTTTGAGATTTGAAAAAGTTGAATTGTTTATTATATTTTGTGTGGGAATTTGAAAAAGTTGTAATGATGATATGAGATGAGTTGAGGTTAATTTTGAATGCAAACAAAGCTATTTTTTACTGATAAAAAAAAAGAAAGAAGTTGTCCGCATTCTCAATTGTGATAAGCTAAATACGATTTCTTCTTTCTATTTTAAATCTTCATTCCACACTATTAGTATTCAAGTCATAGCACTAATGATTCATCAAAGGTTCATTGTCTATTCCAAATACTCATGCGGGGTTTGATTTGTGTTACATTTTCAGCATTTTGATTCAGACAAGGGGCGCAGTTCTCGATATGGCAGCTCTTCAAGAAAAGCTGTCATCTCAAGTGGCATGCCAGGTTCTTCTGGTGAATACAGTGAAGGTCGCGCAGGCCGTCTAGTTGCAGGCGGTGGTCGCTCATCTACCACGCACAGAATTCAACCTGGTTATGAGTCAAAAACATCTCATACTCGCACTGCAGCTACTAGAGGCACCCGTGATGATCCTCTTCGGAGATTTGAACTCCTCTCAATCAGGAAATAACCGACTATTTTATCCGTAAAAACTAGAAGATACTTGTTACGCTTCTAATGAATACATGCATGTCGAATTTGGATAAAAAAAGTTTTAATAGTTATTTTCACCCCTTGTACATGGGAGATCGGAGAATCACCACTGTTACACGTTCATGTAAGTTCACGTGCTTGGAAAACATCTTTTTAATTAGGCGTGAGTACTAGCCGTAATAATCTCTGTTTGTTTGTTTAAACATGCACTTCCCTTTGAGATCAACACTATCTGTTGATATGGGCAGTGAGTAGAACTAGAAGCATTGACAATAGAAGCTAGAGATTGGTTGGACTAATAAATAGAACATTAGAAATGGTGCTTTCGTTTCGTTAGGACTACTACCCGTTTGGATTCGAAACTTACCTTAACTCATCTCATTTTATCATTATAATTTTTTTAAATTTTTATACAAAATATAATAAACAATTCAATTTTTTCAAATTTCAAAACAATAATAATATTAAAAATAATATTTTATTCAATTAATTTAAAATCATCTCAACTTATCTCTGAATCCAAACATGACAGTTTGATCAAACAATTGAAAAGTATTGTGAATCTTTTGGCCTAACCATGAGTATAAAAGCTAGTTTGACAAGCATTAGCCTTTCTAGATAGCATTGAGGTTTCTGTTTTAAGAATCCATATTGGTGCATTAATGTACCTAAGATCAAACACGTATTACCAATTTGGAAAGGTGCTCTCTTTTTGGATGAATAACACACTGAAGATCACTTCACTTGGTTCATTTGTAGCCCTGTCTGCGAGGTCTTTCATGAGACTTTAATTGCATCTCAGGAACTAATGATGATCGAAATCTCTCACGGCACTTTGGCCATCAAACGTAAAGATTACATACGGAGAGATACTTCTCAAGTGTTCTGAGTTGGTGTCCTTTTCTTTTTCTCCTATTCTTTTCAAATTCTGGGGTTTGAATGGATGGTATAGCTCCAGAGTGGTTTTGCTTGATCATTTAGCCGAGATATCTATGCTTTCTTGGTGGGGATTGAAAGCCAAAACAACCCACGATAAGCTTATTTCAAATGATGGTAGAACCAAAAAAAACTTTTGTTCACCTACAAAAACAAAAAGAAACAAAATGGTGCCCCGGGGGTTCCTAGCCCCTCTAACCCAATGTTTTTGTTTTCCCCAAGGCATCCATCTAATCCAAGCTCCAACATTAAAAAAAAGTTAAAAAAAAAATGAGGTTGGGTGATGGTGATGGTTGATGACTGGAGAAAATATTAAATGCCACAATACACAGATCAAACCAATGAAAGTATTATCTCATAAATGAATAAGAATACATGCGGAAATGAGTAGCATCTTAGGTGAAAAATATCTACAACATGCGGATATCATTATCAGCTCGAAGAGATAACTTCGGCTTCTCATCAGCTCATGGATTTCTGAGAGCTTCCAACCGCTTCTCAAGCTCATCTATGCCCGAACTGCAATGAGACAAATTCCATGGTTAGGGAAGAGTTTGGTTTTATAAATGTACTTCACTTCACAGGGGAAAAGTTCAAAAAGAATATATGCAGTAAGCAGGACATGAACTAACAAGAAATTAATTATGTGGCAGAAATCAAATCCATGCTCAATGAATGACATCAATATCATGTTTACATTTGATTATATATAAATACATTCTAGGAACTTCTACTAAATATAAGCAAGCAACATTGAACTCGTCAGTCTCAATATATTAAGCAAACTCAAGAAATCCCAATTTTCTTTTCATCCATGAAATGAACAAAAGCAATCTCCAAGTACTTGAGATAATGAGCTTTACCCGGTTAACCATTGACAGCAGAATCAGACATCTAGAGACGCTATTCCAGTGTTTCTTATCTCTTTCAAAGCAAAACAGAAGCTCAAAGAAAAAATTTGTTTAGAAATCTTTACCATGTCTTCCTTTATTTTAGCCATTAACTTGTCTTATAGCGGTATTTAACATCTTACAGTGTTAACTTGATACACAATCATCAACTCAAATATCATTTCCTAGCACACAGAATTGCAAAGGAAATAAAAATGTCCCTTTTTTTTCAATTTTCCCCCTTTCCTTCTTTATTTCCTGTAGGGGGGAGTATGGGGAAAGGTACAAGCCAAGCATTGTTTTATACCTGCCAACACCCTCAGTATTTTTCCGGGCAATTCTTCCTTTTGGAGCTGCTGACATCTGGCAAGAGTTAAAAGTATAACTCAAATCAGCTTAAGTATTAAAAAATTAATGCCAAACGACAGAACAGTCCAGAAAAGCATAACTACTGACACTAACCTGTGAGGCAACATCAACACCAATTTCATCTAGCACCTGCAAGAAAAAAATATTAAGAAAATTTTACCATCAGTTTCTCATTCTGAAATCTGATCTATAGAGAAATAAACCTAATACTTTGTCCATGTATCCAATGTCAGCCCAAAGATTAGAAGTTGATAATTAAGAGCTCCAATGTCATCACTTAAGAAAAAAGCTGGCAAACGAATGCAATTTTTTTAATCAACTATAATAAATAAAAGCAACTAAAAAAGCCTACCTGGTCCGTCAACTCTTCAGTCTCCTCTTCAGCCTCATCATTATCCAAGGCATCATCTATTGCATCTGATATCATTTCAGTCTGCAAGCATCAAAATAGACCATTAAGTTCAATGATATGCAACCATGAACCAAAAATGAAATTTCTTCCACATTAGTATAATCTATAAGAAAAGTGGAGGGACAATCTTACAGTCATATCCATCTGGGCAGACTGTTTCTGAAATTCCAGCATCACCTGTGCTTGCTTTGCAGGGGCCATTTGCTTCAAAATAAATATAGCAGTTATAAAAACCTCTACGATCTAAAAGGTGAATTGTACAAATTCAGGTTTCATTTACAAGGCAATCAAGCAAATATCAAGGGGAAAAAGAACTTAAACATTAAGTAGTTACAGGTCATGAAGAACCCTCTTCGAAATCAAATTAAGTAACTGCAGTCCAATCTTCAATCTTAACAGATCAGGCTATACATGCATATATATATATATATAAAATATTTTAGCATCTAACCTTATTCATGGCTGCCATTGCCTTACTGGCACCTTTCATGCCAACAGCAACTGAAGTCTGGGCATGCATTGCCTGCAGACAGGGAAAATGCTGATTCCACAATCGATATATACAGAAGAGAATGTCGACTAAAACAATCACGCACACACACGCACTGAGGTGGGGAGGGGGGTTGGGGGAGGGAAGTCTTTGATGGTCCACCTGTGTATGAGTTGCTATGCCTCTCATTTGAGCTCGGCTTCCTTGTAAATTGGCAATTTGTTGCCTAAGCCTGACTAGCTGGCGAGCTAGGATTTTAGTTGCTGCCTGCACAGCATGGTTGACAAAAAAAGGACAAACAAACGATAAACTGAAAGGTTTAAAGGACATAAGAACTGTATATAAAATTTGATAGCACAATATCCTAGGAATCAATAACCTAGCCGGTAACAAAAAAAAAAAAAACAGAGCACACCTCATTTCCAGTTTTAGCCGTCCTCTTTATCTCAGCAACAAGCTTCTTTTCCTGGCATGATTGCAAATTACATCAGAGATAACAACACCAAAATCTTAGAAAGAGGGGATGTGGATAAATTGGAAGCTTTCACATACTTCTAATTGCAACGCTCCAATTTCCTTCTCTATACCTGAATCAAAGCTAAATATTTAACAACAGACTGGAAAAATAATGATATTTAAAGAGGAAAAGGAGAGGTGGTTTTGATGTATGGAACTTTAAGAAATAGTCGGCAGCAAAGTGAAAAAAATGCCACTGCCTAAACGAGAGCTGCATCACCTTCTCCTAACATGTTTGATGACTAATCAGATATATAATGCTTTGCGATAAGGTTATATTTTTTTCCACCTACAATATCTAACGCATTCCAACTCAACAGAAAATGATATAACGACCGAGGAAAAGCTTAAGCCACATCCCAGGATTCATTGTGACCTTGTGAGTATAAAAATCACCTTTTTTTTGCATTACCGTTTGGAAAAATTGCATCTTCAAATGAATAGTGTTCGGCAATCAACATCTACCAATCATAATATGCATAATCTCAATCCACGTGAATTCATATATTTATGGAAACAAGCTTGCACAAATGATCAATAATTTTTTTTTATAAGTAAATGATCAATAATTGAAGTAGATTACTAGTTTCCATGGCTACATTGCACCCCCAATCCAATAACTCAAACTTGTTATTAACTCAAAGCACCCGACAATATTCTAAAGCTACAAAACAGCAATTCCAGCTACCCATCAAAAATAAAAAATAAAAACAGCAATTAAAGTCAAGAAAAACCCAAAGCCAAATCTATAACCCAAGGCCTCTCTCCATCAGCAAACAGTCAAACTTTAGTTTTTATAACAGTATACAAATACATAAAACACATGAACTACCATGATGATGACACTTTGTCACAGTGAGGATGATGATGATTCTTTTTTTTTTTTTTTTTTTTTTTTTTTTTATGTCGAGAACCTCTCCAAGGTAGGGCCCTTCGGACCCACCCCTGCAGAGTAAACCCCGGTCCTATGCACCGCACCCTCTGAAGTTTTCCTATATGAAACTGAATCGCTGGCTTTTCACCGGGAGGTGGTCCCAAAGGATTGTTTGCACCCATAAAGTGTTGAACCTTGGACCTTGAAGGGAGTGATACCCCAAGACCAAGGCCTTCACTACTTGGACCAACCCCTTGGGGTTATGATGATGATTCATTATGGCAATGCCTTTCTTTCTGTCATTTGTTCTTTATTACGGTTGATCGATCGATTTATTTATTTTGTAATTCAATGCTCTTAAGTGAAAAAAGATCGAAATAAATACCTCTGGTAGCATTTCCCATTTCCCTCTTACTCTCCCTAAGAGCCTCTGCGATTAGCACAACAAAAGCTCAAAAATCAGAACCAGATAAATAAACCCAGAACTCAATTAATTTGATTTAAAAGACAGAACCAACCAAAATCCAGTCTTTTTAATCAAAATTCAAGGCCTATCTGATTGCTTAAACAATAAGTAAAGCCATGACTTAAAGCTGAGAACAATTTCTCTTCGATCAGAAGAAGAAGACGAGGCAGTGCTAGTAGAGACGAACCTTTGGGGTTGGGTTTCTTGGAGAAGATGTTCATGGTGTCTGTCTGATCAAACGGTCCTAATCACAGTGGACGGAGACGTCTTTGAAGTTCTTGCGTGAAGAGAGTTGCCTGGGCCGGAAGGTGGGGAGAAATTGCCAGGTGATTCAAAGGTTTTGCCTTTTGGCTTCTCAATGCCAAGGGCACGGTACTTGGGACTTTGGGCAAGAGCGTATATATTGATCTATCTCAATTCAGATCCTAATTATTGCCTAATTTCTAAATATCCCACGGAGTTTTGTTATCCATCATTTCTATAAATTACATATTATATTTTTTTATTTTTTATTTTTTTTTTAATTTTATTTTTTAAAATTTATTAAATTCATTTATTCATCATCTATATATTATATATTTAGTAAGAGAAATAAATTAGAAAAATAAAAAAAATTAATATATATTTTAAACCACAATTCATAGCTTCTTCCATCGACTATTAATAATTGTTAGATTTTGTCTTTAAAGAAAGTTTTTTACTTGGTACTCTTATACCATGCATCTCTTGATATATATTTTTATTTTTTTCCTTCAACATGTATGTGGTAATGAGTAAAATTTTTCTAAATAAAATTAAAAAAAAAAATAATAGATCTATAATACAATAGAAATGCATATTTTGCTCATTTTTACTAAGCATCTCAAAACTATTAAAATTGGAAAGTCCCATACTCAAATCATCAAAACCAACCTTATTAAAAGCAAGCTTTTAGAAACTTAATATAAATCACTTCTAAAAAATGTATATTAAAATAAAGTATTATATTTATTATATGCTTTAAATATTTTGTAATTTTTATAATTATTAAAAAAAAGTAATAGTACAAATTATATTCATGTCCTACTTCATCTTGTGATATTTTTATCATTTTTTGAGTTTTAAAATAAAAATTTAAAGATGGAGATAAAAGTTGGAAGATTGTATTGTAATTTAAATCTTTTTTCTATAAAAATATATTAAAATGTTGATTTACAAAACACGTTTCGGCCAATATTTCAGTCAAAATGACAAAAGAGAGGGTCCCTCCGCTCTTTTCCTACATCTCCACTCCTTTTCCAGTTCGTTATAATTCCTGCAATTCTTACGTTTCCATGCGGAAAACATCTACTGTACTCGACGGCTCACAAACCCCAATTATCACCAATACCTTCACTTGCGAAGCTTTGTAATTTTACTTTCCAAATTTCGGTTTCTTCTCTTTCTCTCTGTTTTCTGGAAGCGTTTTTGTAAAGTATTCTTTCTAGATTCACTATCAGGGAGGGCTAGGGTTTTTGAAGGCGGGTTTTTGGCTTCAAATCGAGCTTGAGTGCTGGTGGCACAACTTCCAAAAGTGTTTTCGAAAGGAAGAAGCACCGAAGGTACTGGTCTCGGACTCGAGGCTTGGGCGGTGGCTTTTTTGCTCTGATTTTAAGAGAGAATTCCATGTGTTTTCACGGGTTTCATTGTGTTTACTTGAAGTATTGAAAGCTAAATCCCTCGTATCATACAACATCATATCTGGTTTTCTTTTTTTTATGCGCTGTTTTCATCCATTTCGGTTTGAAATTAAGATATGAATTGCTGAGCGGGACATAACAGTGCGGGATCCTATTTCGTTTATCTTTCTGTGGTGATTAATCGTTCGAGGAATATACCGCTGCAATTGTAGATATTAGGGTTTTTGAGGTGGTTCTTGATAGTTAGATGGATATTGATGTGGTAGTAGAGGATGTTGCTTCGTTGGACCCTGAACTGCTGCAGCTTCCTGAGCTGTCTCCTTTGGCGGTCAAAGAGAACCCGCATGCTGCTGAGGACTTGTTCTCCCAGTGGCTTTCGCTTCCACAAACTGGCAGACTGGTATCCCCTGATTTGCATACCTCTTTTAATTATTAACTTCTTTCTTGTATGGCTTTATTTGAGCCTAAATTGGTTTTTGATTCACCTTATGATTTGGAATGTCTGTGTTTGGGCATGGTCTTTAGAGTTGCAAATTGTTTTTGATTCAATTTTGGTATTATATTGGGAGGGTTAAGCCATCATGTCATTTTGGATAGACTGGTCGTTTTAGCATTTGTTATTAGGTAAATCATTAATGTGAATATGTGGCTACCTATAAGTGAAAGGAATAAGCACCAAAAGAATTGGTAAATATTGTTGGTTTAGAATTTGAGAGTAAAGAGAGAATATTACATAAGGGATTTGATTGACATAATAGAAAGCCATGGTTATCAATGGGGGATTTCAAGTTTTTGTGAGTAATATACTATGATTATAGTTCATATAGAAAAGTTATGAACTGTTGTATTCATTATGTCACGGTGGTAAATTGGTATAAATATCCACCGTATTAATGTCATCAAAGCTTCCAGTTTCATATATCAGGTGCACAGGTTTTGAAGTTTTTGACCCATCATACATTATATACATAAATGTTACTTTCCATGCCCTTTCTGTTTTGTAATATCTTGCATCCATTTCAAAAATAGTATTCACAGTACGAAACATCCTACTTTCAATTTTAATGTCTATATTATATAATTATTGCAAGTCAGGCATACAAGTAGATGGGAATGCACAAAGTTTTGTGAGGTAATATTGAATTCAAGTAATTTTCTTGGTATCTTAGAGCAGTTAATTAGGCTATTTTAGAGTTTTTCATCCTGGAATTTACATAAAAAGAAACACATAGTAAGGCATAATGTAGGTAATGACCTCACGGACTCACCGTCCACCTCATTCTTGTTGGGGTAGGAAGTGTCATTTGAGTTTAGACCTTTTTGGCCCAAGGTGGGTCCTAAGGGCCCTACCTTCGTGAGGTTCCGCATCACCAAGAATCTAAAAAGTTATAAATTTAAAGTTGTTCTGTAGTCATTAATTTATAGATAAATTTGAGCTTATCTAGTGAATGTTACTCTTGATCAGTTTCGTTGTTTTCTTTCTTTATTTATTTTTTTGATAAATAGTCTGTTATTTTCTACCTTATTCTATTTCATTTTTCAACAGTATGTAAAAGGTATCTTATCTAATTGCATTTCTTGCTGTGGTTATGTGAGTGCAGGTGAGATCTCTAATTGACGATGCAAAGGCAGGTGCTTCTATTAATGCCCTTGGGAACTCTTGTAATGTGAATGCTGCTGGAAGTGCCTCATTGCCTTCCATGTTTCCTGCTGGCAGTGCACCTCCACTTTCTCCTAGAAGTTCGTCTGGCTCTCCACGCATATCAAAACAGAGGACCAATCCTTCTCTAGGCTCTCCTCTTAAATTGATTGGTGAACCAGTACGAGAAATCATACCTCAGGTTCTACTTGCTTCTGACTGTTAAGATGTTTTCATGGAGGAGATTTGCTTGTATAGATGATGTCTGTATTGCTGTGCTTGCAGTTCTACTTCCAAAATGGTTGTCCACCCCCAAAGGAACTAAAAGAACGATGTCTTTCTAGAATTGATGACCTGTTTAGCAAATATGTGGATGGATTGCAAGAACATGGTGAGATGTGTATTTGATTGGTTTTCTTTCATTTACTAAGATACTTTTCATCACATTTTCTCCTACCATGTGGTGAATGTAAGATTTTTTTAACGACAATCTATGCTTCTCTTTGGTTATTCAGAGTTTAAGTTGGTTACAAAGGAAATATGCAAGCTACCGTCATTTTTCTCCTCTTCACTTTTCAGAAAGATTGACACAGACTGCACTGGGATAGTGACCAGGTTTGCATTTCTGTGTTTCAAGAAACTTTTAGATCTAAACGCATGAGATATTGACTTGTTGATCAAGTACGTCCCTCCTGAATAAGTTCTCAGCTTTAGTTGTTTGTCAATTGTGTCCATTATTCCCTCTCCATCTCTTGATGCCTTACAATTTAGTTTGTCTTTATTATTTCCAATGATATACTGGCGAAAGGAATGATAGCAACTAATGTACTCTTAAGATGTGACTTACAAGTGACAGCCAACTTCCATTTTATGGATGATAGCAGCTAATGAGTGCATCTTTGGTTACGAACTAGTGTAAACCACCCATCTTAGGTGTGGCCGACCACCCCCAACCACCTCAGAGGTTGTTTTTGCCACCCCGTGGGTGGCTTTTCACCACCTTGGAAGTGGCTGGGTTGGTTGGTCCACCCCAGCCACTCTTGGAGTTGCTAGACCATCCGAAGGGGTGGTTAGCCGCCTCTTCTTCTTTTTATTCTATTTTTTCAATTAATTTTTATTTTTAATAAGATTTGATTGTGCAGTTATGTTTTTTGTGGTGTTTTTTTTTATCAACACTAAAAAGCTGATCTGTCAACTTTTTAATAGATGGTGTAGAGGACCTAGTTCACACCAGGTCCTAGTTGAAGTTATTTTTTACGTTAATACATTGTTTGACTTTTATTACATACACTGAAGCTATCTAGCTATTTTATCTTTTGACTCTCTTTTCGGGATTAAAGTTGTGATGGTAGTAATAATCTTCAAACTAGCCTCCAAAAATGGAAGTATGGACAAAAAGTATTAACTTTTTGCATATTGGACCAATCTGGAATTTTATCACGGCAGGTTCTCAAAATCCTGCGCCACCAAATATTTTATTATATGAAGCTTTTATTTTCGATGGAATGTGAAGCTTTTCTAATATGTCCTATTTTAGTTACGATAACAATACTCTAGGGTTGATTTGCAAAATGTGTATCGAGTTATACACTAATGGCCTTGTATCCTAGTGGCATTTTAGTAGTCTTTTTCCTTCTTGTAATGGTCTGGGTTTCACCCATTGTGCATGTGGGACTTCTAAGTAAAGGATTCTTCTATCATTTTTTTTTTTTTGGGGGGGGGGGGGGGGGGGGGGGGGGGGGTTGGGGCAAAGTACTACACCGCCTATCCTGCTGACTTATGTTTCAAAAGAAATGGAAAAACCATAATTTCCTGTTATGCTATTTATTTTTCATTCTTAATTCTGCTTCAATTTTCCTTGCCCAGAAAGGAAAGTAATTACTGCTTGTGTGAAGCACCCGTGGTCAACTTTGCTGAGTGCATCTGCATCTTTGAATAATTGTTTGCATCATGTGTGGTTAATGAGAGATTTCTTGTTTTTAGGGATGGATTTATTAAATATTGGGTTGATGGCAATATGCTGACAATGGATACAGCGACTAAAATATTCAAAATTCTAAGGCAGCCAGAATGTAAATACCTTACTCAGGTTTGTTTTTCCAACTATTCTTTTGTGTGAATGACCGAGACCAAATTGCATTCTGACTGAATTTTAATGGCCACTCTTTTCTTCTAATAATGTTCTTATATGTGTGACTTGGGCACAGGTAGACTTCAAACCTGTCCTTCAAGAGCTTTTGGCAACCCATCCTGGGTTGGAATTCTTACAGAGCACGCCTGAATTCCAAGAAAGATATGGTATGCTTGAAAATTGTTTTGTTTACTCCTAAGTTGGTGTAATGTTGATGCTCTGAATGTTCCCTTTTCCCATGTAATTGAGTTTGTTTTGTATGGTTCATTTAGCAAGGTCCAACTTCTTTCACTCTGTTATTAACTTAAGACTGTACTAGTGGTTCAGATTGGTCAAAATTGGTTCACATTGGGTTGTATGTTAGCTCTCAATAGCCATCTGGACAAAGGGGCTTGATCTTCTGTATTTGTCCAAGCCCCCCTAATCAACTCTCTGAAAAATCTTGTGACTTGGGTGGATTCCAATGTTATCGCAATTTTTTGAAATTGTTTCATAAGTTTTGGAAAGAATAGAGGAGTGGAAGTACATCTTTCACCTTTCTATGGTTCTTTAAACTGATGCTTTATACATTCTGTGTAACTCTCCGATGGAAGGCCCAAACCACATGGCCTATACTCCAAAAGGACTAGTCAATGATATAATTTTTTTTTTTATAAGTAAGAGTAATTTATTAATACGAATGAAATAGGCATAGCTCGTGTACACATGAAGTATACAAAAAAACACCTAAATACATTCTAAGATCAAGAGATTAAAGACAAGAAGTCATGCACATTGTTTCCATTAAGTACAATGGCTGAAAACCAAAGCATTAAAGTGTGTATGAAAAAATTCTGCAACTCCGCCATTGTCTCTCCCTATCTTCAAAACACCACTCATTTCTTTCTGACCAAATACACCACATAATGCATAACGGAATCATCTTTCACACTGCTACCACTTGAGGACAGCCTTGAATATCCTTCCAACAGGCCAATACCACCCTCAAAGGCATGACCCAGGCGACATCGACTCTTTTAAAGATCTCATCCCACAGCACCCTTGTCACCTCACAATGCAATAATAAGTGGTCCACTGATTCTCCATTCTTTTTACACAAATAGCACCAATCCATCACAACGCAACCCCTCTTTCTCAAGTTGACCGTGGTCAATATCTTCTCAAGAGCAGCTGTCCATACAAAGAAAGCCACTTTAAAATGCACACGAGACCTCCAGATAGTCTTCCATGGGAAATGTGCATCAGCTTGTGATATCAATATTTTGAAATACGCTCTAACTATACATTTATTGCTTCCATTAACCCTCCACTGCATCTTATCCCCCTATGCTGTGGTGTTTCCCGTGGCATATATCAAGCTGAAAAAATCTGAAACAATGGGTAATTCCCAATCATGAAACTAGTAGAATATGTTTATAAGTGATGAACTCTTATTTTTGCACATTTTTTTCTCCTTGTTGCTTTCTGTAACGCTTTTCTTCATTGCCAATGTTATGTTAATATTTTCTGAATTATAGATGATTATGATGGGTCATTCTATAGAAGTGGTGATTGAATCCAAATGCTTTATTTTGTAAAAATTTGGTGCTGATGGTTTGCGAGTTACTGAGAAAAGCTGGAAAACAGAGCAAATGGTGACGCTGGGTCACTCTTCAATCCAGTGGCTTGGGAAGGTATTAGAGGAGAGTCTAAGCAGGGGAAGAAGGAGGTGTATTCGGCAATGCGAGACGGTTTATGTAGTATGATTGCTCAACGATGTGCAAATAGGAGAGGGAGGTATCTCGAAATTTCAGAGTACAACCAGGGGGGAAGGAGGAATGTTTTATGTATTCCTGAAGGAGAAAATGGATTGGGATGGAGGAAGATGAGGGAGGTGTTGTTGGAGCAAGGGAAGGAGGTCACTAAAGTGGGTGGTTTGTCTGGTGGAGGTTATCGGAATCATGGTCAAGGGGCACTGAGACACCATGCTCGGTCGTATAAGGAGGCCCTGTCTGTGTCGATGCCGAAAGCACACATGCGTGATGGTGACGCGAGTCTCTGACAGAAGGCAAGGGCAGCGGCGTTGGGAAGGCAAGACGAATGGAGTGTTGAACCATTTCCATTGCAGGGGCACTGTGGCGTGTCAGGAGACGTGGGATGTCCGGAAGAGGTTGTTGGAAATGCAGGGGCAGCTGTGTCCACTGCAGAGAGACATGGCTGCATTTGTTGGTTCATTTAAGGCAAAGGAAGACAAGGGGGATTTAAAAGGGAAGACACAAGTTATGGGCCATGGGCCTACCAATGCCCAGAATGAGGCCCATCAGAAATTAAAGAAGGGAAAAGGATGGGCTGTGTGGCGAAAGAGGGGTGGGCCGTCTCGGCCCAATAATCATAACGTAACCCTGGCTGGTGGGGGTGGATCGTCTAGGCCCAACACGCAGAACTTGAATGGGGCTGGGCCATCTTAGCCCAAGGCCCATAGTGGTAGCAAGTCGAATGGGGAAGCCCAACCCGCATCGTCTGTCGAGAGCCCTAGCCTGTGCCTTCCACCCGAGTTGCACAGTCTCGGGTTTGTACCGGACAGTCAGCCGATGGCGAATGGTCAGCCGACGGTAGCACAGACGACGCCGACGATAGCACAGACGATGCCGACGGTGATAGAGGAGGCCGCCGATGAGGTGTTGCCGGCGTTCTTTGTGAATTAGGCTTTGGTGGGGTTCGATACGCATTTTTCTCAGCCTAAGGAGGTGCAGAACTTGCCGACGAGGGGTGGGGGATGTTCCTGGCTCCGACGAACTTGGCTGTGAAACATTTTGAGAATTTTGTGGTGGTTGAGGAAGAGGAGGACTCGGATGATCTGATGCACTCTGTGGAGGATGAACTGTTCATCCCTGAGGCTTGCGGGTTGGAGGAGATTTCGGTGGGGAGAGGTTTTCAGAACTTGAATAACAAGATGGGGAATCCTATCCCATTGAATTACTATTTCCCTGATCAAGCCTCAGATTGGGTAATACATAAAGCAAAAGAAATTCAACATTTGGTGGGGATTGAATGTGATGGGTTTGAGGAGCAGTTCATAGCTTTGTTAACTGCTATGGAAGCTGGACATCGCCAAAAAAAGAAAGGGGACTCGAAGAAAAGTCGGGAACTAAAAAGATTGATGTGGTCGATAAACTCGGAGGGTAGCTCTAGTAGGAATAGGGCAAAAGGGAAGGGGCTGACTTTTTCCCAATGAAACCCAAGATTGTATCTTGGAATGTCCGGGGTCTAAATGAAGTAAAAAAGCGCCTTCGGATTCGGCATTTAATTTGTGAGTGGAAAGCGGACATTTTTTGCTTACAAGAGACGAAGCTGAAGATGATCAGTAGGAAGACTGTGTAGAGTTTATGGAGCAGTATTTATGTAGACTGGGTTTACTTGGCCTCTTCAGGGCATCAGGAGGAATTGTGGTGATGTGGGATAGTCGAGTAGTGGAGAAAGTAAAGTAATACATAGGGAGATATATGATAGCATGTTCTTTTAAATGTGTGTCAGATGGTTTTTTGTGGGCATTTGCAGGTGTGTATGAACCGAATCAAGATGTAGATAGAAGATTGCTGTGGGATGAGCTTGTAGGGGTACATAGATGGTGGGAGCTTCTTTGGTGTATTGGGTGGGGGGGGGGGGGGGGGGGATTTCAATGTGGTTTGTTTCCAAAGTGAATGTTTTGGAAGCAGAAGATTGACGCCAACAAGTTTGGAGTTCTCAGAATATATTTTTGACTTGAATTTGATTGACCTTCCACTTGTAGGGGGTTTAGCCACATGGTCAAATAATTAGACGTGGTCCTGCTTGGATTGTTTCTTAATTTCACCTGAATTGGAAAGTCATTTCCTGGATGTCTGGCAAACGCGTTTTGTACGCCTAGCCTTGGATTATTGGCCTATTATGCTTGATTGTGGAGGTATTCGTAGCAGTAGAAAGTATTTCAAGTTTGAGAATATGTGGTTGAAGTCTAAAGGCTTTGTGGAAAGGGTCAAACAATGGTGGATTTCGTATCATTTTGAGGGTACCCCCAGTTCATTTTTGCAAATAAACTGAAAGCATTAAAAAGAGACTTAAAGGAATGGAATCAACAGTCTTTCGGCAATGTAGAGGAAAACAAAATTACGAAGTGGAGGGAAATAGATGATTTAGAAAGAATACAAGGAGGGAGACCACTTACTGAGGAGGAGCAAGCACAGAAAACTTTGTTGGTTGCAGATCTTGAGAGGATAATCCTACAAGAAAAAATGTCATGGCGCCAGAAATCAAGAACTCTTTAGTTAAAAGAAGGGGACCGAAGTATGAAATTTTTCCATAAAATTGCAAACTCTCATAGAAGAAATAATATCGTTGAGATGCTGAAAATTGAAGGGGTTGAGTGCAGAGAAGAAGAGGTAATACAAAATCACGCGGTCGATTTCTTTGGAAAGCTCCTCACTGAGCAGGTGGGGTGGAGGCCTACTCTGAATGGATTTGTTTTTGACACTATTGAGCCGGGGGATGCTGCTAGCATGGAGAGGGCTTTCGAAGAGGAAGAGGTTTATGATGTAGTAAGGAAAGTGGCAAAAGATAAGGCCCCCGGCCCTGATGGTTTCTCTATGGGTTTTTTCCAAGAATGTTGGGAGGTAATTAAAGAAGATCTTCTAAAGGTGTTTCAGAAGCTTTTCTCGTTTGGAAAATTTGAGAAAAGCGTCAACACCACTTTTCTTGCTTTAATTCCAAAAAAGGTAGGGGCCATTGAGATTACAGATTTTCTGCCTATTAGCCGAGTGAATGGTACATACAAGATTATTGCAAAAGTGCTTGCTAATCGTTTAAGCGGGGTCTTGGGGAAGATTGTTACTAAGCCTCAAAATGCCTTTGTGAAGGGTAGACAGATTCTTGATGCGGCTCTAATTGCTAATGAATGTTTGGACAGTAGATTAAAGGCTGGCAGCTCAGGGCTTATGTGTAAGTTAGATATGGAAAAGGCGTATGATCATGTTAACTGAGATTTTCTTCTATATCTACTGAGTAGGTGCGGTTTTGGAGAAAGGTGGAGGTCTTGGATCAGCTGGTGTATATCCACAGTAAGATTCTCTGTGTCAATCAATGGCAGCCCAAAGGGTTTCTTTCCGAGTTCTCGTGGCTTGAGACAAGGGGATCTTTTATCTCCTTTACTTTTTGTTATTGTTATGGAGGCACTAAGCAGGATGATCTCGGCTTTAGTGACTGATGGTTTTATTAGTGGTTTCCAGATTGGATCGCCCAGTAGGTGTATCACTACTATTTCGCACTTACTGTTTGCAGATGATACGCTTATTATGTGCGAAGCCGATCAAGATTAGTTGAAGGTTGTGAAGGTGCTGCTTTGTTTTGAAGCAGTGTCTGGTTTAAAAGTGAATTATGATAAATCCGAGTTGGTGCCTATTGGAGAAGTTCAGAATATAAGGGAGTTGGCTGGCACACTGGGTTGTAAGATATCGTCGCTCTCTATGAGTTATTTGGGATTACCATTGGGTATAGCCTCGAGGGCACGCTCTATCTGGGATACAGTGATTGAAAAAGTAGAGAGGAGACTGGCAGGTTGGAAGAGGATGTATTTGTCAAAAGGGGGTTGGATTACGCTAATTAAAAGTACACTTTCTAATCTACCCACGTACTTCTTATCCTTATTCCCTATACCGGCAAGTGTGGCAGGTCGACTTGAGAAGTTACAAGGAGATTTTCTGTGGGGGGGGCTTAGGAGAAGAGTTTAAATTCCATTTAGTCAAGTGGGAGATGGTGTGCCGTCCTATCTCTAATGGCGGTTTGGGTATCAGAAATTTGAGGTTGTTCAATCGTGCATTACTTGGCAAATGGTTGTGGCGATATATCAAGGAACCAGAAGCCTTATGGAAGACTGTGATCGAGAACAAATATGGTGATGTAAGGGAGGGATGGTGTACGAGAGAAGTTAGAGGGGCCTCTGGAATGGGGCTATGGAAACACGTTAGAAGTGGTGGGAGGTATTCCATCAACACACTAGACTGCAATTGGGTATAGGTTCTAAGATCAGATTTTGGAAAGATGTATGGTGTACTGATAGTGCTCTACAAGATTTGTTTCCTACACTATTCTTGATTGCAAATGCTCAAGATGCCATGGTGGCGGAGGTTATGAAAGTCGCAGGAAGGAACATTCACTGGAATATCAACTTCAACCGAGTGGCACAGGATTGGGAGATGGAGAGTTTTGTAGATTTTTATAGTCGTGTATTCTTGTCGTCCAAATTTCCAGCATGATGATGATCTGTGGTGGAGTCCAGCAAGGAAGGGAGTGTTCAATGTTCGTTCCTTTTACAAGGTACTTACACAAGTTCTTGAGATATAGTATCCGTGGAGAAAGCTTTGGCGCAATAAGACTCCTCCCAAAGCTTCTTTCTTTGTGTGGACAACGTCGTTAGGTAAGATTCTCACTACGGATAATCTGAAAAAGAGAAAGATAATTATTGCAAACTGGTGTTGCATGTGTAAAAAAGGGGGGCGAGTCGGTGAATCATTTACTCTTACATTGCTAGGTAGCCAGGACTATATGGGATGAGGTGTTTAACAGATTGGACATAGCGTGGGTTATGCCGAAAACCGTGTTAGATGTTTTGGCTTGCTGGACCTCAATTCAAGGTATGCGACAAATCAAAGCGGTTTGGAAGATGATTCCTATCTGTATTATGTGGTGCTTGTGGCAGGAGCGCAATGAGAGGATTTTTGAAGCCAAAGAGAGATCTAGGGCGGAGCTGAAAATGTTATTTTTTAGGACTTTTTGTACTTGGGCCATTGCTGTGGACTTTAATGGCATGGATTTTCATGACTTCTTAGTTTCTAATGCTCCTACATAAATAGGGCATATTCTGACTTTGTAATTGACAGTTGAATGGATGAATAATACTTATTTTACTTATAAAAAAAAAAAAAATTCCCAATCATGAAGACCCCGGTTGAAGAGGACATTCCACTGAGGAGAGCCATGAGAAGATACCAGCAAATCTGTCACAGAAGCATCCATGTTTGCTGCAATACTATAGAGAGCTGGAAAAGCTGTGTTAAGAGCACGATCTCCACACCTAACATCTTGCCAGAACCTAATTCTGGTACCCTCTCCAGCCATGAACCGGGTATGGCTTACAAAATTCAACCACCCTTTCCTAATAAATTTCCATAAGCCCACACCATAACACACCCCCCCCCCCTTCCTCCCGGTGCACTTCCTTAGAGCACCAACCCCCCCAACCGCTTTCGTGTCAATGATATAGTTAGAGCCCCATTGGAACCTTATAAAGAGTAATAAGGTCTCATTCTCAAGCAATGTGGGATATCATACACCACCTACCCTTATCCGTATCAGAGGTATCACATTCTGTCCATGATTGATTTAATAAGGAAAGGCCTCAAGCCCTCATGGCTTGGCCCGTGGCTTAAAGCTGCAATTTTGCCTCAAGAGCAGGTTTTTTTCTCATATCCATTTGAAATTTACAAAAGTTGGTTATACCTGGTAATTTGTTCACTTTTATTTTTTATTTTTTGGATGAGTTATGCCCGGTAATGTATTGAGAGTTCGGAATCCATAAAGGTAGAAGCAGTTTTGGGGCAATAGAATATGGTTAAACTTCTTGTACTATGTAATCCTTTATATTTAAGTCTAAGATTTGTGATGATTTCTTCTACATCATACTATTATGGCATTAAGTAACATCTAGCTATATTTAATAAGAGAAATACTTTAGTCACAAAGGGATTACATAAAAATAAATCTACAAACTGATGTGACTTAATACGGCATGTTAGATTGTAAAGTAGATCTAACGGATCACATGAAGCCATGTTAGTTTACGGTTTACTTTTGTGTAGTCCCTTTGTGTCTGTAGTACTTCTCCTTTGATGCACTTCTATTTCTTTTAGACCAAAATACATATGCAAGTTTAAACACCCCCCCCCCCCTTCTCTCTCACAAAGAATGTATGAGTATTTCTACGAAAGTTGACTGATGCGTGGATGTTCATTCCTTCTTTCTTTTTTTTTTCATTATGTTTTACTTTATCATTACTTGAATAAATTTCAATTAAGCTATTAACTGCACAGACCTTTTCTAGGGTATTGTGGAACATGTTTGGTTATATTGTTTTCATTTCTTATAGGTAACTTAATATATGTTCATTCTGTTCGCAAAGAAATTAAGAATGCAATAGTCCACTGATATTGTCCGATCAAAAATTCTGTCTTAATGTCCCAGCTGAAACTGTCATATACAGAATTTTCTACTACATCAACAGATCAGGAAATGGCCATCTTACTCTTAGAGAGCTGAAGCGAGGAAATCTAATTGCTGCCATGCAACACGCAGATGAGGAAGAGGACATTAATAAAGTCATGAGGTTTGTGTTGGCGATTTCTTTGAATTAGTTATTATTAACAGAAATGGAGACAAACAATTTTTACCTTGAGTATAGACCGAGCATAATCTAAGATAGTTGCTTCATTATGTCTTCTTTCTCATTGCAGAGCCTAAATCTTTATTTCACATAATAAAATCTGTCTTCACGTAATCTAATTTGGTGTTTCTCTTGTATACGTCTTATGTACTGGGCTACTCCCTTTGCATTTTCTAATAAAATATTTGATTATTTATGCAAAAGAAATTCTATTAGATTGACCTATTTGAAAGTGACTCTAGAAGTGTGTAAAGTGTCTGTCTGGCTACTTGATTGTTGATAAGGAACCTCAGTTCACTTATCCAGAAAAAAATATGAAACCACAATTCAGAATAGAATATTTAATAACACTAATGCGGCAAAAAATATTTCTGAGGAATTTAGGAGTTCCACATTTGGCTTTATTCTTAGATGGCACAATCAAATGCTTGACTCTCTATTTCTTTTAAAAACCATAATAGATGCACCTAATGTTGTCTGTGTTTTCAAACTTGATTTCAGGTTCTTCTGTTATGAACACTTCTACGTTATATACTGCAAGTTTTGGGAGCTTGATACCGACCATGACTTTTTGATAGGCAGAGAGAACCTCATCAAATATGGTAACCATGCTCTTACCTACAGGATCGTTGAGATAATTTTTTCACAGGTATTGTATTATGATGCTTTCCTTGCAGAGTTTTGAGTCAAATTTAAGTTAGTCTGTAGTATGACAGACATTTTCTTAGAAGAGTTGTCCACGCGGTTGTGATATACTTCAAATCCATCTTAGGTTCCAAGGAAGTTTACCAGTAATGTTGAAGGGAAGATGGGTTATGAAGATTTTGTTTACTTCATGCTGTCAGAGGAAGACAAGTCATCTGAGCCTAGTCTAGAGTATTGGTATGTTTTGTTTTTTCTACTCGATTTTCTTCTTTTTCTGCTATGGTATTCCATACTAGTATAGAACACAAAGACTGAGTTAGTTGAGTTCTCAGTCTTTGTGTTGGTGTATTTGGAGGGAGAGAAATGCTAGAAGTTTGATCGTGGGAGAACAACAGATGAGCTAAAAATTTTCTTCTTTAAGTCATTGTTCTTATGGGCGGGGGCCATAGTTTGTAACAGACTAAGTGTCCATGACCACCTACTTTCGATTGTAACCTCTAGCTCAGTGCTTCTCATGTATACTACCTATGTACATGGGCTTTGCCTATTTCTATGAATAAAATTTCTTGATTACCTATCAAAAACAAAAAAGTTAGTTGAGTTCTCTCCTTGATTTGACAGAAACGTGAAAAGGAGGGTAAAATAGTCATAGTAAAATATCTCTGTTAAGATTTAAGTTGCGGCTTAGTACATGCAAGATCCCACTAACATGTGAGAGAGATGAAAAGGAGAAAATGATGGAGATGTGGGAACATAGCTAGGAGAAATAAGTAAAGAGGTAGAAGGAATTAAAAAAGTAAAGTGGTAGCCTGATTTCTCATCATGAGTATGCTGTTGCAATTTTACTATTACTGAACTTTCCCGGGAAATAATTTATCCAGAAGTAATAGAATCAATACTGAGCTTGCCTAAAGGATATTGGACCCTTGACAGATTGATTAATAATGTGTATAGTAGCCCTGTTTCGACGGAAGTGTCCAAATGAGTATTTTTCATTATCATTTGTTTATAAATAAAATCAGAAAATTTTCTAAAATCTGTCAATGCTGCATTACATATTCAGCACGATCATTAATAATTTATTATGTTGTGTTATTTGATGGCATAAATGATGTAGAGTGGTTTGCAACTTGCCTATATCATTTCTGCAATATACGTCTTCAGCTTTGCATTTCGCCTTGGAACAAGCTTGATGCATGTTTCATGCTTTCTGAGGCACCACTAGACATAAAATAGAAACACTTTATTTTTCCGTTTCACATTTTTTCTTATTTACTTATATTTCACAGGTTCAAATGCATAGATTTGGATAGTAATGGAGTTATTACCCCCACTGAAATGCAATTCTTCTACGAGGAGCAGCTTCATCGTATGGAATGTATGGCCCTAGAACCTGTGCTATTTGAGGATATTTTGTGTCAAATTGTTGACATGATTGCACCGGAGGTCAAATTTTGCTTTTAACCAAATCTAGGATTTCTCTTTTTGCCATTCAGAGATGATTTCACTTTTACTGACACATTTTGCTTGCAGAGGGAAGATTATATTACACTACGTGACATGAAAGGATGCAAACTTTCAGGAAATGTTTTCAATATACTTTTCAATCTTAACAAGTTCATGGCTTTTGAAAGTCGTGATCCATTTCTCATCCGTCAGGTAAATTTTACCAGTTTTCTTAGCCATTGCCTGGCTACTTGTTGGGAACTGATGGTGCTGGTTTCTCTCTCTGGGATGACAATAGCCTCACTAGTATTTATTCTGTGAACAGGAACGTGAAGATCCAACTTTGACCGAGTGGGATCGCTTTGCACATAGAGAGTATATTAGGCTTTCGATGGAAGAAGATGGTGAAGATGTTTCTAATGGTAGTGCAGAAGTTTGGGACGAGACACTTGAAGCTCCTTTTTGAGTTCAATGTGGTTAGTTACAGCTACTTTTCTCTACATAAATTGTGTAGTGCTATGGTTCCATTGACTTTATGTTTTAATTTTAATTTGGATTCATTTCTTTAAATTGCCAATAAATCTTGAAATTGACACAACCTTCTGAGGATCCTTCTTTGTGTGACAATATAACTGGAAAAGTTTTACATCTGAGCTTTACACCTAACTAAAGGTTCCAAACCCGTGGCACTGTTTGACTAGTGGAGGTTTTTGTACTGCATTGATGCCATTGAAAATGCATTGAAAATCAATATTGGATGGTATAGGACAAAATATTTTGATGATTTTTTTAGCAATATCTTTACCCCCCCCCCCCCCCCCTCTCTCTCCCCCCTTAAAAAAAGAGAGAACAGCCACAATCAGAAAATAGAGAAGAAAGAGAGAAAATGTACCTTCAGCTATGCATGTTTTGTCATAGGTTTAATCATTAACTACCTGTTTGAAGCCTAGAGAGGATGATAGAGCATGAGGAGATCATAAAAGAACTTAAGCATGGAGCTTGATTTCCTAAGCTGTGTGATTTCCCCATTATTCTCGAGATACAGATAGAACCAAAATGTTTGTAGCTTATACAGGATTAGAGGTTTCTTATCTTGTTTCGGTTGACAAAGTGAATGTGCTGATCGTAATTACCAGTACTTGGATACAAGTTGTTCCAAAAACAAAATTATGCTTTGCGGTCATATACTCCATCTCATATACTTGAATAAGCTCTTTGTGTTTCTACAGCTGCCTATATAAATGCTGTTGATGCTTCCTTGAGTCTGGCTATGGGATGAAACATTGGCAACTTGAAGATACCCCTTGAGTGAAACTTACAAGGGATTGCAAACCTCATCAGCGATTAACTTGAAGTGCATTCTGGTAATAATTTTGATATGCACCTCACCAAGTTGGTAAATATTGCAGCCTTGGTGAAATTAAAATGAGCTGCACTGCCACTGAGGAGTCCTAAATCGATTTGCTTCTTCTATATGTGGGAGGTTTGGTTGCTGCCCACTAGTTAGTCATCCCAGGTAACAAATAGTTTATGCTATTGTTATTGAAGAACTTACTTGTTTCCAAGGAATTAGCTCCAATATTGCTGGGTGCTTTTTATGGGTAAAGCTGGCTGCTTGAAGCTTCTAGTAGTTCTTCATATTGCTTGGGTGCTAAAAAATGGTCCCTTTTCCTCTACACCTCCGATTCCTATATTCTGTACCATTGTCAATATGTTATTTATTGGATTTATGTTGAAAAAAGAGAATTTCTTGTGAAAGAAACTGTAGAGATGCAACATCATACAATGGTTTCCAGTTGGAATTGTTGAAAGATTTATGATGTTCTTTTGTTAATTGTTCCCATATTCCGAGTAACCAGACAGCCTCAGGGTATATCTAGCCATGTCCATTAATGATGTCTACCAATATTTAAAAGTTGTCTGTGGTCGGAGTTACAGTCCCCCATTCATTTATGCTCGTTTAGGGGACTATTTACTATAATTGAAGTGTAGCCTTTACTGATTTTAAATGCATGACAGCATGAGCATATATTGGAATCATTTGCTGGGAAGGTTATTTTGAACAAAAAGCATTCTATGATGATGCTTATGGATTCCGACACTCGGAATTATTTCAACAAAAAATCATATTGGCAATAACTTCGGAATGTGCATCAGATCTGTGAGGAAGTATCATTGACTGATAGTAGGGAGGGGTAAAATATAAATAAGATGTTTTTTTTTATTATTATTATTGAACAATAAAATAAAATGTTGAGAATTTGCATTACCTTCTGAAGTTTACTCCACTGTTACACTTGAAGAGAAATGATTTGTACAAGTCCCGCATAGGCTCTTTGTAAAAAAGTGAATCCCACCATGAAAGTGTAATTTTTTTTTTTTTTTTTTTTTTTTAGTGAGATCCACATTTTTACAAAATGCCTATGCAAGAGTTGTCTATTTGAGACTTATACCTGACATAAATTAATGATTGGGAGTTGTGAAGAAGTCATAGTAATCCTCCTGCGAATTAAGGAAACCAACCAACAAATTCTTTCACACGTCAAGCAAGATCGGGGCTGTATAATTGAACCATCTTCAAAATTCTACAAATTGTGCCACTGTCTTAGGCTGTGCATTCTCCTTACTGAGTTTTGATAATTCCACCCCCTCTGCGTAGAAACAATAACAGGACAAATTAAAATCATGTCCAATAAGATGAAAGACCATTTAAGTTTATAATCTTTATAAAATCAATCCTGGAAATTCCTTAATTCAATAAGTAAAAGTAATCTTACAATTTACAAACTTTTCAGTCTTGTAAGATAATCAAGTTACATCTCAATTATCACCTACCAGCAGTCTACATGGCCTCAATTAAAGCCCTCTTCTTTGGAACCCTCTTGATGTCAATCTTAATATCAGTCAGAGAAAGCCTTTTTAAGTTCATTTGGCTCCTCACCATATCAGGGGCATCAACAAGAGCCTGTAGCATAAAAAGATACTAGGAATGCTAACCTGTACAACTTTGAATTTTGGAGGTAGTGAAAATCTCAAAAGATCAATGTTTTTCAATTACATTATACCTCTAGGGTGAGTGATTGAATGCTAAAGGTTCATGAGAAAAAACAGTTGACTGACAGAGCCAAAACTTTAACAAGTATCATATAATGTGATAAAAAAAACCAGACCAAAAATGAGTTAAATCTACTACATATCAAATTTCACTTCAAGAGGAAAGATGCCCATCAATTCCAGCAATGCCTCGTCCACAATGATGAATTTCAAGTAAAATCCATTGAACATCAAGCATGCTTCTAAAGTCTTGCATTTCAAATAATATTCCAAATTTATGTTCTTATTCCCCCACTTTCCCTGAAAAAAAAAAAAGAAAAAAAAAAAAGAAAGAATATAATCCACATACACTCGAGACCCCCGGACTACCCAACTACCCAAAAAAAGCATCTCTTTTTCAATTTTCTCCTTTTCATCTTTCTCCATAAACAAAATTACCGTATTTTCATTGGCAACAGAGTTTGAACCAAAATATAGAACTAATGATCAGTAAAAGTAAGGGAAATCATTTATCTGCAACAATATATACCCTATTGTGGTGGATAACATCCACAATCTCAACAAGTCTTCCATACTCCTT
The DNA here is from genome assembly GCF_004785595.1 of Juglans microcarpa x Juglans regia. Taxonomy (NCBI): domain Eukaryota; kingdom Viridiplantae; phylum Streptophyta; class Magnoliopsida; order Fagales; family Juglandaceae; genus Juglans; species Juglans microcarpa x Juglans regia. The sequence goes on from NC_054596.1 coordinate 41,729,587, forward strand.
CCCGTAGTTCACAAGCGCCAGCCTTCAAATCTCCACGTACCTCTTAAACGGCTACAAATTCATAACCACAAAGGAAAAAACAAACAAATATTTACTCTAAGAAAACATCAGAAACCACAATAAACTGTACAATGCATACTCACACACTCAAAGACGCATACCCAGCAACTTAAGCTGAAGCAAAGCAGAAGGTTAGAAGGGACATACCATTTTGTTCCGGGGATACGAACGACTCGGTTGGAGGAGTGGGGAAGAATGTAACACTAAGATTTTTACTGTAATTTCTGTAAGGACTTATGGATGAGATGGAAATTGCTCACTTAGAGGGTGAGTGCCTCCATTAATAGAGAGAAAAGAGGAAGAAAGAAGAAAGTATAACAACTTGCATAAAGATTCAGCATAACCAACCTCTACATGACGCTGTCCTCAAATAGGGTCTGACACTAGTGCATAGCAAACTTGATTTCCCTTCTAGAAAATAGAATTAAAACATAACACTGACTTGAATTACAAAGTAACATAAAGGGCCTTTACTAGACCGAACAACTTAGATGGACCTAAGGCATTGGCCCAACCCATGGCCCACATCTTGAACCCTAAGACCACGACTTCCCTCAGTTCTCCTTATTTCTCTTCTTCTGCCTCGGCACCGTCGGACGAATGATAGAGCTCCTCCTATCAAAGCACATTGCCCACAAGGTGTGGGTAGGATACTTTCTACTAATACAGCTCCCATGTGGTGTCATCGGCATGTTGTCCTTGCCATTGGACTGGCAATTCTGCAAGAGGCTAATTTTTGAACCGTCGAACAGGACGGTCTAAAATCTTCTCTGGTTCTAGCTTAAGGACCCTGGCGGCGTCTATGGGTGGCAGTGTGGGCAAGAACGTGTGTTGTTGGCCCAGTTTCCTCTTCAGTTGAGACGTGGAATTTGGGCTGAATGGCCGCCGTGGGTGGAAGCTGCAATTTGTAGGCTACAGGTCCAACTTTCTGGATGATTGGGAACGGGCCATAGAACCTAGGTGCAAGTATCTCTAGACTGTAATGCTTCCTTTACGGCTTCCACTTTGGATAGTCTTGATATATAACTGGTCAGCTTGGGAGGGGGATGGGCCCGAGTGTCCCCCCATTGGACTAATGTATAATAAATGCAATAAATTCTGTTTAAAATTACTATTATTTGCCACCATCAACTTCTATTTGAAAAAAAGCAGACCATCTCTCACTGTGTAATTAGAGGGTAGATCCCCCTTTTTAAACTTCTCAAATAGTTCGTAAGTCTTGGGGTCTTTACTATACCCTCCATTTTATCTTCTCCAACCAATCAAGAGTGGGTAGGGAAATAATTGCAATCGTGGCCTCTACTTTCTGATCTTCCCTTCAACCCTCCTGGACAAGTCATCTGCCACTTTATTTTCCAGTCTTCTCTCATACTCAATTAACATATGATACCCAACAATTTGGAAGTCCATTTCTGTTGCATGGTGTCTCCATTTTTTATTCTAATAAGTATTTCAAACTCTGGTAGTCAGTTTTCACCACAAAAGGATGGCCCAATAAGTAAGGCCTCCATTTCTGCACTGTCATTACCAGAGCATACAAGTCCTTCTCGTAGGTTGAGAGGTTTAGGATCCTACCCTTCAAAGCCTGGCTATAGAATACAATAGGCTTACTTTTTTTCTACATTAAAATAGCTTCAAAGTCTCCTCGAAAACATCACATTCTATCACAAATGAAAGAAAAATCAGGCAAAGTCAATACTGGGGTCTGGCTCACTGCCTTTTTCAAAACTTGGAAAGCCTATTCGGCTACCTCATTCCACACAAACTGGTTTTTTTTAGTAGTTGTTTGAGGAGGGTTGCAATGCTCCCATACCTTTTGATAAATTTTCTATAATACCTTGTCAAGCCCAAGAATCTCTTCAAGGACTTAAATAAAGTAGGAAAAGACCATTATGTCATTGTTGCCAAATTATCGGGTCAGCTTTCACCCATTCATTTGATATCACATGCCCCGAATAAGTTACTTCATAAACAACAAAATTACACTTGGACAACTTAGTTAACAAACTATGTTGTTCAAGTGTTTCTAACGTTAGCTGTAGGTACTTCAAATGTTCCTTCATGTTGGCACTATATATCAAAATATCGTAAAAAATACCAATATAAATTTCCTCAAATACTGTCTAAATATGTCGTTCATCAAACTTTGAAATGTTGATGGGGCATTAGTTAATCCAAAGAGCATTACAAGAAACTCGTAGTGCCCTTCATGTGTCCTAAATGTTGTTTTATTCACATCCTCATGTTTGAACATGATTTGGTGATAACCAAAACACAGATCCAGCTTAGAAAATGCCTTGGACCCACTCAATTCATCTAGCAATTATTCAACAACTGGGATGTGAGATTTATCTTTTACTATAACTTTATTCAAGGCCCTATAATCCACGCACATCCTCCATGAACTATTAGCTTTTCTTACAAGTAGGATTGGGGAAGAATATGGGCTTTGACTAAGTCTTATTACCCCTTCTCTCTACAATTCCCTGACAATTTTTTCAATTTCATCTTTTTGAAAATACTAGTACCTGTAAGGCCTCACTGAAACTGGCCGGGTATTAGGCTGTAAAATAATAGCATGGTCTTGGGATCTCTTAGGGGGTAGTCCCCTCAAGTCACAAAAAACAATTCCATACTGATCAAGTAATTTCTGGATAGGTGGGGTTATTTCAGGGTTTGGGGTTTTTTCTTTTAGTTATACAATTTGCAACAATTTCTCATTCTTTTCAAATTTATTATTCTGGTTAATGTTTCCTTCCTAAGTGGTTGGATAGAGACCATGTAATTCTACTGCCTCGTTGTTGTATTGGAATTTCATGGTCAACTCCTTAAAATTCCAAAGAATAAACCCTAACTCACGCAGCCATTGTACTCCCAACACTATATCATACCCTGTTAATACCAATACAAAAGCATTTATATTGAAACTAACCCCTGCAACTTCACACTAAGGGCTATACATCTTCCTTCATTTAACAATTGCTCCTCATTGGCTACCCTTACCTTAATTTTCTTGTCATGTTGTACTAGAATCTCCCCTTCTCACCACTAAGGGATCCGAAAAATTATGTGTACTCCAAAGTCTATTAAGACAACAACATCCTGATTACCCATTCTACCCTTTACTCTCATAATTTTAGGATTTATTGACCCAATAAGTAAGTGCATGGAGGGATATTTCTAGTTGGTTTGGAGTAGTGACAAAATCCAAGACCTCCCCATAGTCATTTACTTCTTTTATTTTCACTCTTTCTATTGGTTCATCCTCTATCTCTTCAATAAAAAATAATTTAAGGTGTTGACACTTAGTGTCCCGGATTCCACTTTGACTCACAATAATAGCAAAGCTCATTGTGCCTCCTCTCCTTCATCTGTTGGGGTTTAGTTTTTTGGACAGGGTGATGGCTTTTGGATGGTTACTAGAGCTATTTGTATGGTTAACAGTGGGAAGTTTAAGGGAATGTTTGGAAAAACAATTTCATCTCATCTCATTTCATCCCATCCCATCTCATTTCATTATCAAATATCATTCAAACACAAACATTTTCAAACTAATCATTACAACTTTTTCAAATTAATCATTACAACTTTTCCAAACTTTCAAATTAAAAATAAAAAACAATTCAACTTTTTCTCTCTCATTTTTCAAAACCCAATAAATATTTAACTCAAATTATCTTACTACTATTCATAAATCATCTTACTACTATTCACAAAATTCTTATTTTGTTTCCCAAGCATCCCCTAAAAATTCCTAGGTCGTGGTTGTGACTTAGGCCCCTCACATTTCTTCTTCCCACCTCCACATTTTCTTCTTGGATTTTAGCCAAACTATAAATTGATAGTGAATTTCTGGGAATAAACATATGAATTAGTAACCTTATTTCATATTTTAGCCCACTCAAGAAACAACTTAGCTTATACCCGTCAGACAACCCCCTCAACCTGTTAGACAGTTGTTCAAAATTGGACTTATTCTCCTCCATAGATCCCGCTTGCTTTAATTTGGTTAAAGCCACCATAGGATCATCATAATAAGATGGTCCAAATCAGATCAATAAGGCCTTGGTAAACTCCTCACAGTTCTGAAGGGCCCCTGATTCCTCCAAATCCTAGAACCAAATGAAGGCTTGTCCCTCCATATGAAATGAAGCTAGTCTAAGCTTGTGTTGGGGTAGTGTGTTGTGATATGCAAAGAAGTTGTTGGTTTTATACAACTAGCCACTTGGATCTTCTCCATGAAAAGTAGGAAAATCTATCCTTATCAGCTGCGAGTGAGGCTCCATTCCATGCTTTAGGTGTTCATTCTAAACCCTTTTATTTTTTTGAGGAAGACTCTCCTCACGAGGTGTTAACATTCCTCTTCTGCAATTTTAAGGTTATGGTGGCTAGTTGTTGCATGACTGAATCTAACTGTCTCTTTAGTGCTAGCATCTTTGTTTCCAAGTTCTTGAGCTGTGAGTGTGTGGACTTCTTCAAGGAAGTGATTCCATCCTGAAGCTGATTTAGGCGTGTACCCTCTACCATGGCTTGAAGCTAAGGTTAAGGTTGAAGGTCGCTTGAGAGTTGGTCTCTTAGGATCACTCTCTGATACCAATTGTAACAATCTAGGATATTTACTATAATTTCTGTAAGGACTTATGGATTGTGATGAGATCAAAATTGCTCACTTAGAGGGTGAGTGCCTCCATTAATAGAGAGAAAAGAGGAAAGAAGAAGAAAGTATAACAACTTGCATAAGGATTCAACATAACCTGCCTCTACAGGACGTTGCCCTCAAATAGGGTCTGACACTACAGGACTCAACAAACAAGTAATAATAATAAAAAAGGCTTCTCGGCCCATAACACTGACTTGAATTAAAAAGTAACATAAATGGCCTTTACCAAACCGAACTACTTAGATGGACCTTAAGGCTTTGGCCCAACCCATGGCCCACATCTCGAACCCTAAGACCATGATTTCCCTCAGTTCTCCTGATTTCTCTTCTTTTGCCTTGGCGCCGTCGAACGTGTGACAAAGAATTAGGAGGCAGGAGGATAAATTAGTGTTTCTGAGGACAAAGAAATAAGGGGTTTCATGGTGGGTGCGATGGAATGTGATCATAGCTACGTATATTTGACAACATATTCAAGTTGGGTTGGCCAAAGCCCAAACTGCTAGGATTGCCTTTCTTTTTAGGAGGCCTTTGCATTCGTGCCCCTGTATTTATGTGTTTCTACTCATTATGGGTGTGAAATCTTTTTCATATTTCACTTTCTTTTTTCTGGAAGAATTATTTATAATTTTATTATAAAGTCTCTATATCATTTACTATCCGCATTATATAATTTAGTTTGTAAGATAATTAAATTTTAAATATTATAAATTAAATTATATCACAAACTACTTCAATTTTTTTTTTTCGTCCTAAATTATCTATAAATTCTAACTTATAGACCAAGTTAAGATTTTGCTGTTGAAATGATGAAGAAAAAGAAAACAATAATTTGCGAATGAAAAAATAATTATACCAAAAATAAAATTATATACAATGGGACTATCAACAGATTTACCGTTAAAATGGCCGTTTCAAACTTTATTCTCAGCGTGTTTTTCGGTCCCATCTCTCTCTCTCTCTCTCTCTCTCAGATCTTCTTGTCGAAGAAACTTCATTGGAACAACGTTTGTAACATCGGCAGTTCCTATTTGAATCTTTGAGATTGTCGGCAAAGGTACAGAGACCCCCCGCCCAAAAAAAAACATATTTCAATCTTGATTTCTTTGTTTTTGGTCTTTTCGTAGGATTCTTGTTTCAAAATGCGGATATATGATGATTTCGATAGAAGTTTGATATTTGATCAAGATATCTTGCCATAATTAACTATCAATCTAATATATAGGTTTTAAGTTGTCAAAGACATTTGCTTTCAAGATTTCAAGATATGAGTATTTGGTAATACATTCTGGGAGTTATATATTTTTTTCTTAACAGAGATGCCATTAACTGTATGTTTGATCTTTTTGGTGGTGTCTTCAGTTTGGTTTTGTTTAATTGGGCATCGAGAATTAGACTGGGGATCCGGAAATTACCATAACAAGTCAAAATATCTGTTGATTTAGATGCTTGGTTGCGAGGGATTGGCAGGGGTTCTTATGAAGAGAGCTGGGACTAGTGAGCTGGATGTGTTCTATCCGGTTAGATCAGAATGTCAAGCCGACGTCCCGAAGACCCGTTTTAAGCTCAGGGTATCTTCTCTTTTGCTCCCGTTTGGTCACTTACTAATTTCATTTTGATTTACATTGTGTGGACTCATTGCTTAACGTATACAAAAAGTTATGTATCACCTTTATGGTTTCTTACCTACATTTCGTTTTACATTGTGTGAATTCATTGCTCCATCTATACAAAAAATTTACCTATAACGTTTATAAGTTTCTTACTTGGGTCTATTAGTATTATGCTTTTTAAACGTTTGACAAGTATCATGATATAATGATTTTTAGTTGAAAATTAGGGTCTTTTAATTTTTGAAAGTATGACAATCTTTTGCAGTTTCATTGTGATATATGCTTATTACTTACAAAATATATATATATATATATATATATATATGTGCTTATATGAGTGTTATGTCTTTATCCAAGTAGAATCTGTTTTACGTTTACTACTATTTATTTGACAGGCTGGAAAAACCCTTAGTGCAAGAAGATGGAACTCTGCATTCTCTCAAGATGGGCATTTGGACATTGCAAAAGTGCTTAGAAGGATCCAACGAGGGGTACACTTTCTAGATTGATGACAATTTAGTTTTACCATATGTATTCAATCTAGCCATGTCTTTTTTCTTTTTTGCATTGAGTTCTACCACTTTAGCACCTTTCAGTATTTTCCGTATTCTGGCTGTTATATAAATTATGAGTTTTTGAGTAGATGAGAAAAATGAATAAATGAGTCATCTGACTGCAAATATCACTGTGATTTGCAATGTATTCATTTACTGCATATTTGGTACTCCTTTCATTTTCAGAAGTTTAAACCCTTTTTTGTAGAATACCGACTCTTTCTACAACTTTTTTGTGTGTGGTAGGGTGTTCATCCTTCAATCAAGGGGGTAGTCTGGGAGTTCTTGTTAGGCTGCTTTGATCCGAACAGCACATTTGAAGAACGGAGTCAGCTCAGGGAACGGCGCAGGTAAAATTTTCCTCTAAAATGTGAAGAATAGTGAATTGGGTTAAGAATTGGAGTAAACAATGGATTATTTATTATCCTCTTTTATTTAGAGTAAGAAAAATCATAGTCGAGTTCTTGGCCTGTCATGGTACTGGAGACATTCTCCTGGTTCCAGGTTTTGGATAATTAGTGGAAGAATGTGTTCTGGGATAAACCATAGACATGAAGATCTGTCACAAAGATCGTAAAATGTAATTCATGCATCAGTACATGGATCTTATCTTTCCCCTTCCCCCGTCATAGGCCAGCCTGCTGAACCATTGAACACGTGATGCAGTTGCATTTTGGTCCAGCCATAGGTCTCAAGTTTGAAATGTTGTCTTCAATACAATGTTGTTTTTGGGATAACTATTTCAAAGTGTTAATTGCTTGCTGGTGCTTTTTTTTTTAGTTGTCGTTCTGTCAATCTTGTGAACATCATTGTTGCTTTTTTCTTCCCCTCTTTTCTTTATAGAACATTTCATTTTTACAAGTTCATTTCTTTATAGAACACAGCGACTTCATACAGAACATTTATCATTTTAGGGAGCAGTATTGGACGTGGAAATCCGAATGTCAAAAGATGGTTCCAGTTATTGGAAGTGGAAAGTTAATTACAGCACCTATCATTGCTGATAGTGGCCAAACAATCAAAAAAAATTCTTCAACACAAAGTGATTTACAAGAACAGAATGGTGGGCAGGTCAATAACGCTGTATCAGACAAGAAAGTGACTCACTGGAAGCAAGCTTTGCATCAAATTGGTATATCCATCACGTGGATTCATTTGCTACTGAATTGACTATCTTTATGCTGCTCAAACTCCATTGAAGTGGCTAGTAAATCAAGCAGTCTAGTTGTATGAAATAGTTCTGCCCTAGCTTATATTCACAGAATTTTTGTAACAAATTATTATAATAGTGGCCCTTCCTGTGCAAAGAGGACTTGATTCCTGGAATAGTGTCGAATACGGAATCTTAATGACAAACTGAGTTACATCAGGGTTCTCATAGTAATTTTGCCTGTTGATTGTGTATACAGCTAAAATCCTAACCCAGAAGTATAACAGTTGCATATGGTTGCCCTATTTTTTTTGTTTTTCTTCTCAATTCAATTCTATTTGGTTATCTTATGGTTGCTAGTAGATGATTTACTACCTGTCAACGATGTCTAATGCCACTTATGCAATTGGGGTTGTAGGTCTTGATGTTGTTCGCACAGACCAAACACTTGTCTTTTATGAGAGTCAAACTAATCAGGCAAAACTTTGGGATGTTCTTGCCATTTATGCTTGGATGGACAATGATATAGGTTATATTCAAGGTGGATTACTGTCGACTTCATTATTTTTCTGTCATTATTTTAGTTTTGAGATAAAATCATTACAGTTGGATCCTTTCTTGAGCAGGAATGAGTGATATTTGCTCACCAATGATAATTCTTTTGGAAAAAGAAGAAGAGGCTTTCTGGTGTTTTGAGCATGCAATGCGAAGGCTGGTACACAGCGATTTTCCTTTCAAACTTGTTATTCAATGACTTTTAATTTTCTCTTATAATTTATGGTTGGTACTTATTGTTTTCTACAAATATATCTTTCCTCCCCAAAAGGTAAAGCTCTTGGAGTAGATTTTAATATCAGTTACATCAAAGAGTTCGATCATACCCGAGCTTTAATTCAATGTCTACATTCACCCTTCTTTGTTTGTCAGTGCCATGTTATCAACTCTCTTTCTAGAATTACATGTTTCAGAAGTATATGTGCACCTGGATATCTAGGGGATGATCCAACAAATTGGAGGTTCTGGTAACATATCCCAGATTTGAAAAGCTGCCTAAGGAGGCTTCTTTGGTGAGATAAGGTGAGGGGAATTTGTTGTAGTTTAAAAAGTTGAAAGTTTGCAGACTGAAAAGTTACAGGACCTCAGGAACATAGACACTTGTTCGGGATACTTGCGAAGCAGATATATTATGGATTTGGGCTGCTTCAGTATGAGTTTGGACATCGGGTTATGAAATTAGGTTTTTGTGATGGAGAGCTAAAGATGACGGGCAGATACTTGTAGAGCCATAGATAACAGTGCCTAGTACTGGTTTGATTAAGAAGACTACAATAGTGCAGAGTCAAGGTCAAAGAACAGTCTGCTGAGAATGGAAGGAAAGGGAAGAATACAGATACATGAAAAAGAATAGGAGAACTTTTTATTTACCTTCATCTGGTTCCTGACAAGTGAAGAATTCTTCTGCATCATATGGGTCTACTGATGTAGGATATATTTGGAGAACTGCATATGTAAGCTTATTCAGTGCACCACGATAATGAAAACTGCGAGTACTAGGTGTAATAGTAATAAAGGAAACGGTTCACACTTCACAGATCTTTTAACCTTCCCCTCTTCCAATAAAACTACGATCCCAGTTTAGCACTCTTTTTCTTTTATGCTGCTGCACTCATTAAGACTCATCAAATGTCTTGTTTTACGTGAAAAGAGTTACTTGTTTGCTTTTAACAGCATTAGAGAAGTGATTTAAGAAGTGTATATACTTGTTTTACCCAGTTTCTCCTCATCATGATTTTACACGATGATATTGGATATATATCCCTTGAGAGGGTTTCACCATCAGCCAAGACAGTAGTTAGAATCCATTTAGTGATGCTGTTGATTTTCTTTTGAGGATTAACTTAAATTTTTGGCCCTAAACGCTTGTGATATATATTGTTTATTGTGTAACCTATGACTCCTGATTTTTTTTTTTTTTTTTAAAAAATTTAAACAGAGAGAAAACTTTAGATGCAGCACAAGTTCAATTGGGGTACAAGCTCAGCTGAGCACACTCTCGCAGATAATCAAAGTCATTGATCCAAAGCTTCATCAACACCTTGGTAAACTATTCCCATTATTTTTGCCTTATTTTTCATATCTAAATCAGTTTTTAAGGTTTGTAAGCTCTCTATTTAGTGTTTATTCCTTCACACCTGCGATCTGGTTGCTTGTCACTCAACTCCATGAAAATTTACACCATTTAAGAATACTGGTGAGAAGAAATAGCAAAATCTGGGTTAAAAATTTGAAATTGTGATTGTGTCCTTGTCTGGTTCCCTCTAATGGGAATTTTGTGAATGCTAGAATGAATAAAACTCAACTAATTTCATTCTATATTGTTTGGAAGTAGCCTGACATGCAGTTTTTAAACATATAATTGTTTTTTTTTATTTGTAAAGTTTTAATAGTTATTTGACTGCTTTGACTATTTCAACAACTTTTCATTTCAAACTAAAGTTTTAGTAAAGTGTTAGTAATTATGTTGTCATGAAAAACTTTTATTTAGCCCCAAGCTACCATCTTACAATGTGGGGAGTCTTTCCTCTTAACTTGCTCCTAATCAACTTGCATGTTTCATATGTTCAACGCATTTTGCAGTGATTTCAAGAATAGTTATGGATCGTATATATTAATAAATCAATTTAAATTTCATTGTGTGCACTGTAATTACAGATCAATCGAGTTTGTGTTAGATGCAGTATCAGACAAACAATGGTAAAGACCATTTTCTAAATTAGTGCTAAAACTATTTTATGCTGTTTTCACTGGCCCCCGCAGCCCCAAAAGAAACAAACACACCAAAAAGAAGCAGCAATAGAGAGGTATCCATTGCTGAGAGAAGGTACCAATAAAAGTAGAAAAATATGCATATCAGAAGCAAATATTATAGATATGCAAGTCGAACAGAAATAAATAAATGATGCCGTGATAGTCCCCCCACCCCCCCCCTCTGACATAGACTGTCACAGACGTGATTTTTAGATGCCTTGGTAGCTGACGAGGCCATCGTTCATCAGCTAAACCCCATTTCTTCTTCCTTACCTTTTTTTTTATTATTTCTTGTGATAAAAATATCATTTCTTCTATTTGGCAGAGGATCTAGATGGTGGCGAATATTTGTTTGCATTCCGCATGCTGATGGTACTTTTCCGGAGAGAGTTTTCCTTTGTGGATGCGTTGTATCTTTGGGAAGTAAGTTGACGCTTGAATCTTTCAAGAAATGGACTGTTTTTCTGTTAAAGATCACTTTTTCATGGAGCATTGAAAGAACTTGAGGTTATTGAATTCAATGTAATAGTATATTGGAGCCTCTATTTTGGCGTTTTTATTGATATACATATTTTGAAGACAAAAATATAATTTGGTTTCAGCTGATGTGGGCCATGGAATACAATCCAAACATCTTCTCATCATATGAGGCGCAAACAAATGCTGGAGATAACAGTGTTGCATCCGAAATAAATGAAAAACTGCTGCAGCAATTTGGAAAATTTGAGAGGAGGAATGTAAAGACTGGAAATATTGAGAGACATAGGGCACTTGCTGTTTTTCTTGTTGCAAGTATTCTTGAGACAAAGAATAAGCGACTTCTAAAGGAAGCTAAGGGTTTGGATGATGTTGTCAGGGTCTCTCTCTCTCTCTCTCCCCCCCCCTCTCTCTCTCTCTCTCCAATGCATGTGCTCACCAATATAATTGTGTGCGCGTACTGCACTTATCTTACAGTGGAACTTTCTCTCTAGATCGTGGGTGACGTAACTGGAAATCTGGATGCTAAAAAGGCATGTAAGGAAGCGTTAAAGATTCACAAAAAGTATCTGAGGAAGGTAGTCTTCTGCCTCTCCTATTTTTAACTTGCATGTGTGAGTCAGTCAGATCTTTCTCTGTCTCTGCTTGTGTCTATAGAAACGCAATTAAAATAAGTTTTTCGCAAAATGTCTCTTCGAACTAAATGTGACAAACATACTTTCTGATATTGATGGGCAATGCTATTCATTTTGCTTCAAAATGAGTGGCAACCATGCCCGATGAGTTTATGTAGTTTGTTCTTGTTAAATTTCTTGCTTGTATAGAATTTATGTTTCATAAAAATCAAATAGCTTAGCAGAGCTGTATGTTGATGCAGGCCAGCAAGTCATAGGTAATGCTTAGGATCATCAATCACCCCAATCTTTACATGCTCCAAGGAGGCTGCATTGGGGCTCACTTTGCTCAGGTGTTGACTTATTTTTTATAGAGCTCACTTCGGTTATAGTAACTCTCTTCCTCTCTACCTTCCCCTATCGTTAAAAGCAGATGCCATTTTTGAAAAGTCAGAGTTGCAGGCTTAGTACCCCAAGATTTGTTGTGATATGCTTCTGCAGCATCATGGTGCTTTTGAGTTTTATTTGAAAAAGGGTTTCAGCCGAAGATGGTCCATGTATTTTCACTTCTTTACTTTCCACACTTCCTTCTCTGGCTTAGACTACTGTCTTTTTATTACTTTCATTTTCACTATCTAAGACAGTTCATATTATTTATTTCTTTCATAAAGTTAATTGCCAAAGAAAGAATATCAAACAAGATATGGTTAGAGTATTATATTGATTGTCAGAGATATCCTTTCATTCAAAGCATTAAGGATGCAAGGAGGTGATGATGGTGCATGCATGTTAGCTTTTAGTCTCTTAGCAGCAGCATATATGCACAGGCAACATTTTTTGCAGTGGTCAGGACAGCCTGCCCAAAAATGAAAACAAAAAAAAAAAAAAAAAACAGGGAAAAAAAAAAATCTAGTTAGCGGAGCAGATATTTCATTTCCAAAAAAAAAAAAAAAAAACAAAAACAAATACCTGTTCCAGAGGTCAAATAATGATGAAAATGGAAAATACATTTTTAAAGAGTACATATTAGGAAGCTTTTTGGGATTTGGATAATGAGATGAGATGAGTTGAGATAATTTTAGATGAGTTGAATAAAATATTGTTAGAATATTATTTTTTAATATTATTATTGTTTTGGGATTTGAAAAAAATAAATTATTTACTATATTTTATATGAAAAATTGAGAAAGTTGTAATGATGAGATGAGATGAGTTAAAGTGATTATTGAATCCAAATCGGGCGCATTAATCTAGCTCAATTGTTCAGGATAAGGATCATTTTGATTTTAAGTAAAATAAATAGTATTAACTTAATATAAAAGCATCCAAATATATTTATCACTCAAATTGTCAATATATATAACATTAAATGATTTAAATATTTAATTTTTTTATGCTAAATTTATAGTATTTAGAGAATCATGTTCTGTCTACACGAGGGATTCCAGGAAATAAAGAGGATTGATTTCCTTTGGTTGTACCGTTGTGTACTTCGAAGAAAAAAAAATAATGCCTATGTAATAAATAACAATCAATTTGTTCAACTCTTCCCAAAACATAATCTTCATCAATAAATAATTTAAAGGCTTAAAAAAAAGTTTTCACAAAATATATGAACAATATCTTTCTCCACAAAATGTCAAGTGATTGGATCTGTTATCTTCTATCAGTTTAAATTTGTGGGATACATAGTAATTTATTAAAAAAAAAAAAACTTTTATAATAGTGAAAAATACTTGATCATCAGCAATATTATTTGACCCTCATTCAACAATATGCATGCAAGATTCCCTAATATCATTTCTTACAAGATAGGACCAGACCATTCTTCTGAGTATTTTCCCTTAATTTCATGCATAGTTTCTATGTATCTGAGAAACCAGCAACCATCAACAACCAATTAGCAAATGAAAAGTGGCTTGTCATCATTTCATTTATCATCATCCTTTCATTATCCTTCAATGTGATAATAAATGATTGAGAGAGTCTATTTATCATCTAATAATTTGATAGCACACAAGGAATGATCGATGATTAAGTCTCATTTGTTTTCGCAGATAAGATGAGTTGAGATAAAAATTAAAAGTTGAATAAAATATTGTTAGAATATATTTTTTTAATATTATTTTTATTTTGAAATTTGAAAAAGTTGAATTGTTTATTTTATTTTGTATGAAAATTTGATAAAGTTGTAATGATGAGATAATAATAGTTGTGAAAACAAACGAGACTGAAAGAATAGTGAATAGAATTATTCTTAACAAACGGTATATATATCTATATATATATATATATATATATATATATATATGTGAATATCTGAAAGAAGACCCATTAAAACCACCTAAATTTAGGATTTATCATCGGTTCTTTTCCACATCATTCACACCTAAATTTTCGACCAGCTTATGGTTTTGATTCATGGGTAAAAGCAACTAACAGCTGCATAGCCATCAAAGTCACGAAATGAGCGATACATTGCCTAGCTAGCTAAGAACAATATGGCTCAATTTGTATTTTATAGATCAGTCGTCAAACTATAATTTCTGGCAAGAATGTCCAACAACAAGGTGAAAGGCCTCCTGAAAGGCCTACGATACATTTCTCAAATTTTTGCAGATAATGAAAAAGAACCTGAAATTCAGATTGGCTTACCCACAGATGTGAAGCATGTCGCCCATATAGGATGGGATGGTCCTTCTGTAAATTCTCCCACCCGGGTACGTAAAGTTTCTTCCTGATCTGTTTCTCCTTCCCTTTTGCTTTCCTGTAAGAATCTTTGATCACGATTCTCATGATCATGTCGGCCATGTTCTCATAATGAATTAATGCAGATGAATGAATTTAAATCGCCTTCTGGATTTTCTTCAGAATCGTTAATTCTCCCCGAAGATCACACGAGAGACAATAATGGTATCAAATCGATTCCCCAATTTATATATATATATACGCGCACACACACATACTTCATCTATGAAGATTGCTAGAAATGATTCATATTTTCTACCATTTTCGCTTTGTTTTCAAAGGTTATTTTGATTACTAGATAGGATCAAAATACACCATAATTAACATTAATGTCAACTGTTAATTCCACCTCCCATGCTTGTTAGTTTCATAAGCAAATTGCACCTACGTAGATTCATGCATGCAAGGTGATATTTGACGTTAGACCTTCTTCTTTTTTTAATATATATATATATATATATATATATGATGATATTAGACGTTATATCTATCTACATGATTATTGTGTTGATCCAAACTAACCAAGATTCAGGTAGGAGAAGTGCAGGGGCTCCAAATTCTCCTGCCAAAGAGTCGTCGGAACCGCCGAGGTCATCGCGACGTCAATCATCGTCATCATCAACAATCGAAAGTGTCACCGACTCTCCTAATAGGGGGAAATTAGAAAAGCCAAAACAATCGAGAAAGTCATCTAAAAGTTCTATCAAGGACTCACCTGATGGCACCAAAGTTACCCGAGTCACCTGCAGGTTACCCTCAGATTCCAACCAAGCTGGGAGCGTGTCACCAGCACATGATCACGGCCACCTTCCAGTTCCAGATATCCCTAAAAAGGCTGGACGAAAGAAATCAAAGGAGCATTCTCTTAGTAATGGGTCAAAAAAATCATCAAGATCATTAAAATCTCAAGATTCTCCTGAAATATATCATGAATCTTCATTTTCTCATGCTGAGACATATCAATCTCCATTCTCAGATCCAGGTCCTGGATCTGAATCTATATCCACATAAAAAAAAAATGAACTTTATCCACAAACCTTCAATCTATATTGTTGCACTTTACACATTAATTGGTAGCTAGAATAGACTCTTAGTTGAGATCATTTCTCTATTTTTCCACTCTTTTTCTTCTTCATGGAGCCATGATACACAAAAATTATTGGAGCTAATTTTTTTTCTTTTAATTCATCCTTTGTTGAATGTGTTATTTCTTGGTTTTTGCATTTTTTTTTCTTGCTTGATGAGATCTGAATCGAAACAATTTCGTTTGGATCTCACACGAAATGTATCAACCTTGCAATTGTCATCAAATCTAGAGTTCCCCATTTGAGTTGCTTCCCAAGTTCCAACCAAAAAAGGAAAGGGAATTGAGTAGCAAGAATTGCATACCAATTTGAGTGCATCTTTTGTCCACATTTGGTGTAGAAACAAAGATGAAAAAAGTTGTCTCACCAAAGAATGTTCACCAAAAGTAAAAAAACACCCTAGACCCTATGAAAAAGTTTTAGGTGTAAGATGTAAAAGTGAATAATGACTGATGCATAATAAATTACCACCAAAGAATGTTTACTAAAGTTGTGAAAGATTCAATAAAAATATCAAAGATGTATAAATGGACTGAGTGACAAAGAACTATAATAATAACTATTAACTCCACTTTATGTTAGAGGTGCTACCCACCCCTTACGGGCAGGGTAGCCCCCACCCCGCCCCCGCATGGGCAGGGTTTTACTTTTTCGCCCCGCCCCCGGAATGCGGGGGCGGGGTACCCTATCCCGGATAACGAGGTGGGGGGGTCAAGCCGTCTTTCCCCTCCCCCCCCCCCAGCCCATTTTTGGCCCAGAAACTGTTGAATAAAAAAAATAAAAATAAAAATAAAAGAAGATAAAAAAAATTTGATTAAAAGAAAGTTACATGAATAAAAATAATATATGTAATACAAATTTACTAATTTAGACTCTAATGAAGTACTACTACAAACTACAAGTCTACTACCTAATAAACTAATAAATAATAATAATAACTAAATTATTACAAAAATAAAATGGAAAGTCTAAACAATTACAAAATTACAAACAAAAAAGTGTCAAAAGGACATTGTATCAACATTACAAAATTACAAATCAAATATTGCAATCTTTTGGCTGTGACATTTGGGGCAACCTGGATGGGTAGTTTTTTCAGGCTTGAGCACATATTCATATTGCAGTGGAGGTAGACATCGTCTGAGTTGTCTCATATGTTGCTGCAATAATGAATATTAAAATTAATACTGATGAAATCGAAATGAAAATAAATAAATCAAAATAATAAAATAAAAAGTAAAAACAACAATTACTAGATGGTTCAGATCCAGACTAATCACCACCCTCTTCGTCGGTCTCTTTAAAATCTAAAACATCCGAAACATAAGTATCATTTCTCATCATCTAACTCTATGTGCATATCAATGCCTCCACAATTGTAGGAAACAATGAACTACGGAAAGAATTCAATATATGCCCTCTGGTACTAAAGGCTGACTTCGAGACAACGGTGCTAATAGGGATGGCCAACATGCAACGGGCAATCTAAAAAAGGATGGGATTTTCTTTGATGTTGCATTCCACCATCCTAATATGTCGAAACCATCATCATCTTGAATAAGATCCCCTGACAAATAGTTGTCTAACTCAAACCACCTCCGTAAATTGACGGACTAGTGTGGGATTATGTGTGAGGGTCTTAGTCCACGCCAATCTACCCTTCTTTGTTACCTCGGTGTCTAGAGGAAGTGTTGGGATAGGTGTAGGTGTAGTAAATACAGTACCACCCTTAATTGCATTAAGCTCATCATATAATTTAGCCAAGGTATCTCGGTCCATCTCACCAATAAGATCAGTTTATACCTGATCGTGCGCAAGTCTCAAACTATATAACACGCCTGAAATTTTCAGATGGGGATTAAGAATAATAGCCACATATAACAAAATATTTAGTCTAGTCAAATCTCTCTAATACTTGTCATATTTGACCCTCACGGTCAATGTCATCCCCCACATCGTTAGATTGGAACCCCTACACATGTCGTCTAATTCTTCTTTCACTTTACATATTTGTTGACAAAATTCATGAGATGTAGGGTACAAAAAATCAGATAACCTCAATGTGACATCGTAAAAAAGTCTGAGAAAATCAACAAAAGTAGAAATTGCCTCTCAATCATCATCATTAGGCTTTCCTAATCCCCCGTGCTCATCAAAGTATTTGACATATTGAATGTCTTCATCACCTAATAATTGAAAGACTACTTTATATTCTTGAACCGCCTCCAATATCAAAAAGGTTGAGTTCCATCTGGTAGGAACATCAGTATAAAGACTCTTCTTTGATATTATGCCCACAGTCTTCGCAACAATCTTGAATTTCTCCAATCTAGAAGGAGAAGACCTCACAAACTTCATAGCCAGTCTAACTCGTGCAACCGAGTCATCAACATCTTTCAACCCCTCAGTCACAATTAGATTCAAGATATGTGCAGAACATCTAACATGCAAATATTCACCACCCAAGAATGTCTTATTTGTCTCTCTAATATAAGTCTTCAGATATCCCAAGGCGACATTATTAGACGAGACATTATCAATCGAAACTGTCAAAACCTGTGCTAACCTCCACTCCTTTGTTGAGGTCTCCAAGGCCTTCCCAATCGTCTCACCCTTGTGATCAGTTATTTGACAAAACTTAATAATCTTTTTATGAAGAATCCAATCAGAATCAATAAAATGAACAGTCAAAGACATATAATTGAAATTTTGGACAGAAGTTCAAGTATCGGTAGTGAGGCAAACTACCAAACCAGTCAATTGGCCCCTCAAAACATCTTTATCTTTCAAGTACATCTTTTTAATATCCTTTGCCACGGTGTGGCGAGAAGGAAACATAAATCTAGGTTCCAATTCTTGGACAAATTCTTGAAACATTCTCTCATTCACAAACTAAAAATATAGCTCGTCTATGATAATCATACGAGTTAACTTCCTTCTACACTCATCAGCATTATACTTCATATGCTCCTTCAACGTTGGACCCCCACTACTCTCATCCACCATTTTTTTTAGTCCAATATCTAGTCTAGATTGACTCTTCTCAAATAAGGATATTGGACTCTTTTTGCATTGCTCCTCTAAATGAACCTTTAACTGAGATGTATCATGTTTCCTATAGTGACATCCATATATTTTTCCACAATAATTACATTTAGTTTGGAGGTTATTGGGGTCACCACCCTCTAGTTTGGTAAAATTAAACCAAACTACGGAAACAAGTCCTTGCTTTATGTGGGCTTGGGGGCTGGGCAAGGTGTACTCCCACTCCCAGGAGTTGGAGTAGGGTTAGGTTCTAGGGCAAGAGTACTGGTAGGGGTAGGAGAGCTATCAGTGAAATATAATTGAGAAGACATTCCTGATTCCACAACACAATAAAAAATTATAAAATCAATCGACACACGACATAAAAAAATCATAATAATACACCACACATGAAAAAACAAAAGAGCAAAGCCAACACAATTTAGGAGTTTCGATTTAGGGGTTTCAATCCAAAACCCCTAAATAAATTGATTTAAGGCTCGTTTGTTTTCACAGATAAGATGAGTTGAAATTAAAGTTATAAAGTTGAATAAAGTATTGTTAGAATATATTTTTTAATATTATTTTTATTTTAGGATTTGAAAAAGTTGAATTATTTATTTTATTTTGTATTGGAAATTAAAAAAGTTGTAATGATTAGATGAAATGAGATGAGATGTTTTCTGAAAACAAACGAAGCCTTAGGGGTTTCAATCCCTAAATTGAAATTTCATGGATTTCAATCGAAACCTCTAAATCAATTTAGGTTTTTGGATTGAACCCTAAAGGATTAAACCCCTAAATAAATTGATTTAGGGGTTTCAATCGAAACCCATAAATTGAAATTTCATGGATTTCAATTGATTTAAGGTTTCGGATTGAACCTCTAAATTGATTTAGGGGTTCAATCTGAAACTCCTAAATAAATTGATTTAAGGGTTTCAATCGAAACCCCTAAATTGAAATTTCAGAGGTTTCAATTGAAACCTCTAACTCAATTTAGGGTTTCGGATTGGAACCCTAAATTGATTTAAGGTTCCTAATCCGAACACCCAAAAACTACCCGCTAAAAAAAAAAAAAAAAAAAGGAACAAATAGAGGCGACATCAATTTCAAACACATGAACTAATCAGAATCCACAGCACACAAATTCACAATCATTGTCATCCTCTATCTCCGATTCAACTCATCATTTCCCCAATCTTCAATCCAAAATTCAAAAAATAAAATCTAGATCCAGGACTGGGAGTCTTACCTTTGGAGTTTGGCGCAACGAATGTAAAGTTGCAAAACTCAAACGATGGTGGACTTGTGGTGCTCGTGCAGTCGACGATCGTGCGAGAGAGAGAAGAGATCAAGAGAGAGAGACCGAAAGATTGAGAAAGCATGAGAGAGTGAGTCTGAGAGTGAGAGAAAGAGAGAGTGAGTATGTGAGAGAGGAGAGTTGAAGAAGACACGATGCGAGGGATAGAGAAAACTTAACTAAAGTTGAAACAGTACCGTTTCAATTACTCATGAGTTTTTTTTATATATAAGCACACACCTACTCTATGTACAAATATATCATATGGTTTCGTTTGATAAGTAAATTCATCTTAATTTATTATTATAATTTTTTTAAATCTCAACATAAAATATAATAAATAATTTAATTTTTTTAATTTTAAAATAATAATAATATTAAAAAATAATATTTAAATAATATTGTATCATCTCAATTTAATTCAGTTTTACGTTTAAACACAATCATAATATTTTTCTCGAGAAGACTATGAGAGTGGCATGCTAGCTAGCTAGCTCAAGCTAGCTTCCAATCCACTGACCTCGTCATTACAGAAGTTGTCCAATCAAGTCAATAGATGCCCATAGGAATCGATTGCAGGCCCAAACAATATTGTAAGTTCCAATGCACTTTAATGAGTTTAACTGCACTACTGTATATATGGCCAGCCGGTAAAAGAGAGATTTGCATTTGTCTCCATCCACCGATCTTTTTATTTATTCATTTATTTTTGTGCTCGATGTTGCCTAAAATCACATATCGGACAAAAGCATGTTTGAGGTTGATACAGCCAAACACTATCCTTTCCTAGCTCCGACCTAAAAGTAAAAGAAGCAAAAATTTCTCTCTACAAACAACAAAGGATAAAGATAGGATTTATATCTTTCTACTGTTTATTTATTATTTTTTTATATTTTATTTTTTTTAATTTTTAATTTTATTTAATGGTTAAATAATAATTATTAATAAAATTATATATTTTTTAAATTTTTTTTAATAATTAAAAATGTTAAAAAAATACTTAAAATAAAACTCAAATACATTGGATAGTAAGAAGATATTAACTCAATCACTACCCAACAACAAATACACAAAGAAAAATGATAAAATAACTACTCCTTTACAATTTGTCTACAAACTTCTAATAAAATAATATATTTTTTAAAATATTTATTTTAATTTTAATTTTAATTTTAATTTGATGTGTTTGAAATTTAAAAAATATTATTTTATAATAAGTTGTAAATAAATTGTAGTTGGATATTGTAAGGCTATCATCTCTCATGTGCAAATAGAAGAACACAATTGGGTCCCAAAAATTTTAAAAAAAAAAAAAAAAAAAAAAAAAAACAACATATTAATGCACTAAATTTGCAAATTCATGAGATAAAACCATACTATATGCAATTATCTCTTCACAAAATACCATAATTACATAATTTATCATTCTCCCCCCCACAAACACACCCAAATATTCTTTTTCCCAAATCAGTGTTAACCTGTTCATTTTGTTAAGCCCCTAATCTCTGTCTTTAAAACTCTATCCTAAGTATTAATCAAGCAAAAGATAAACAAACAAAAATCCAAGAAACAATTGCAGCATATCATGAGGAACAAGAAGCTGTGAATTAGAACCCCCAGTGAAAAGGACGGCATTGGGAATGACTGGTTTGCTGCTGCAGACCTTCAATTGCCCCCAAGTGGCCCTACCATTAGAGCCCAATCCCTCGTCCACACAGAGTTCTGGGTTCCCTGCCAGCTTTAGTTTCAGCTTCCCACCAAATTTGGCTGGGAACTTGGCAGAGAATGGGACTCTTCCACTCAAATTGTTGTTCTCCAGATTGATTTCACTCACAGACTCCAAAAGGCCAAACTCCACAGGCACAGTCCCTTCAAGATTGTTGTTATCAAGACCCAAGTAACATAAGTTTCTCAAATGCACACCCATGGAAGCCGGGATGTTCCCAACCAGGCCAGCGTTTGAGAGCCCGACCCCCAAAACACCCCCGAGCTCTTCCCAAATTTCCGGAATCTGTCCTCCCAATAAATTCCCACTCAAGTACACTTCCTTCAATCTGGGCATTTCCCCTAAGATTAATGGAACCCCAAAATTGCCAAAATGGTTGTAGCTCAGGTCCAAGAACTCCAGGCTCTGTAGTCTCCTTAAATCCTCTGGGATTTTGCCAAAGAGTCGATTGTAGCTCAAATCCAGCTTCAAGAGCTCCGTTAGATTACCCAGAGTGTCAGGGACGTCTCCATCAAAATGATTATGACTCAGGTCAAGAACCTTCAGATTCTTCAGCTTGGCCAGATTTGAAGGGACCCCACCGCTGAGTTGATTTCTCGAGAGCGTAATCTCTTCGAGTTTAACCAAATCACCAACCACGTTTGGGATATCCCCGTAGACTCCGTTTCCTGTCATAACGACCCTTCTTAAGCTTGTATAGTTCCGGATTATGCCACTGAGTGGCCCGACTAAAGATGGGTTATCGACGAACACGAGCTCTTCGAGAGTGGACAAGAAACTCGGCGAAGCGACATGAGGGAACGAAACACTCTGCGTTGCATTGTTGAAGCATTTGTAGAAGAAGAGCTTGCGGAGAAACTTGAAGGAGGTGAAGAGTAGTGGGTCGAGGGCGGAGAACTCTGGGGAGCAAGGGGGTTGGGAGCGTAGTCCGAGACGTACCCGAAGCTGAGCTCGGTGACATGGAACGTTTCGTTGGCCGCATCTTCATCGTCAGAGAAGTAGTCGCAGACGACGCCGTGCGGGCGGAGGAGCACAAGTCGTCGGAGAAGAGGGAGCGCCAGGCGATGGTGGGGTTAATGGAGTGGAGGACCCGATAGACAGCGTCTTGCTCGGCCGGGTTCAGCAGAGGTTGCTGCTGATGCGAAACAATGACAAGGGATAATAGTGTCGAAAGGAAGACGAGGGAAAAACCAGAAACCGGATGGAACAGAGCCATTGTTGTGGAGAAGGGTAAAAGCTTGTGAGAAGCTTTGAAGGTTTTGTTGGAGTATAAATATAATAAGATCTAGTGAGAGAGGAAGAGATCAGAGTTAATGGAGAGGTGGAGAAAGGACATGTTGGGCTACAATGGAGGGAGGAGGGTGGGGTTTCTCAGGCACCGAGCATGAGAGGAAATGGTTGGATCATTGAGATTTTGAGGACACTTAAAAGTTTGGTTTTGGTTTCGGTTTGCTCTTGTCGGTGCCTGAAGCCTCAGCCTGTCTCTGCTTTCTGTTTCTGCAGCAGATTTGTGTCCTACTTTTACCGATCTGGTCTTGTTTGGACTGCGTTGCTGTACTTCTAGTAAAACCATATGAGCATTCACCTCTCTATTAGTAGGAGTGTTAATTTCTCTCTATTAATAGGAGTGTTAATTTTCTTCTTTTCATCACTTTTACATTGTGATTATTATATTGGGATGTTCGTTTATTTTGTTATAAAATCCCGTCACCTCATCTTTTCTTTTTCTAATAAAATTTACTTGATTAAAAAAAAAAATAGAATTGTTAATTTTTCTTTTTTTATTATAATTTTATAAGTTTACTACTCCCTATCATCTATTTAATACTCTACAATATATTTAAATTTTTTTATTATTTTTTTAACATTCTTAATCATTAAGAAAAAATTAAAAAATATACAATTTTACTAATAGTGACTTTCTTAATTATTCGGGTTCCATTTAGATAATGAGTTAAGATGAAAGTTGTATGTTAAATAAAATATTATTAAAATATAATTTTTTAATATTATTATTGTTTTGAGATTTAAAAATTTTGGATAGTTTATTATATTTGTATGAAAATTAGAGAAAGTAGTAATAATGATATGAGATGAAACATTTCTTATATCCAAATGAAGCCTAAGTATCAAAAATTAAAAAAAAAATAAAGGGAGTAATAAATGGGTGATAGAAAATAGTAAACCTATCATTATTCATTTTTTTAGATGGAAAAAATTAAGAAAATAATATCATATAATTATATCTATGATTTTTTAAACAAATTTATTTTAAATAATATATTTATTTATAAAATAATTAAAAGGTAATGTTAAGGAAAATTTCTAAATATATAATTCCCGCACATGTATTTTATAAAAAAGTGAATTATATCATGAAAAAATTAATTTTTCACGATATAGTGTACTTTTTATAAAGAAAAACGTTTGTTGCAAGTGCCCAATATAAACGACGTGCAAGCGGGATTGATATGGAAACCACTCATCGCAAACCCTTCTAATTCAAAATACTACTAGACTGTGAGAGAGAGCCAATGAAAGAGATCGAGCTGATGAGACAGAGAAAAAGCTTATGAGAGAGAACATGTGCTATTAAAGAAAAAAATAAAATAATAATATGCGTTTAACATGATATGGATGACTGCACGTCAATTGTATCTAACGACTGTATATAGAAGAACTATTTTATAAATGAGTGTACCATGTTTATACTTTAAAACTTGTATATATCATTGTTCATAACTAAAATAATAATCGATTTAAAATATATGTTCGACTTAAAATATAATTATATAAAAAAATTACTCGTTTAAAAGTAAATTAATTATTTTTTTGATAAATACATTACAATATAACGATTATATGGTTTTTTTTTTCCCTTAAAACGGACTATTTAAATAGTTATGATATATCATAATTTTAATTTAATATTTATATTATAAGAACATAATTATTAGCCGTATTTACGACATGACTTATTTTCCACGCAATTACAAGACGATCGCTAACCGATAAGACTGATACAGTTCCTGGAAAGCAACGGAAGAATAATTTGGGAAAGCAATAAGGGCATAATAGACTTTCCGCAGAAGACCGTACATCTTCACATTTTCGCTTTTTAATAAATTTGAAAGACTTGTGTCTGGATAACCCATTGGCAATTTTAAAGCCAGAAATACTAATCTCACCGAAACTGTGTCCGAATCATCTTTTTTTTTTTTTTAATGATTAATAAAATATTTTTTTTAATAATATTATAAATTTTTTATTTTTTTAAAATATTTATGATGATTAAAAAAATACATAAAAAATAAAGAAAAATAAAAAAATAAAATATGCTTTTCGAGACACACATTCTAGACAAATTTTCGGTAGGTATAGACTTATAGTGTTACTCTTTTAAAACATCTCATTCTGCCGATGTTAGCATTGGTTTTTCTACATATATATTTTTAAAATTACATTTTTTAAAAATTGATTTTGAATATAAAAAAAACTTTCACATTAAATTATACATTTTTTAATCAAATAATAATATTTTTTTTATTTTTTATTTTTTCCTTAAAATCATTATTTTTTATATATTTTATAATTAGAATCATGTATTTAAAAATATAAATTTCATATATCAAAATTATCAAATTTATAAATAAATATTAATATGTATTAAAAACACTTTGTATCAACAACTTAATACAAATTTCATATATTAAAATTATCTTAATACAAATTTTACAAAGTTAATTTTAATGGATAGAAGAGAGAAAAAAATATTAAAAATAATATTTAGAGAGTTTATAATTATGTAAAAATTTAGAGATGCATAAGTTAATGTAGATAAATTTAAAAATATATTATGTAAATATAAAGATAAAGAAGCTATTGTTAGTGCTCGATATGGTATAATTATTATTATTAGATAATTTTTTATTATTTAATAGTGATAAATAAGATATATCTTATTTAATAAGATAAAAATAAGATTGCACGGTGTATAATTTTATTAAAAAAAAAATGTAAATGGCCAAAACTCCGGCATGTTCCTCAGAAACCGCTCGAACTTTAACTCAATCCCAAGACGCTGGGACCGGCTTCCTATACAGACGAAAAAGTTGGCAGCCGACAATTACCTGCGGACAAAGGCAGCCGTGAGCCGACAACGACGCGCCGCAGCCGCCGGGTAGCTGTCCTATGAAAAAGACGTCTACCTGACCCAGACGAGACTGTCAAGTGTCATGGACGACGTGTCTTAACTTTGCTGGACTGGTAGTGACACGTGGTGATCTACCGAATATTGTTTCCTGAAATGACAGTGCATGCCAATTCTGTTTACAGGCGGGTCATTTGTGGGCCAATCGGATGGCCCGAATCCTTGCTGTGTCATTGGCAGTGCCGGGACCACGACCTCACTTTTTAACCGTCGCTTAGGTTTTTTTAAGGGATCATTGTTGAAGAATAATGATATATATAAATTAAAATAAATTATATTTGTAATGTGTAAGTAAAATTTAATTCTTTATTAATAAATTTAAATTTTTTTTAAAATTTAATTCTTTATTAATAAATTTAAATTTTTTTTTAAATTTAATTCTTTATTAATAAATTTAAATTTTTTTAAAAATAATTACACAATATTTACTCATTCTACGACTATCGATATCATCACTCAAGTTGAAATATGGGTCAAAATTTTTTTTTAAAAGGTGTGTTTATGTATTTTGAGTTTGTCCTTAAATTATTCTTGTTAAAATCTTATATTCTCCAATTGTATTCTCTATTTTAGTAGTTTTTTTTTTTTCTCTCTTGAAGCAATTGATGATGATGTGTTAATTATATCAAGAATTGCAAATAAGGAGAGACGACTATCTCGATTCAATAATGATAGGTAAGAAATTAAAAAAACAAACAATTATAGAAATAGTTCAAATGGGTAGAGTTGGTGTCATATTCTTGTTTCCATATTTAGAGAAGATCATTTTGAGATCCATTACTAAGACAATTAATTGTTGTGAGCAGTCTTATGTCGAATATAATTTTTTGTATTAATTACATTTTACCCCCCTCAAACTTTCACTCAATTCATAATTTGCATCTGAAACTAATAATTGCATCAAAGTGGACTCTTGAACTTTCAAAATTTTTCAATCCCCCCTTCTGTTTACTAGCAACGTCAAATCTAACGAAAATTCATTGTAAAGATGTAATTTTCATATAATTTATTATCATTGATTATATAAAATATAAAATAATATATGATATCAATTAATAATAAATTATTAATCATTAACTATACATAAAATTATTTTATACCTAAGTTGCAAGAAAATATAAATAAGCTATATACACAATGAAATTATTTGATATTCATTAATAAAAAAAATTATTTAATGATTTACGATTTCTTATTAATTGATAGAATATATTATTTTATATTTTATATGATTAATGATAATAAATTAGATGAAAATTACATCTTTACAGTGAATGTTATGCATATGAGCAGTATGTGCAGTGAATTTTCATTAGACTTAACGCTAACGGTAGACGGAATAGGGGGATTGAAAAGTTTTGAAAGTTCGAGAGCCCATTTTGATGCAATTATTAGTTTCAGAAGCACATTGTGAATTGAGTGAAAGTTTGAGGGGGCAAAGTGTAATTAATCCTAATTTTTTTTAATTTGTTTCCAAATGTTGATCATAGGAGTGTAAGTCTCCTAACAAAAAGGATTTATATAAGATAGTTCTAGTAGATATGGAGCCGAGACCATGAGCAGTGTACTAATTGTTAAAAACTTAATCGTTGATCCAAATACACTAGAACGGTTGAATACTAATTTAGTTAAATTTGTAGCCCTCATATCATAACAAGCACACGACAAAGAAAAAATGGATGATGGACAACCAAAGCAATGGAACGTGACTTCATGATCTCCCAAATATGACACTTGCATGATGGAAGTGGATGATTTTGCACAAGAGTAATGCTACTCATCATCTCAAGTATTATCATCATTTATCTTTCATATTTGTTAAGCAAATAGTGTTTCAACAAGATAATTAAATAAGTTTAAAATTAGGAGAATTCCATGCATGGTAATCTTATAACAATAATAATGAACATACAAATATTATATGCAATCATGTGTACGTTTTAATGTTATTATTTGAAATCTAGTGTGTGTATAAATATAATAAGATCTAGTGAGAGAGGAAGAGATCAGAGTTAATGGAGAAGCGGAGAAAGGACATGTTGGGCTACAGTGGTGAGAAAAAGGGAGGGAGGGAGGGGTTTCTCAGGCACTGAGCATGAGAGGAAATGGTTGGATCATTGAGATTTTGAGGACACTTGAGTTTGGTTTTGGTTTCGGTTTGCCCTTGTTGGTGCCTTAGGCCTCAGCCTGTCTCTGCCTTCTGTTTCTGCAGCAGATTTTGTGTCCTACTTTTACCGATCGGGTCTTGTTAGGAATGCGTTGCTGTACTTCTAGTAAAACCATATGAGCATTCACCTCTCTATTAAAAGGAGTGTTAATTTTCTTTTTTTTTCATCACTTTTACATTGTGATTATTATATTGGGATGTTTGTTTATTTTGTTATAAAATACCGTCACCTCCTCCTCCTGTATCATCTTTTCATTTTCTAAAGAAATTTACTTGTTTAGAAAAAAAATAGAATTGTTTTTTTTTTATAATTATATAAGCTTACTACTCCCTACCATCCATTTAATACTCTATAGTGTATTTGATTTTTTTTATTCTTTTAAGTATTTTTTTAACATTCTTAATCATTAAGAAAAAATTAAAAAATATACAAATTTATTAATAGTAACTTCCGAAATCATTCGAGTATCGTTTGGATAATGAATTGAGATTATATGAGTTAATATGAAAGTTGAATGTTAAATAAAATATTGTTAGAATATAATTTTTTAATCTTATTATTGTTTTGAGATTTGAAATTTTTGAATTGTTTATTATATTTTGTGTGAAAATTTGAGAAAGTAATAATAATGATATGAGATGAAACACTTCTTGTATCCAAATGGAGCCTAAGTATAAAAAAATTAAAAAAAAATAAAGGGAGTAATAAATGGGTGGTAAAAAATAGTAAGCCTATCATTATTCATTTTTTTAGATGGAAAAAATTAGGAAAATAATATCATATAATTATATCTATAATTTTTTACACAATTTTATTTTAAATAATACATTTATTTATAAAATAATTAAAAAGTAATGTTAATGACAAATTCTAAGTATATAAGTCTCGCACACGTATTTTATAAAAAAGTGAATTATATCATGAAATTTTTTTTTTTACATTTTTTTACAATGCAGTCCACTTTTTATAAAGAAAAACACTTGTTGCAAGCACCTAATATAAACGACATGCAAACGGGGCTGATGTGAAAACTACTCATCTCAAATCTCCCGAATTCGAAATACTACCAGACTGTGAGAGAGAGCTTATGAGAGAGAGACCGAGTTGATAAGAGAGAGAGACAGCTGGTGAGAGGGAAAAATCGAGTTAATGAGAGAGAGCTGATGAGAGAGACGACCCAAGAAGTGAGAGATAGAGAGTGTTGATGAGAGAGAGCTGATGAGAGAACATGTGCGTTTAGAAAAAAGAAAAAAATAATAATATGCGTCTAACATGACATAGATAACTGCATGTCGATTGTATTTAACAACTGTATATAGAAGAACTATTTTATAAATAGGTGTACTATGTTTATACTTTAAAACTTGTATATATTATTGTTCATAGCTAAAATAATAATCGATTTAAAATATATATTCGACTTAAAATATAATTATATAAAAAGAATTACTCGTTTAAAAGTAAATTAATTATTTTTTTGATAAATACATTATAATATAACGATTATATGGTTTTTTCCCTTAAAACGGACTATTTAAATAGTTATGATATCTCATAATTTTAATTTAATATTTATATTATAAGAACATAATTATTAGCCGTATTTACGACATGACTTCTTTTCCACGTAATTAGAGCATTCTCATTAAATTGGTTAAATGTATATTCGAATTTTAACTAATATCATATGAATTTACATTTGCCTATTCCATTTAAATTCAATCCCCACATTGGATTATTCATTTACTTTTTATATAATAATAAAATATTATTATTTAATAATTAATTAATTAAATTTATTTTTATCACATTTTGTAGTTCTACCAATTAAATGTTAATGATAATTATATTCTAATTAAATTAATATTAAAAAAGTATTATTAAATGTTAATAATAATTATATTTTAATTAATTTAATTTGTTTGCTTGAAGTGATAAATTAATATTTTAATATTTGATGAAGCAATTATAGTTAGTTATAGTTGGTGAAGCATTATAGTTGAAATCCAAATTGTTTTAGAGATGTCCAATCCAATGTAAGGTTTTTTTGATACAGATTATTTAAATTTTAATTATCTTTTAATTTTGACCAAGTCAATGAAGATGCTTTACAAGACAATCGCTAACCGATGAGACTGATACAGTTCCTAAAAAGCAAGAGAAATAATTTGGGAAAGCAACAAGGGCATAATAGACTTTCCGCAGAAGACCGAACATCTTCACATCTTTGCTTTTTAATAAATTTGAAAGACTTGTGTCGGGATAGCCCATCGGCAATTTTAAAACCAGAAATACTAAACTCGCTAAAACTATGTCCCGAATCTCGCTTTTTTTTTTTTTTTTAAACTTACTTTTATGATTAAAGAAGTGTTTTTTAATGATATTGTTAATTTTTTTTAAAAAAATATATTTATGATGATTAAAAAAATACATTAAAAAAAGAAAATAAAAATAAAAAAGTGAAATATGCTTTTCGGGACACACATTCGGAACAAATTTTCGGTAGGTGTAGTGTTACTCTTTTAAAACATCTCATTCCCCCAGCATTAGCATTGGTTTTTCTATATACATTTTCAAAATTATATTTTTTAAAAATTTATTTTGAATATAAAAAAAAAAAAAACCTCTCACATTGAATTATACATTTTTAATCAAATAAAAAAAATTTATTTTTTAATTTTTTCTTAAAATCATTATTTTTTATATATTTTATAATTAGAACTATGTACTCAAAAATATAAATTTTATATATCTAAATATTACCAATTTCATATATCAAAATTATCAATTTTATAAATAAATATTAATATGTACTAAAAACACTTTTTATCTCAACTTAATACAAATTTTATATATCAAAATCATCTCAATACAAATTTTAAAAAGTTGATTTTAATGGATAGGAGAGAGACAAAACATTAAAAATAATGCTTGGAGAGTTCATAACTATGTAGAAATTTATGTACACAATGAAATTATTGATATTCATTAATTATATATAAATTAATAAACAAAATTATTTATGATTTATGATTTATTATTAATTGATAGCATATATTATTTTATATTTTATATAGTCAATGATAATAAATTAGATAACAATTACATCTTTGTAATGAATGTTATTTACATGAGCAACACGTGCAGTGAATTTTCATTAGATTTAACGCTGATGGTAGACAGAAGAGGAGGATTGAGAAGTTTTGAAAGTTTGAGGGTCCATTTTGATATAATTATTAGTTTTAGAAGTACATTGTAAATTGAGTGAAAGTTCGAAGGGGTAAAGTGTAATTAATTCTAATATATTTTTTAATTTGTTTCCAAATGTTGATCATAGGAGTGTAAGTCTCCTAACAAAAAGGGTTTATATAAGATAGTTCTAGTAGTAAAATATGGAGCCGAGATCACGAGCAGCGTACCAATTGTTAAATACTTAACCGTTGATCCAAACACGTTAGAACTGTTGAATACTAATTTAGCTAAACTTGTAGCCCTGAGACCATAACAAGCACATGACAAAGCAAAAATGGATGATGGACAACCAAAGCAATGGAACATAACTTCATGATCTTCCAACCATGACACTTGCATGATGGAAGTGGATATTTTGCACAAGAATAATGTTATTTATCATCTTATTTATCATCATCATCTATCTTTTATATTTTTTAAGAAAACAGTGTTTCAACAAGATAATTAAATAAGTTTAAAATTAGGAGAATTGCATGCATGGTAATCTTGTAACAATAATTATGAACTTATAAATATTATATGCAATCATGTGTACGTTTTAATGTTATTATTTGAAATCTAGTGTGTGTATATATACTAGGAAAGGACAACGTGCCCTACACGTGTGTCCAATTTAATTTTATATAATTTTTTGTTTTCTAAACAAAGAAATTACTTTAAAAAGTAGAAATAATGAATTATAGAAAAAATCATCATCTCCTGTACTATATAGTAACCTGTGATTTCTCATTTTTACCATTCAATTTAAACATATATATATTGATGTTTAAATATGTGTATTTAAATATCAAGAAAAAAAAAAGAAATCACATATTAGTGTGTGGTGTGGAGATGATGAATAACATTCCTTTAAAAAAATTCATTTTAAATCTAATATCTTTATTTTAAATCTAGCCGATAACAATCCTAGTTTTATGTGTTTTTGTTTATTACTACTATTAATGGTTGTGGAATTATTTTTTATCATTATTATGGTCGATGTAGATTCTATTCTATTTTATTTTACCTTATATTTTATTTTTGGTCGGGTCTTTGTTCTGTAGTGGTCTGTGTCTAATGTTTTGAGTGAGATTTATTTGTTTGGGTTAGTATGTGTGTAAATTAGGACCAGCCCGTTTACCCTCTGAAGCCTGGCCCCTCTAGACCCACCCTAAAACTAAGTCGTTTTGGGGGGTAAATCCTAGGAATCCATTTTATTCTTCTCCTCTCCTTCATTGCACCGTCGACCTCACTTCTTATTTTTTCAAAAAATTATTTACATCAGCCGTTGTAGGCGTAGCACACCGTTTTGAGGAAAAAAAAAACATGTAAGGTGTGCGGAGAGTGCGGCTGATATATAGCCGTGCTCTATTTTTTTTTCTTCCGTTTTTTTTTTCTTGCTTTGTGCCTAAGGCTTCACCTACTCCACCGTCGCTCTCTACCAACGGCTCACCACCACGCGTGCATTGAGCAAAGCCCTTCCACCTTCGACGCCATTTTAGCAGAAAACGTTCTCTCTCCCACACTTCATATTCGACATTTCTGTCAGTTTTTCTCCATTTTGGTTTATTCTCTAATGGCTCCTCTATGTTATTATTGTTCCTCACTGGCTTTTCTCTCAACAGACAAACAAAAATCAACACCTTTGTCTTTATTTGTATTTTTTGACATTTAACAAGTTTTTTTCCTGAAATCTTACAAATCTGAAGCTTTATCTTCCAATTTATCAAAAAAAAAAAAAAAAACAAATAGTAGATAACGGAAATGAAGGACAGAAAGAGAAAATAAATATAAAAATAGGGATAAAATTAAAAAAGAAAATGTTAGATGAAAATATTGTTCATCTAACATTGGCTATATATAGTAGATAATACTAGCTTTTGGGATTGCTTATATATTTACTTGGAAAAAAAATAAAAGTCTTTGGGTGGCCGACCGGGAGGCTAATTGCCTAATCGATGATGATCATGTATGAAAGATCCGGTTTTTTGTGGATATTCTTTGATTGATCTCCTACAATTTTCTCGTCAACAAGCCTAGTACGTTTTGTCTTTTAGGTAGATAAGATATGATTGTTTTGAGAGAGAGCTTTTGAAAGTTCTTGTAATTCATTCATCATCAACAACTTCTTATAATTTGCAGACAATGATAAAAAGGATGAACCAAGGAAAATGTCATTAGTCTAGTCTGTTTTATCTTTTAAGTAGAGAAGACGTATTTTGATTGTTTTGAAAGAGAGCTTTTGAAAGTTCTTCTAATTCCTTCATCGTCACAACTTCTTATAATTTACAGACAATGATGGAAAATGATGTACCATGGAAAATGTCATTAGTCTGATCTGTTTTGTCTTTTAAGTAGAGAATACATACTTTGATTGTTTTGAGAGAGAGCTTTTGAAAGTTCTTCTAATTCCTTCATCGTCAACAACTTCTTCTAATTTACAGACAATGATGGAAAAGGATGGACCGAGGAAAATGTCACTAGTCTAGTTTGTTTTGTCTTTTATGTAGAAAAGACGTACTTTGATTGTTTTGAGAGAGAGCTTTTGAAAGTTCTTCTAATTCCTTCATCGTCTTCTAAGTAAAGAAGACGTACGTATTTTTATTGTTTTGAGAGATAGCTTTTGAAAGTTCTACTTCCTTCATCGTCAACAACTTACATATATAATTTGCACACAATGGTGGAAAATGATGAACCAAGTAAAAGGTCGATGGAAAATGGGTTTTACAAACGTGGTCTTCCTTCGCCTCCTGCCATTGATTTTCTTTCTTCTCAAGGCAAGGTCAGTTACATTCATTGCTTGCTTCCATGCACTCTTCATATATATTCCTTAGTTTTAAAAAAATAAAAAACAAAATCTCGAAAGAGTTTGAAGATTTTTTTTTTTTTTAATTTTTATTTATAACTCTTACGTATATGCGAGATTTATGTGTTCAACTTTTGTATGTTGGTTCGTATTTAGTCGATGAGAAATTTTACATCTTGTAACACTTGCACTATACACTTTCACAAGATCAATATGCAATTTTATAAACATCAATCGATCTCGGCTGCCGCAAATCATGAACACTTTCACAAGATCAATATGCAATTTTATAACCACATCAATCGATCTCGGCTGCCGCAAATCATGAACTATATATAGACCTTGTGTATGGCTTAAAATGCATGATATACACACATGCATGCATGCCTATATATATATATATATATTTATCAATTAAAGTTTTAAGGTGGATAAGTTGTCCGTTTGAAAAAAGAAATTTGAAACTCCTCATGAAAAATTATTATTATTATTTTTTTAATGTAGGTATCAAATATACTTAACTTTCTTTAAAAGAATTATCGCATATTTTAAGACTACATATACACATGTGTGCACGCAAGTGCAAATCCATAGTAATTAGAATTTATTATATATTTAGGTTGCATTTTGGTAGTGAAGTATTTTCAGGTATTCTGTAAATAGTAATAAAAAAATAATGATAGAATATTGAATAATAAGAAATAACAGTAAAATATATGTGAAAAATAATAAATAGTAGTGAGATATTAAGAGAATACATGTATTCTTTGTATCCAAACTAGGCCTATTCTTGCACGTGGTAGTTCAAAGTGATTGCAACTACTATGGTATAAAGCCGCCCATGGAGGAAAGATTAACCCTTGTTTAAAAAAAGAAATCAAATAAAGAAACGCCTCCACGAAACAAAGGGGGCTTAGAAAGTCTCCTACAAAAATAAAAATAAAACTATAAAATTCTTATTTGTAAATAAGATTAAATCAAATTTAAAAATAAAAAATTATACTCGAAGTGTTACCTTTGTCCACAAACATTTTGAGCCACGTGGACCAAATTAATAAAATACTAAAATGTGAAGTTGAATCGTTTTATTTTATGCACTTTAAAATTAAAACCATCAAGATCAAAGATCATGAGTATGTACAAAAAATAATGAAAGATACAGTTATAAAGTGTATAAATATTGTGTAATTATTTAAAAAAATTTGAAGAATTGCGCGACATTTGTGACGGTTACAAATATAATTTCTCATGTGAAAATTATATTATCAAGTTGTAGGTAAAACACACGCACAAAAAAAAAAAAACCTTTCTGACCTTATTTTTCGTAATTACTTTTTGCTAATATGGCAAGCTAAATTCTATTATTTAATTTTTTTTTTTTTTTTTTGCCTTGCGACACTTCTTATTGGCTTCATCAAAGTTATCTCTAAAATTTAGATAAAATTACATATTTTTTATAAATCCAAAATCATTCAAGTCATAACCTTACATTAGATTAGTCAAAATAATAATATACTATTATTTTTTTAATAATAATATTTTTATACTTTTTATATTTTACAACTACACTAACTATATGTTAATTAATAATTTAATTATTACTTTAATTATTATTTTCCAACTAATTTCTTTCTTCAACCTATTTTGCAACTACAATAACCATGAGTTTGATATTTTAGAATAAAATATTACTTTTGAAAATGAACAGTATATCTTTAAATATGAATAAACATTTAAAAATAGTGTAACTCATATTTGAAGCTACTTGTAGTTGACTACTTCAATGCAAATTATTCTATTTCTATTTTTTTTAAATTTAAAAAATGAATTAACATTTGATTAAATCAATACCAGCTAGGGGTGTTACCCGCCCCTTACGGGTCGGGGGCACCCCT
Organism: Juglans microcarpa x Juglans regia; assembly: GCF_004785595.1. Classification (NCBI taxonomy): domain Eukaryota; kingdom Viridiplantae; phylum Streptophyta; class Magnoliopsida; order Fagales; family Juglandaceae; genus Juglans; species Juglans microcarpa x Juglans regia. The sequence goes on from NC_054596.1 coordinate 41,765,716, forward strand.
TCCCCGCACCCCGCCCCGCATGGGGCAGGGGATGGGGTTTTCACCCCCGTCCCTCGCCCCCGGGATGCGGGGGCGGGGTGTGGGGCGGATTTCCAATCTGCCCTGCCTTATTCTACTTAAAAAAAATACTACATTTTATTCAATTTAAAAATTATTTTTAAGTACAAAAGTAATTACAAATACATTTTTAGATCCAAATTATAAATTTAAATTTTGTAAATATGACTATAATTTAAAATTATGTAATTTTTAAATTTGCTAGTGTATATTTTGTATAAATTATAGTGTATTAGTTTTTAAACTATATAGATTTTAAATTTATCAATACATATTTTGTGAACAAATCTAACAAATTGTAATATATTTATATATATACAATTTGTAAAATATAAATATAAGTGAGGGCGGGACGGGGGAAATACGGTGGGCGGAGCAAAGTTGCTCACCCCGCCATGCGGGGGCGGAGCGGAAGTGGGACGACCCCGTTGCCCCCACCCGCCCCCGTTGCCCACCCCTACCAGCTCGAAGACCACAAAGATCCAGAGCTTTCCCGCTTTTTTTTTTTTTGTTTAATCTGTTTTTTTCCCCACCTGAATTAATTAAAAAAAATAAATCTTCATAGTAACGATTCGGACTTGTCTTTACAGTAAAAAACTCGAATTTCCAAAACCCTAAACAGAGAGAGAGGGAGAGAGGGTCTTTAAAGTTTCGTTTTTGGAGAAAAGTATTGTAAATCGAAGAGGGTTGGAATAATAAAATGGCTATGGCCGGGCTGTACCGGCGAGTACTCCCGTCTCCTCCCGCAATCGATTTCGCTTCCCATGAAGGCAAGGTCAGTTACAGTTCGTTCCCCTGCCGTTCCTGAAATTCAATTACCGAATTTTTTATAGTCCTCAGACTAAACTAACGGGACATTTTTCTTTTAAACTTGTTCGTTGAATTTAATGTTTGTGGTGGTTTGGGAATTGTATGATTAATGGCTGAGAATTGATACATACATACATACATATATATATATATATATACACACATATTTGATTTTTTATAACATAACTAGCAATGTGGAAGTGTGGCCCTCTCTCTCTCTCTCTGGATTTTGTTATTCACATGAATAATATAAATGGAGTTTTATGCGAGTACATATAATAATCATATACTTCTGCTTTTATTGTATTCTGTATTATAATAACTTCTATGGGTAAGATTTCAGAATTACAGCTCGGGTTATTTTGAGTGACTGGATGGTGCCAAATCCTCAAGGATCAACGTCACGTTGATAACCAAGAGGGAAAAAAAAAAAATACAGAATCACTCTGTAAATTGGAGTCTCTCCAAAACAAAAGTTCAAACTCGATAAAAATGGCAACTGCCTTTTCCATTCCATTTTGACTTTGTTTATAGGATTACAATGATTGCGATAAACTAGGAAATAAATTAGGAAAGAATTAATCAAAATAGCAAGAATTCAAAACGAATCAGATTAAACAAGAATTCAAAAATAAATTGGATAAAATCTTCCTTGAAGAAGTAATCTCCATCCACCTTGGATCACGGAACTGATCTCCATTTATCTTGGATCATAGAACACTATTTATGGAACAACCTCCGTATTTGCATCAACTGCCGCCCCTGAAGAACTTGACTTCGGCAAGTGTTGTTGAACATAATCAGTAAATAATTCTGAGTGTAACCTCTTGAGCTCGGCTGCTTGCAGCCAGACTGAATCGGACTTGGGACGATTTTTCCACTGGACTAAAAATTTATAGTAACCTCCACGTCGTGTACTAACGAATTGGTGATCCAAACTTCATCTTTAGGCCTTGTATTCTTAGGGACCCAAATAACTGTCTCTTGCACAGCTGGTGTAGTTGGAGTTTCTGGTAATTGATCTTCGGGACCATGGAACTCACTCAGTAAGATCTTCAATGTTAAAGACAGAACTGATGCCAAAATCATGGGGTAGCTCTACTACATAGGCATTTGAACCCAACTTCTTAACAACTTTGAAAGGGCCCGCCCGTCGTGCATGTAGCTTGGTAAAGCTACCTAGAGGGAAACGTTCTGATCTTAGGCGGATAAGGACCCTATCGCCGACGTCAAATTGCCTATCCTTGCATTTGACATTGGTAGAGGCTGCAATGCTTTAGTGTTGAGAGAAAGTCGTCGCTTCACCTCTTCATGGATGTCCCTCATATAACCAGAGAAGTCCAGTGCCACTTCACTTGGTCTAGAAGTTAAAGGTAAAGATTGGAGGTCCAAAGGAGTTTGGGGCTGAAAGCCATAGACTACTTCAAATGGTGTGCACCCTGTGGAATGATTCACGGAATTGTTGAAAGCAAATTCTGCTTGAGGTAATATCAGGTCCCAACTTGTTTCATGATTTGCGATGAGACAATGCAATAAATTTCCCAAACTTTGGTTGGTCACTTCAGTTTGGCTAATCCGTTTGGGGATGGAAAGCACTGTAAAATAGCAATTTTGTCCCCATTTTTGCCCACAGTCTTACCTCCTGCAAAAATAGAGCTGCAGTTTTGGAAGCATCGAAAGTCCTATGGCAAGGAATGAAATGGGACATTTTTGAGAAACAATCCACCACTACCATAATGGAATCATGTTGTCGTAGAGTCTTGGGTAATCCAAGAACAAAATCCATGCTAAGATGTTGCCAAGGCTTATCCAGAATTGGAAGTGGAGGGTAGAGTCCTGCCCTCTGCTTAGTACCCTTGTTAATCTGACATACTCGGTAGCGAGCCACCACCATGTGCATGTCTTGACGTAATTGTGGCCAAAAAAATCGATCGGCGACAATAGCAAAGGTCTTATCATAACCAAAATGCCCCGCTAATCTTCCTCCATGAAGTTCCAAAACAATAAATTCTTGAAAGGATCCTCGAGGAATACACAAGCAGGTTCCAAAAAATAAATAACCATCCCTTAATGAATAATTGCCGAGAGGTGCGCCCCCTCCTTCATTTAAATTGTTCCAAGTAATACCGAAGTCTTCATCGTTGGCATATTGGAGTTTAAGATTATCAAATTCCATGGAGTTGACTGAAGATACAAACAACAAGTGTGGTCGCCTGCTTAAAGCGTTGGCCACTTTATTTTCAGCCCCTGATTTATGCTTGATAACAAACTCGAACTGCTGCAAATAATCCATCCACCGAGCATGCCTGGCATTTAATTTGTTTTGAGAATTTAGGTGCTTCAAAGAATCATGATCAATATAAAGTACAAACTCTCTGTGAATTAAATAAGGACGCCAATGTTTGAGAGTTTGAATCAAAGCATAAAATTCCATGTCGTATGTCGAATATCTCTGTCGGGCCTCATTGAGTTTCTCGCTAAAAAAAGCGACAGGATGACCCTCCTGACTTAATACACCTCAAATAATTTTGAAAACTTTGGCAACTTCAAAACTGGTGCCTCTTCCATCTTAGTCTTGACTTCATCGAATGCTTTACCAGCAGCTGCAGTCCAACTAAAGTTTTTGGACTTTAGGTACTTGGTAATAGGTGCCATTATGGTGCTGAAATTCTGGATAAAACACCGATAAAATGTGGCGAGGCCATGGAAACTTCGTACTTTCAAAAAGCTATGTGGTACCGGCCAATTTTGAATTGCTTGTACTTTGGTAGGATTGGTGCCTACACCTTGGTCCGAAATTATGAACCCCAAAAAACTCACATGTTGCTTCATAAAAGAGCACTTGTTCCAATTGATAAATAACCATTCACTCTTCAAAGTTTCTAGAACTTGTTGCACATGGTCTAAGTGGTCCTATACATAGGCTAAAAATTAAGATATCGTCAAAGTTAACAACTACAAATTTACCCAAGAATGGTTTGAGTGCTTGGTCCATGACTTGCATAAAAGTGCTCGGCACGTTGGTTAATCCGAAGGGCATGGCACAACCACTCATACAAGCCATCTTTTGTTTTGAATGCAGTCTTCCACTCATCCCCGGGACAGATTCGAATTTGGTGATATCCGCTTTGAAGATTGATCTTTGTAAAAATAGATGCACCATTTCATAAATCCAACATATCATAGAGTCGCGGAATGGGAAATCTATACTTCACCGTTATTTTGTTAATGGCTTGACTGTCTACGCACATCTTCCAACTACCATCTTTCTTGGGTGTAAGTAAAACTAGAACGGCACGATGACTTAGGCTTTCTCGGATAAATCCACTGTCTAACAATTGTTGGATTTGTCGCTTAAGTTCTTCATTTTCCGTTGGGCTCATACGGTAGTGTGGCAAATTGGGCAAAGATGAGCCAAGGATTAAATCAATGGCGTGCTGCATGTCCCTCATTGGTGGTAGCTGCTTTGGGATTTCGTTGGGCATAATATCTTGGAATTTTCCCAACAAGTCGGCAATCTCCATAGGGATAAAGCCATCTTCTTTTTTTGCATCCTGATTTACCACTAGTAGTACCATTTGCTCCTCCTTTAGAACTTATGTAAACTACCGAATAGTTAATACTGGGGCTACTTCTTTCTTTGGTTGAGCTTCAAACTCTGAAATCTGCAAAGGGTTTAAAACAAATTTCTTACCTTTAAATTCAAAGGAATAAGAATTAGCGTACCCATCATAAAACACCCTCCTATCGTAAAGCCAAGGTCGCCCTAACAACATGTGACAAATGGTCATGGGAATCACATCACACCAGGCTTCATCTTCATAATTTTTTCCCAATGAAAATTTCACTAGGCACCGTTGCTTCACTAAAATCGGATTGTCTTCATTGACCCAACTGATCTGATAAGGAGTGGGATGCTTCTCAACTTTCAACTTTAAGCGCTCTACTGCGTCTTTGGAAATTACATTCATACCACTTCCGTTGTCGATAATGACGTTTAGAGCACGACTACCATGCTCCATACGTGTATGAAATATATTCGTGCGTCGTCAACCAACAATAGCTTGAACCTCCTTTTTGGTGCCAATTAGCACTCGATGGATTACACAACTGGGTAAATCAGTGGCACCGCTCTTCCTCGATCTCAACTTCTGCATCACCCTCCTCTTCTTCACTCTCTTCAGCCTCGTCGATCACCCTTAGTTCTTTTTCACAGACCAAAGCCAATTTTTTTTCTCTTGTGGGACAAACAACAGCGAAGTGCCCAAACCCCTTGCACTTATAACATTGGGGCCCTTCACCGGTAACCTTGGCCTTGCCTTTTTGGTCGCCTACCACAAAGTTCCTAGATTGGCTACTCGGTAATGGGGGCTTCTGAAATGAAGATATTGGCAAACGTTCTTGCCTGAAATCTGTTGAAGCCACTTGCCTCCCACTTGAGGATCCCAACTGTTTTTCAACAGACAGTGTTAGTTGGTATGCTTTGTCGACATTAATCAGTCGCACGGTCAACATTTCTTTGCGCACTTCACTACGTAACCCAGTGCGATACCTGGCTAAAGTTTGCTGATCATTTTCCACAATCTTACTACGAACAGTAAGCTCATGAAAACGGTCTGTATATTGATCGATAGTTAACGGTCCTTGTCTCAATTGCAACATCTCTTCAAACATCATTTGCTCGTAATCAATAGTCAAGTATTTTTCCTTCAGTCGTTCCTTCATCTCTTCCCAATTAGAGATTGGTGCACGATGAGTACGACGCAATTGCTCCTCTACACTTCTCCACCGAGCTCACGCATGCCCCTTTAATATCATTCGAATATAGCGAACTTTTCGATCTTTCGACTCAGCAAACCAATCAAAATAATCTTCAATGGCCGTTAACTAATCTTCGAATGCATTGGGTTCTAACTTCCCAAAAAAATCTAGGACATCCACCTTCATTCTCTTAGTAAGTTCATCAAGAGGTTGATGGTTAGCATCACGCCGTCCGCGACCCTTGGGAAAATCTCATCCATTATGTCCAAAACGAGCTCCACGATGACCAACTCCCCTATCCCTTTCTCTATATTGTTCATCCTTTTCTTCCCCTTCACTGTCTTCTAGCGCGTCTTCCTGAAATTGTCTATGCCCTCTTCTATGGTGAGGACCCAATTCGTCTCGATCTCGACGTTCCTCCATCTAGTCCAATCGCTGGGTAATTTGCTCCGGAACATTTGTGAGCTGGTCTTGCATTTGAGGTAGGTTGGTGTTTGGGTCTTGGTTGTTCGACATGTTGTAAGAATTCCCGCTGCGGGTTACCGGCATGAAGCACTCAAAATTCCTTGAGGAAGGAACCTTGCTCTGATGCCAAAATTGGTGCCAAATCCTCAAGGATCAACGTCACGTTGATAACCAAGAGGGAAAAAAAAAATACAGAATCACTCTGTAAATTGGAGTCTCTCCCAAACAAAAGTTCAAACTCGATAAAAATGGCAACTGCCTTTTCCATTCCATTTCGACTTTGTTTATAGGATTACAATTAACGAATCAGATTAAACAAGAATTCAAAAATAAATTGGATAAAATCTTCCTTGAAGAAGTAATCTCCATTCCCACATGATCTCCAACCACCTTGGATCACGGAACTGATCTCCATTTATCTTGGATCACGGAACACTTTTTACGGAACAACCTCTGTATTTGCATCATTGGATGTCTAGCGAGTGACAGTAGTAGCACCGTGAGTTTATGCTATTTAAGACTATCTGTGCTTTTTTTTTTTTTTTTTTTTAAACAGTTCAGGATTTTATTTTATTTTTAATTTCCTCGAAATAAAAATAAGAAATTGTATGGATAGTGGTGGTAGCTGGTTACAACAACTATATTGATAAATGTAATCTGAGATATTTTCCAGGATAGTTATTTGCGATTAGAATCTTCATTTATGGTTCCTATTCAGACATTAACCCATAAATGTTTTTGTGATTGCAGAAGCTTTTCATTGAGGCCATTCAAAGTGGGACAATGGAAGGCTTTTATAGGTTGATTTCTTTTTTTCAGACACAATCAGAGCCCGCATATTGTGGATTGGCCAGCCTGTCCATGGTCTTGAACGCACTTGCTATAGATCCTGGAAGAAAATGGAAGGGTCTGATACAATTTATTTTAATCGAAATTTAGTATTTTGGTCCTATTTTTCCAATTAGTAAGATGGAGCTTTTATTTCTTTAGGAAAAAAAAATGGAGCTTTTATTTTGGACCTGGGGTCTGTTGTCACACAAAGTTCGGTTCTAGGGACTGGCATGCTTAGTATTTAGTTGATATGATGCTACTCATCACTGTTTATTTAGGTTTTTTCACTATATGGATTAACTTAACTCAAGTGTTTTCAATCCCTAGGGGCTGGCTTAGGACCCCTCTATTAGGGCTTGTTTGGAAAAAGTTTCAATTCTCATCTCATCTCATCCCATCCTATTTCCTTCCCAAACATCACTCAAATACAAATACTTTCAAACTAATCATTACAACTTTCCTAAACTTTCAAACAAAAAATAAAAGACAATTCAACTTTTTCAAATCTCCAAACAAAAATAATATTAAAAAACTATATTCTAACAATATTTTAACTTTATAATATTTTTTATTCAATTTTTTCTCTCTCCTTTTCCAAAACCCCATAAAATATTAAAAGACACGTTGAGATGGTTTAGATGAGTTGAAATAGTTTTAAATGAGTTGAATAAAATACTGTTAGAATATTAATTTTTAATATTATTATTGTTTTGGGATTTGAAAAAGTTGAACTGTTTATTATATTTTATGTGGGAATTTGGGAAAATTATAATGATGAGTTGAGATGAGCTTCCAATCCAAACCGGGGCTAATTCAAACTATCTCACTACTATTCACAAACTATTTTACTACTATTCACAAAATTCTCATCTCATCTCACTCCCCAAGCTTGTCCGATTTAACCCTTGGGTGCAAAAATTTTCAAGTGGCCATGCTATCGGTGGAAAGCGGATGATGTACCTGATCTGCATAAAGTGGGGCATTACATGGGTCCAGAGTTTAACCAGATAAAAGACACGTTTGATTGCAGTCTCTGGAGTTCGTCATCATCAATAAAACCTGTCTCGAGTGTTTTCATCTGCATACGCATATGAATCATAAAAAATTATAGAGGTGCTTTTCAACCAAGTATAAACGATTTCTTTCTCTATTTTAGACCAGTGTATATTCAAATTATATTGGGATACCTTTATTCCATTAGCTGAAGATACCTTCAGTCTATTAGCTGATGCCTTTTCCACATTAATGATTGCCATCTGTATTCTAGATTGAGTATAAATGGCTGGTTCAGATCATATTGGGATGTTTCTCCTATTTTCGACATTGCAAAACAACAGGAATTATTCATATTTCGAGATATATGAGTTTATATATCTTTTCAGGTTCTATCATGCATGTGTTACATTGTTCTCCATTTTTCTGACAGGACCTTGGAGATGGTTTGATGAATCCATGCTAGACTGTTGTGAACCTTTAGAAAAGGTCAAAGCTACAGGCATCTCATTTGGGAAGCTCGTATGTTTAGCTCATTGTGCTGGAGCAAAAGTTGAAGCCTTTCGCACAAACCAAAGCACCCTTGAAGACTTCCGTAAACATGTAATGAGATGTTCCGTTTCTGATAATTGTCATGTGATCTCATCATATGATAGATTAGCTCTGAAGCAAGTAAGTACTGGAAGATTTATTTACTTATCTATTATTTCCATACATAATTTTCTTCTTTCTCTATTTGACTGCCTGTGTATTTATATATTATTTCCATACATAATCTTCTCCTTTCTCTATCTGACTGCCTGTGTATTTATTGGTGTGCATTGAATAGTGAAAATTTTATGTTGTGAATTTGATCATGCATTACCTCCCGCTACCACATATGTACAAAAACAGGGAGCAGGGAATTGATCTGTGTTTTTGCATAAATATTTTTGAAAGGGCATTGCAATGATATTATTATTTAACATTTGAAGTTCTTGATATGCAATACAAAAGAGTTATGAAGTTTTGATGGGAACCAAGGTGGGCCTAGTTGCAAAGGATCTTTAAGACTAGGCCCACCTTGGTTCCCATCATGTTTTTTCTTTTACTTATAACAAAAATGAGTTATGAAAATTTTCATCGATTATTTGGGGTCTCAAGTAACTCATAAAGATCCAAGTTTGTTTGGTGCGCTGTTTTCCATGTGATAGAATTGATGAAAATATCTATCAAAATTTTTGGCAGACAGGAAGTGGTCATTTTTCGCCTATTGGTGGTTACCATGTTGGAAGGGACATGGCACTAGTATTGGATGTTGCACGCTTCAAATATCCTCCTCATTGGGTTCCTCTCTCACTTCTTTGGGAAGCGATGGGTTATGTTGACAAATCAACAGGACAACAGAGAGGGTAGGCAATTGCTTAAATTTTCTTCAGTTAACTTTATTACATCAATTAACCATAAGTATATTTATGTATTATGTTGGAAGCAGTTTTTCTGGAGAAACTGCATTGATGGGATCCTTCTACCTCTGTTCAATTCAGAGGAAAAGCTGACTTCTTAATAGATGTTTTGCAAAACCATTTTCAATAGATATATGCCACCGACTGGGGAACTTCTGATTCTTGACAACCAGTGAACCCATTTTCAGGAGCACTGAAATCCTGAATTATCTTTGATTAACAAAGGAATGTATCAGGGTTTTCTTTGTATAGTTGGTAATGTTCATTAGGAGTTTAAAACTGGCTTCAACATATTAAGTTCCCAGGCAAGGCTGGAATGAGCTACCACGAACAATGAGAGGTGCTTTGGCAATGGACAGATTCCTTATCTAGGTTGTAAATGAGTTTCTTTTCATTTGTACAATAAGGTGGTTATTGATAATGTCCAGAAGGTGATGATTGTAGCCATGGTTTTCCTTTGCCTCAAGTGAGGTTTTTTTTAATAAAAAGGTTATTTTCCTTAAAAAAAAAAAAAATTCCCAGGCAAGGCTAGAAAATTAGCTGTGTTAGTCTTATCTAACACCCCATCATTTCCTTAGTCATTTGAAATTGTTTGAGACTACTTCATTACTTTTGTGTTTTATTATTCTATTTTGGATAACAAATGAATGAAAGAAGTAATCATGGGAGAAAGATGATTCATCTTTTAAGGCAAGTGGCTAAGAACATACAGGCATAGTTAATTGAAAACCCGGCTCAAGAGCATGAGTGTTGCATTCAGGCAACTCTGTCATGTGGCATAAACAAAGATGAGTGTTGCCAGATTTGCTTTTGAGTTCAATGACCTAGGAATCTGATCAAAGTCTGGAAGAAGATCAAATTCATTGTTTTTTTGTATGCTTTGATTTGCCTTGGGTGTTCCATTTACATTGGCTTTGTTACGTCTTAAGATGCATTTCATGTCAATCATGTGTTTTTAACTGACTTATAATGTTTTTTATCAGGTTCATGCTTATATCAAGGCCTCACAGGGAGCCGGGATTACTTTATACCCTGGTATGTGACAAACCTCGGTATATAGGTTTAATTATTTATGGTTTTAAATTTTTTGTTTTTCACTTTTTTTTCTCTCTCTATCTTAGCGGTCAATCCCTAATGGCGATGCTTCCTCCCTTCATCCCCATAAGGATGGAGGAAAAAAATTCACCTACGTTATTAAACAAGTCTCTTCCCAACTTTAGTAGATTGTTTAGGATAGTCTTATAAGCTAGTTGAATGATTTTACCTTGCTTTATCTCCTCTTCTTGAGTCAATTTTATTTCTCTCTATTGATTGTGATTGTGCTTTTATGAAACCTTGGATTGCTTTTGCTGATGTTTATCCATTTGGGAACTTCTTGCAGAGCTGTAAAAATGAGAGCTGGGTCGGTATTGCAAAATACCTCATGGATGATGTTCCTCTTCTCATTAAGTCGGCAGATGTGAAAGATATTGAAAAAGTTCTTTCTCTTATTGTCACATCACTTCCATCAAATTTTGGAGAGTTCATCAAGTGGATTGCAGAGGTTCGAAGGCGAGAGGATGGTGATCAAAGCTTAAGCCCAGAGGAGAAAGCAAGGGCTACTGTCAAGGTGTTGGAGAAGCTTCGTGTCCTTTAGCATTTCTCTTTTTCTTTTGATGACCAGATATTAATTCAGCAGTTTATTTAGTTTCCTCCAAAATTTTGAACCTAAGATTTGTTATTACAGGAAGAGGTATTGAAACAGGTGCAGGAGACTGGCCTCTTTAAACACGTGTCAGCATTTTTATCCTCGGCAAATTCATGCTGCAGGACTTTACCGCTTTTGAGTCATCAAGACAATTTTCCTGACATAGCTGCAAGTGTTTGTTGCCAAGGGGCAGAAATTTTGGCTGGGATATCCGGTGCCTCAGGTGAGTATTGCTGTCGAGAAACATGCATAAATTGCCTGAAGGCTAATGGTGACAACCTTGTTACACTAGTTTCTGGGACAGTAGTTAATGGAAAGAGTGAGCATGGGGTTGATGTGCTGTTTCCTTCATCCCAAATGAAACCCAGTTGCTCTTGCTCTGCCTCAAGCAATTACATTGGAATCCACCCAGCTAGCAATGATGTTCTAACGGCACTTTTACTGGCCTTGCCTCCAGAAACATGGTCTGGTATAAAAAATGAGAACATTTTATTGGAAATATCCAGCCTCGTCTTGACTGAAAATCTTCCCACCTTGCTTCAAGAAGAGGTAACTAATTCATACCAGTTTGTTCTTGCAAGATCTTGCTTCTTTTGTCACAGCTTAGCATTTCTATAATGTGGTGGCTGTTGCTCCACAAGTTTGTTTTCGAGATTGATACGACTATTTTAACCTGAATGTAAAAGCATGTCTTTCACATTTACAAATTGGTCAACAGCTTACAAAACCAAGACGTTTGTTGAGTTGAAGGAAAAAATGCATTTGAATTCTGTCAGATGTTTTGAACAAAATTTATTACGTGAATATGAGTTTGATAATCATTGGTATATAGAATTATTTGATATGGAAGTTTCCATTGATGCAGAAGATTCCAAGACTATGCATGTTTAAAAGTGTTATCATGCTTGTTACCTGATCTTGCCATGTGCAATTCCAAGTAATTATGTCTGAGATCAACCCCTAAATATACTGCAAACTTGTTACAACATCTGATTAAACTTTTTACTGCTCATTTTACTCTGCATCGTGCATCAAATTGACAGATTTCTCTGCTTTGGTATGGCAGGTTTTGCATTTAAGACGCCAGCTCTACCTTCTCAAGAGATGCCAAGAGAACAAGGTGGATGTGGATCTCGGTGCACCTTTGTCATAGTGTCGTGTCGTGTTTTCCTCATTTTCTCTCTACTTCCGAGACTAGAGAAAGATGACGATCGTATGAACTATCAGAATGTCTTGAGTGTTAGAAATGCAGAACGGCAAGGCTGTCTACTGCCCATTTGTAGGTTATTTGTTGAGAAGCTACAGTTGTCTGCCGGAGATGGAAACCTCATGTGTGGAGGCAGGAGCTGTCCTTCAGAGCCTGAATAAAAGGGTCATGATGAAGGGGCAAGAGTTCTCCTTTTTTATACAACTGCCGGGAGTTTTAAAACATTTAATACACACACATATATGTAATTGTTTAAAATGATTCCACATGAGAATTTAGGCAAAATCTATTATTTTATGCTTTTTTTTTTTTTGAAACAAAAGCAAATAATCTAGCTATTACATTTCTTTGGCTATAAAAGAAATCCCACTTAGTTTGACATCCAAAATGTTTATTGAAAATCTGTATGCAAATTACTATAATTAAGTGATTTAGCAGCATCCACTCCTGAAATCCTACAATATCCAGGCAATCCACTTCACCAAAATATATTATTTCGACAAGACAATACTTCAAACCCTAGAAGATCAAATACATTATGAGAAATTTTATTTGCAGTTTTCAAATGAGGACTGTATGTGTAAACCCTTCATTAAATGGAAAAAAGTACTATTTTGATAAGGATATTATTGTAATTTAAAAAAATTAAAGATAAAATTGACTAAGTTGGAGACTGTATATAACATTGCTCATACATTATATATTGGTGTTAATGTAACAAAGTATTTATTTAATAAAATCCCAAAAATAAAGGTAGTATTCTCCCAATAATATAATTTCAACATAATTAAGTACTATGACTCTCTTTGCTTTGTGTCTCTTCTTTCATTTTATTAGAATTGTTGATTTCGCTGTTTTCTTCAATGTATAATTTCTACAAGTTATTGGACTAGAAAACTTCCCATTGAATTATTCAATGTGCATTTACGAAATTTCTTGTCGAAGTTTGTGTACTTTTAGATTAGTCGAAACTTTGTTCTTGGACACTTAGTACCAATAAAAATAATTATTAAAAAAGAAAAATGACCTATTAGGTTAAGGACCATAGCTTCCTTTGATTTAGATTCTTTGTGCAAGTTGAGTTTTCAATTTTGTAAAAGTTAAAAAAGACTAAAATCTCATATTCGAAATCTATACTGATTTTACAAAGAAAAGTTCGATGCTCTCAATGAGCCCACGCAAGTTGGTAAAGTATGATAAATAATATGTGCAAGTTTTAAATAGACAAATTTTATATAGAATAATGCTACTATGTCTCAATTTGTCCTCTCATTTTGATCGTCTATGTATTTAATTTTTTTAATTTTTATTTTTTTAATGGTTATAGACGTGGCTATTAGTGTATTTGTATTTATTAATTTTTTAAAAATATTTAAATATGTTCAAAAAATGTTTGAAATAAAAAGTAAAAAAAAAAATACAATTTACACTAAGCGGCACACAGAATGGGCACCTACAGGCGACAAAGTAGCCCCACTCTTTCATATAAGTCATTGCAAAAAATTGAACACCATTTTAAAAAAAAATATTATTTATTGATAAAATCCACTTTTTTACAAAAAAAAAAAAAAAAAATTATATGCTTAATTTATCTATTTACTTGTAAATATGAGAGTGTCTCTAGGCCGAACTGGTGTTCAAGTGGAATTTATACCCTTCAATGAGACACAACCGTGTTGCTTCTTTAATTTTATTACCATAGACACAACTGCAGCAGATAAAACGAAATGCGGAGCAACCTAGTCACACAGCTGAAGCCCATCTCCATCTTGGAGCTTTCTCTCAAGCTCTCTCGCTCTATTCAAGCCTGTCGACAGGCCTTTCAATGGAACTGCAAATTTATTAAGAAAAATCCAAATCACCTGAACAGTTGAATAAACCAAATGACCAAGAGAAGAAGGGATGGCATTTCTCCCATTCTACACATATAATACCACTCGTTCACTCTCTTCACAAACCAAAACAATAATACCCACTCAACTGCTAGTTCCTTTTGTAATTTTTTTTATTTTTTTATTCACATTTTTTTAATATATTTAATAATAAAAAAATATATCAATATATTTAAAATTATTTTTTTAATCATTAAGTAAAAAAAAAAAGGACAAATAGAGATACAAAAATTGGTGGTCAAAGTAAGATTTAGAGCATTGACATTAGATTGGCCAAATGCTTTTTCATTTTTATATTTGACTAATTTTAACAATAACTAGCCCACAATGAATTAGCCAAAGACTTTTCATCTTAAATATGAGCTACAGTAATTTCATTTTTTTTTTAAAGATGAAAAATCCTGTAGCAAGTCTAAATCTATTGTTTATTATATTTCTGCTCCTTCTCTCTCATGTGACTCTTTTCCTTGATATCGTGTGAGGAAATTTTGTTTATTGAATTATGAAAATGAAAATGATTATTGGAAATTATAGAAGGTTATGAAAATAGAATTAATTAATTATAAAAATATAAAAATAATAAATAAAAATATTTTATTATTATAGAGAGTGTGATGATTAATCTAATATAGATTTTAAATTTTAAATGATTAATTAAAAATAAAAAAATTATATATTAATTAAAATTTGAAGAATAAAATAATCCATCCAATGCTAACGCTGTTACCACCCGCTAACGGTCAAGCTTTTTAAAAAATGTAATTATAAAAATACTCAATATATTCCATGGAAATAAATAAAGTCGCATTCCACTTTTTTCCCTCTTCTTCTTCTTTCTCTGTATGTCAGTGAGTGGACTGGAAGAGAGGAATCTCGGATTCCCTGACTCTGTTGCTCGGGAAGCAAGATTCCATTGAGAGAAGAGAGGAGAGAAGCCCAATCAATCAAACAATTACCCACCTCCGAGGAGCCGAACCCTGCCAAAAATGGCCACGACGCCCTTGCCTGGTATTTACCGCAGATCCCTCCCTTCTCCACCCGCTATCGAATTCGCTTCACCCGATGGCAAGGTACGTATCATTCTCTCCCAACTCAAAGCTCTCTCTCTCTCTCTCTCTCTCTCTGAAGCTGCAGCTGACCGAATTTTGTTTGCAGAAGCTTTTTACTGAGGCTCTTGGAGGTGCAACAATGGAGGGGTTTTTCAAACTCATTTCCTACTACCAAACCCAGTCCGAGCCTGCCTTTTGCGGGCTGGCCACTCTTGCTATGGTTCTCAATGCGCTTGCTATTGACCCCGGAAGAAAGTGGAAAGGTTTATTTATATCCATATCCTTAATTCTTATTACAAAAGCGAATGGTGATTTTACATTCTTCCTTCGTAACATCGTATGTACTGCTGGGCCAGATCCATGAATTTCCTTTTAAGTGTTGTTGTAACATATTACATTAATCTTAAGCCCTCACAGCCACAGGCTTTAAAACGATTATTGGCGAATACATTTTGTGAGGAATTTGCACAATGCGTCGGGACTTAAACCATGTTTTGTAGTTTGTTTAATAATTACTGCCTGAAAGTTGGTTTCTTTTTTATGGGGTCTTTGCAATTGAGGGAACCCATTGCAGAGCTTAAAAACTTGCAATTGAAGTGGAGACTTGTGTGTGTTTTGACGCCGCTTGAATTACCACCACCTGGATCGATACCTTTTTAAGTCGGTTAATTTTTTAACTTGCTTTGTGGCTTGAGTGCGTCCCACCATCATTATACTCTTTTTTTCTTTTGTCAGCAGAATTTCTTCTACGCTTCTGCGGTCAAGGGTTCCTCATGTTTTGAACTTGTGATTTCATTTGTAGGCCCTTGGAGATGGTTTGATGACTCTATGCTTGACTGCTGCCAGCCTTTGGAAAAGATCAAAGCTGAAGGCATCACGTTTGGGAAAGTCGCATGTCTGGCACATTGCAACGGGGCTAAAGTGAAAGCTTTTCGGACTAGTGAAAGCACCATTGATGACTTCCGCAAGTGTGTAATATCATGCACTTCTTCAGAGGATTGTCATGTGATCACATCGTACAACAGAGCAGTTTTTAAGCAGGTCTTGTGAGCTTATCCATTTTGCAATCTTATCATTAGCTATTCTTCTTTTATTTATGTTCCTTATTCTTGGTGTAGTTTTACAAAAATTCTTGCATCCATGAATTTGATATATGCCACTGGAATCATTGTTATGTCAGCTCAAAGAGCCTTATACCTGAACTAGTAGGTTTGATGCAATGGGGTAAACCATGTCCTGATCTATATTTTGTATGTTTTTTTTATTGCTATATGCTGTCCCCTTTTAGCTAATTGGCAAGACTGATAATTTGCTTGCGAGAAGCGAGTTAGTAAAAACTAGACAAACAATGGTAATTTTTAGCTTTGTTGCCTGTACCCTTTTTACCTGTTGAAGTCTTGTCAGTTCGTGGGATCAAATAATTTTTAAAAAGAAAAGGATGAAAGTGTTAAAATGCACCGAATGGGGCTACTCTGAATGGTTAGGGCCGCCTACTTAGTATCAAGTTTTTCTGTACGCCATTTGGTGATAATATTCTGGTTCAAGAAAGGAGTGTTTATAATTTTTTTTTGTTTTGAAATAAAACATTTCTTATCCTTGTTCTACACTTGCTTATTAGAAACTGAGAGAGGATCGAAATTCATTTCACTGTCTGGGTACAGACTGGAACTGGTCACTTTTCACCTATTGGGGGATATCATGCTGGAAGAGATATGGTTCTCATTTTGGATGTTGCTCGATTTAAATATCCTCCTCATTGGGTCCCTCTCACGCTTCTTTGGGAGGCAATGGATACTATTGACAAGGCAACAGGACATCGAAGGGGGTAAGCTCTCCTATTTTGAACCTCCTTATCAAATTGTAAGATTGCAAGAGTTAGTAATCAATATAAGCTGTTTATAGTTTGTGTTTCTTCAAACAAAATGGTAGTAGTATTTCTTCTCAGTTTCTTTAACATTCAGTATGTTTCTTTCTTTGTATCTCAACAACTTATAACTTTCATATACTTATAAAAAAAAAAAAAAAAACTTGTATCTTTCATATATGAAGCTTATATATAATTTTTTTTTCTTTTTTTTGCTGAATATTATAAACTTCGGTGCGAATGCGTGCATTTTTTTATTTAAAAGAGAGTTATTGGTGAAATTCACTTTCTATACTTACATTCAATGGCTTTTAATGCGATTTTTGCTCGGCAATTTCTAGTAATTAGCTAATTTAGCTTTCATGCAGGAGGAAAGAATGTACATAGCAAACAAAGTTCTATATCTTCTTTTGGCCTGTGCATATGGATAAGTAGCCACATATTTGCGTGTTAGACATAAATTCTTTTAATTTGATCTCAACCTTTTCAAGAATTATAGTCTTCTTTACCAAGTATTTGCAAGTGCAAGGTCAAGTAGAATATTACATCTTCCAAATTTGTTGTACTTAAATTCTGCCTTGGTACCATCTTGATTCTATGATGTTGGGTATTGTCTGTTTTATTTGCATTCTATTTACATTCCGAAATATGATTTTTCAGGTACATGATTATTTCAAGGCATCACAGAGATCCGTCAATCCTCTACACAGTGGTACTGTTCTTGTTGGCTGGTTTATATTTTATATAACCTTATTGTCGTGTTAGATTTAATGAAATTTTAGTACTAGATTTCCCCCCTTATGGGTCACAATAGAGTACCAATAATTGAATATATTTTATAACATTGGCAATGTGCCTTCTAAACTATAAATTTAAGCAATCAATCCTCAGAATTGAGGCCCCATGATGAATAGTCCCTACCACCGACACTTGGTATCAAAACTATCTTTTTCTTTTTCCTTTATTCTTTTAAACACACGTGTCACATGATTATGGCATCTATGTTTGAACCCAGTCTTTTTAGGTGGGGAGAGTTGTTGTAGTCAATTATCTGTCTTTCAGGTATCTATTAGTTTTAGGAGTTTATTAGAAGTCTAAATGTCTTATTTATAATTTTATTCATTAGGTATTTATTTGGATAAGAGTCATACTTGTATATGAACATCTATAGCCTCGGTTATTAGAAAATGAGTAATTATTAGGTATCCTGGCAAACTCATGGTACTCCCAACCTATCATAGGATGCCATGTCATTAAAAATGAATGCTTGCGTAAGCAATTTTAATGTCTTGACATGTTGTGGAAGGTTGGGAGTCACATCATTCATACTCCAGGACTACCTAATAACTTACCTAAGAAAATAATTGCCTTGTGCACTTTAACTGAGATATTTGATACTGGAATCTTGAGATCAAACTCTTGGAGAGAGGAGTTATCCATTTCTTGGAGAGATGCCAAGTTCTTTATCGAGGTGTGACTCTTTTACCCAAAACCAATTACATTGAGATTCTGCAGTTGTCTTATTAAAATGGTTGCGAGACTCAATCTTCTCATTGAGTACCATTTTCTACTTTATTTGTTAAATTCCTTTTTTTATTCATCCTACACTATACCATGCACTTATTTGGTGATTTGGAAAGGTTCATGGTTGTTCATTGTGGTTCAAATTGTATTGGATCTGGTTGGTGACGTGATATAATCCGAGTTAATTAAAAGCTATGATACGAGGATATTTGTGCTGGATAACAAAAGAGTGTATGACAGAAAAAAGTTGGTCTTAAGGACTGCGATGAAGAGGAACATCAGGTAGCTATGAAATGCAGCTCACATTGAAGAGTTTCGAACTAATCGTTAGGGAATATGTAATAATGGTTGGGTTTGATCAATGATTATGATCATTGATCAAAACCAAGAGTCAGAATGATCATTTGAACATTCCGACTCTTGGTTCCTAACAAATGCATTTGGAAATCTAATTTTTCTTATTTTATAATTTCATTCCATTTTCTATTTATCGATTTGAGATTGGGCCAAAAGTTGATCTGGGATAGAATGTGATATTTTGAATTAGACATGGGAAAAATTATGTAGATGGGTGATCACTTTGCTTGTATGAAGAAAGAAGGGTACTCTGTGCTTCTTAAATATAGGCATTCTGTCTTTCATGTTCCACTTGTATTCCTTTTTCTCTTGGGATCTGATTCCATTTTATTGATTTCTTCTTGTTTTGCTCTGCTGTTTTTATGTTTGCTACCAACGTCTTGAACTAGCATTGCATGACTCTCAATTCTGTGCAGAGTTGTAGACATGATGGTTGGAAAAGTATTACAAAGTACCTAATAGAAAATGTTCCCTCCCTCCTGAAGTTAGAAGATCTCAAAGATGTTCAAAAAGCACTCTCCATAATATTCAACTCACCCCCTTCTGATTTGAGAGAATTTGTTAAGTGGATTGCAGAAGTTCGGAGACAAGAGGATGGGAGTGTAGCCTTAAGTGAAGAGGAAAAGGGAAGGGTTGCAATCAAGGTCTTCTCCAGCTTCTTTGTCTTCCTTTCTTGTTTTTATTTTTCATTTCATTATTTCCCATTCTTCTGTCATTTCTTTGAGCTTTCAGAGCGTGAACTATACCTTTTCAGTTTTTTAGACTTTTCTACCCAAAATATGAACAGAAAATCTTTAAGATTTTGAGTTTATAAGCTTTGGTATTCAGGAAGAGATATTGAAACAAGTACAAGACACTGAACTATTCAGACACGTGACAAGATGCTTGGCTTCGGAAAGCTCATTTTGTAAAGGGATCGCTTCTTTGGGTGATAAAGATGGGTTACCAGAAATTGCTGCAAGCGTCTGTTGCCAAGGAGCACAACTTTTTACTGGGAAAAACAGTAAGATATGCTGTAAGGAGACAAATGTGAAGTTTTTAAAGGTTAATGGGGAAAGGCCTGCAGCAGTGGTATCTGGGACTCTAATTGCTGATGGCACTGAACAAGGAGTTGATGTGCTGGTCCCTTTATGTCAAACCAATCCCAGTAATTTGTGTGTGTTTGATCAAGGTTGTTGCAGTGGAATGCATCCATCTACAGCTGATGTTCTAACAGTCCTATTATTTGCCCTCCCCGAAGATACATGGGCTGGCATCAAAGAAGAGAGACTGAAGGCAGAAATGAACAGTCTCATGTCGATTGAAAGCCTTCCCCCTTTGCTTAAAGATGAGGTACTTGCCTATATGGTTGATTCTTTTCTGTTTTCATTTACATTTCATTTATGACCTTTTTTGTTAGTTTTTGTGGTTATGTTACGGCTTTAAGGCACATTGCGAAATAAATTCCGGAAAACTCTTAGTTGTTGTAAATGTTCATATTGTTTTCATCCTTACCATGATTTATGGTGCCTGAATCAAATTGTAGCATCCATAACCATGTAGAAATTGATTTCTATCTCTAACTTAATTCCCATTACAGGTTCAATATTTGAGATGCCAGCTCCATTTCCTCATGACAGATCTTGGCGCTCATACCCCATCATGATATCCTTGTTTTCTTTCTACTTGACTAATTCTAAACAGGTATACAATATCATTCACTCATTTCATGACATTTTCCAACTTGTAGTGATAAAAGGGTCAATGACTCAATATGAATGAAATGGGACAAGTCATACACCGGACTCTATTAGGATTATGGACTACAAAGCTCGCAGCTGTTTTGCATGTTTTCAAGTACTTCGGTGTTATAAATAGAATATCTACAGGACATATTGTTCTTTGCTGGTGTTTCTATATCCAATACAATTTTCCCTTTTCCTTTTTCCCCTTAACCAGTAAACCATTCGAGCTCAACGAAATGGACATGGAAACCGAGCTCCATCCACAGTAACTACTAACAAGAGCAGAATCAAGGCCTCGTTTGGATTGAAAATTCACCTCAACTCATCTTAACTCATCCTATCTCATTATTACAATTTTTTTAAATTTTTATACAAAATATAATAAACAATTCAATTTTTTCAAATCTTAAAACAATAATAATATTAAAAAAATAATATTTTAACGTTCTTTTATTTTACTATTCACAAACTATCTTAACTCATATTTGAATTCAAATTTTGAAGGGACAGTTTTGCATATTTGAAACTCTAGGGCTTTGAGTAGAAAATAGATATACACATAAAATGAGTCGTAAGATATTTATTAAGCATTTAATATTGTCAAAGAAATTCACTTAGATAATTATAAATATTGTGTAATTTATTTTATGTGTCTATCTATCTTCTCCTCTAGACCTTAGAACTTAGACGCTAACACGAGCATTTAAATCCCGTTCTGCAACCGTTTTTGTTTTTTGTTTTTTTGTTCATGGCATTTGCATGTGGTCTACATGTAATGACGTGCTGACACATGATTTGGTTCAATTCAACGCACCCATGGAGGAGCCCCGAAGACCTAAGATTTGCAAAGTACAAAATGATGGAAGACGAAAAGGGAACAGCCAACTTTGACAATCATGAAAGACTTGACCATCTAGAATTTGGTGTGCATTGATTATAGACTGACTGTGGAAGGGGGTAGGTTAGGCATACTCCTGCAAAACAAAGAAAAGCTAGAATTTCAATGGTTTGTGAAAATAAAAAATATGTTCATCATTTATTTTTTTATTATTCTCTTATCATTTTATAATATGTCATTAGATGATAAATTTATAAGTAAAATATAATAAATAATTTTTAATAATCTAATATCATATCATAGAATGATTAAATGATGATAAGAATTGAGATAATGGATAGTATTACTCGTAAAAATAATGATAAAAATGCACATTTTTTCGTGTTATTATTTTGGTTACATAATCATTACTTGAATGAAGCATTAGATACTCCTCATTGTCCTCGAGACTTTGCTAAATTGTTGACCCAAATGGTGAATGGAATTTCTCAATCTTATGTTTCATGGAAAGTTCCACTCAAACTTCACTCACCAAGGAGATCCTAGACCTAAGACTTGCCAAACTACCCAATAGGAATACACAAAATGATCAAGAGAAAGAAAAAACACCACGGGGAAATTACCATCCTAGAATATGGAATCCGTTGATGATTGACTGAAAGAGGAAGGTGGAAGACTTTGCAATAGGAAGATATAAACTAGAATTTGAAGGTTTGTGATTTTGAATTTGCACCATTGATAATATAAGATATTTAATCCGAATTAATGGTTTGTTGAAACTAATATTTGTACATTTAAAACTTGTTTTGAAATTTTCTGAACGCTCATTTATCAATATAGTAGCGGGCGGAGCACTCTATATGGCCCGCGGCGGGTTATTAGAGAAGAGGAGACAAGTTCTTTCTCTTTTGCCATGCTCGATTTTCCTTTTTTGAAAATAGCAAGCCACACTCTAGTAAGAGGCAGAAAGAAGGTTGTTTCCTCTATGTTCAGGCAAAGAACAAGTAGAAGCTAGCTTTTGTCTTGTAAGCAGCCCTGTCTCTATCATGGAATTGTGCTTGAGTTAGTCCAAGTTGCAGTCGTCCACCTTGGCAAAGACTGACTAACTTTTCTTTTTCTTTTTTATTTCTTCATTCAATTTGTTTACATATTCAGCAGTGTAATCTAGTTCTGTACATATATATGACTGCTTTATTAACTTTATTTGTTTCACTTCAACCTTCAATTTTCTCATTCAAACTTGGGAAGGAAAAAAATCATTACAATAAGTTTAATATTTTGATAAATAGTAGTGCTGCCATAAATTGTAAGTTGATGTGGAAATCCATCACTTATTGTGAGCCATAAAAACAATTAAAAATTAGAATTTTATTTTTATTTTTTATTTTTATATATATTATCTGAGGTAGAAGGCTTCCAAGTCATTAGTTTGTTTGCTGTGTCAACAAGCGGATTTGCAAATATATTTTTTCTTTGATAAATTCGAGTATAGTCTTTCACTTAGGCATCAGTTGAGTTATAAGTTAGTAACTATTAGGTAGATAATAAGGAAACTTATTAATAATAAAAAAACCAAACTAGGATATTCCACTAAAAAATAATCACTTTTTTGTGGGTGAAAGAGACTCAAATAATGTCCAACTTGCATCTGAGTTTATATTCTGAAAAAACTAGTCAATGTTATAATATAAGCCTATTAAAATTAGAATAATTCTTTTCATCAGTCACTATTCACTACCCCACACTCCACACCCTATAAAAAACAAAAAAACAAAAAAAAATGTCAGGTGCGGGATGTGAAGGTGAATGGTGGCTGATGTATAGCAAAATTCTTAAAATTACTATAAAGAGTAATGTAAATATCATTCGCCATTTTCATGTATTCAAATCCAAGAAATACATTGACTTTGCTATAGCGAGAGGAAGGAAGTAAAAGAATATACCATCAAATGCTACATAATCAGTCACTGTAAAGGAAATCCACAAATCCCATTACTTGTTATTTTGTATATAAAATATCATTACTTTTGCCACCAAAAATGCTTGACAACTCCATTGTCTACAACATTTATAAAGTTCAAAAATAAAATAGTGCACAAAAAAGAGTCAAGCCTGGATGGCGGACTGGACCATCCCAAAATCAATTAAGTATCCACCAAGTTTTGGGATTAGAGGGTAATACTAATTGACCGGACGAAAAGTCGAAGAATTTTATATATCAGTCACTATTTATTTTTATATCTTATATTTATAATTTTTTTATAGGGTATAGGGATGTTTTTCATAGAATGTAGAGATGTGAGGTGTGAGATAGTAAATACTAATTGTGGAGAAAAATTTTCCTAATATATTGATGAAGGTTTTACTACTTTTTTTTTAATTATTATTATTAGAAAATAACAAAATTCCACAAAAATGGGACAATGTTTGAAGTCTTAACTTATATTAATTAAGCAATGTTGTACAAAGAAATCTAAGAAAATAACCACACACCATATGCATGAACAGAAAATTAGGAAAAAGTTTGTATTTGCTACGTTTCATAGATTTAATTGGAATTTAAATCATGTTTAATATATTTGGAAAAAAATGAAAAATGAAAAATTTTATTTAAGAAAATTACATATGATTTGTAATAAAATGTTTTGATATTATAGAATACAATGAGTTGGCCTTTCTTTGTCTAAAAGTTTCTGTGAAATGAATAGTGATAAATCAAATTGAATATATGAATGGAGTTGATGATATATAAATATATAAATGCTATCAATGGTTTATATTTGAATGACAAGCTGATTTAATATCATCTATATGAATATTAATTTGTGATAACAACGATTAATTAATACTTATTGTCCATTTAAAATCATGACATGAATCCACATAAATAAATTAGATTGAGAAAAATAATAAACATGAAAACAAAAATACGAGAAAGAGAAATGTTTTGTCAATAAATAGATTGTACAAAAGTAAACTTATATCTTAGCATGATTTAAGAACTTTAGTAGTAGAATCATACAAAGTTTAGGCAAAATTTGATTAGAAAAGTCACTTTTATAAATTTAGTTAGTCATTTTTTAATGCCAAATAACAGATTAAACAAATCTATTACTATTCTATTAAAATATTAATTTTGATATTTTTATTTATTTTAATTTTAATTATAATTTAAATATTTATTTATTATTAAAAGAATATATATTAATTTTTAAACGTTTAAATTATTTCTAACGGATATAATTTTTTAATAATCTTTTCTTTTACAACAATCATATCCTTTCAAAATTCCTGTCACACATTTATCATCTAACGAACTGAGGATGTGACTCAGTTCAATCAAACATGCCCACAACGAATATTTCGTAACCAGGGATGCTTTTCGAAATAACCATACAGTACATACAATTCAAGAAACCACGCAACAGATATTTCTTTGGTATACAAATCAAATTTCAATATTACGTATAATCGAATACCACGTAGAAAAGATAAAATTTTTTATGATAAAATAATATTTGGCCAGTTAGAGGGACTGACCAGATTTGGCCAGTGAAAATAATAAAAATTAAAATTATTATTTATTTATTGAATCTATTATAATAGATTATTGTGCAACCTAGTTAAATCTTAGTCAAAATTTGATTAAATTGAATCCATTACTAGTACTCTAAGATTGTATATTAAATTATAAAGTTATATTTAATGTAAAATAAACTTAACGTATTGCATTAAATTTAAAAATTTATTTTTATAAAATCACTTTATAATTGGACCAGTTTACCTTTGAGCACTTTGTGGAAAATCTAAATTTTACAACATTTATTATGGGTTTGGTACTCTTGGAATGTATTTCTAACACTTTCATACAAGAAACACATAGGTTTTCACCGAATTCGGCCTCCATCGGAGTGGAGTGTAGCTCGCACGTGCGGGAGGAAGTTCCAGATCTCGTCTACGAATGGCCATCACGTGCCACCGAGGAGCCTTCTGTCGACGCCATGCTTAGCTTCTCTGGAATCCCTAATTCCGAGACTTCCAAGATTGACTGTCAACTTTTCTTCTAGAGTGACCAGTGTATTGCACGCGCCACTGCCGACGCTATGTGCACTATTCATTCGTTTCATTTTTAGTATTTTTGTTTTCCTTTTTGTTGTTGTTCCATTTCTTCATTTTGACCCAAGTGAGGTGTTGAGTCTTTGGATCGAACGCAATCTGGAGCAAGAGTTGTTCGAGAGAGGCGGGCAATACTACGGCTGGTGGTCGTACGATCAGTGCTCATGCGTAGGTGTCGCCTGTTCAGTGGAGGTTGTTTGTCCGTGCATGAGCTAGATGCTCGTGCTGTCAAGGCTCGAGTTGCCAATGCTTGCGATAGGCGTGATGTTTGGGTTCAGGCTGGTGCTTGTGACTCTGTAGTTGGTTATGTGTTTTATTTGTAATTTATTTGTTATTTAAGTTAGTAATAAATTAGAAATAGGCTATTAAATTTGATGTCTATAGTAGTATCTCGTACTCTTCCTCCCTAGGAGAACAAAGGGAGTCGTAAAATTTTGTTTTACAGAACGCTTTCTCTGTTAGGAGAAAGGTTTTTAAAAGTTAAAACAATATCCGTCACAAAAAAATTTATGTGTGAAGATACCCCAGAACTAATGTATAATTTGGCTTATAATTTAAATTTTTCATGTATTGAGGTATAACTTCGATTCATTAATAAAATAAGTTTGTTTTAGTAAAAAAAATAAA
The DNA here is from genome assembly GCF_004785595.1 of Juglans microcarpa x Juglans regia. Lineage (NCBI taxonomy): Eukaryota > Viridiplantae > Streptophyta > Magnoliopsida > Fagales > Juglandaceae > Juglans > Juglans microcarpa x Juglans regia. Next base: position 41,791,963 of record NC_054596.1, read on the forward strand.
AGAAAAAAAAAAACGTAGATTTTAATGTGGTACAACTCCTTGTGGGACAAAACCAATCCGATTTCGCGTCGGACTCTGTGTTAGTTAGAGTATTGAATAGCCATTGCCCTTAGCATTGACTGTGGGCTGTGGCATTCTTTTTATTTACCAGAAATCTCCCATTACTCTACTCTCTCTCTCTCTCTCTCGCTGCCAGTCTCCTCCCCAGAGTGGCAACAACTCTATAAATATCAAGTTATCTCCGAATTCCATAAAAACATAACAAAGTAAGAAAATACAGAGATATTTCCAGAAATAGAGAGAGAAGGAGACTGAGAAAGATGAAGGGAAGGAAGAGCAGTCACCCATTGTTGAGAGGGGGGAGGAGAGAGCGCAGTTACAGCCATGGTTTCTCTTCTGCTCAGATCCAATCACTGGCCTCCATCTGTGAGGCTCTCATCCCTCCCCTGCCATGGGAGAGCATCAGCAAGGATAACCCAGTTGACCAGGCCCTTCGTTCCTTCTACAAAGCTTCTGGGTCTCATCCTCCTCTCCCCGATGAGGTGGATTGTCTATATCCTATCTTTGTTTTTATTCAAAATTTAATTCTATAGTACAGAAAAAAAAGAGCTCTTGGAGTTGTCATCAAGCAATCAATACGTATAATATCTTCTATCTTTGAATGGAAAACACTGAACAGGTAGCGGAGCTCATGGCGAAGAGGTGTATACCACAGGCTGTATTCCTAGTGAGCTTAGTTCTGAAGATGCTCTCATTCAGACTAGGGACTCTTTTGCTTTGTGGGTATCTGTGCTTTGATTCGAAATGGCCATTTATTCTTAGGTTCTCCGAGATTTCTGTGGAGAAGAGAGAAGAAATTCTCAAGAAATGGTCGAAGGAAAGGCGTCTGGTACCCTTAAGACAAGTGTTTCTAGTTGTTAAAGTCTTCTGCTTCTTCAACTTCTTCTCAAGGGTAATGCTTTTGAGCCGCATCTCTTCCTTCTTCTATTTGTAAATTATGGCCCTTTTGTGTTTTTTCTTTCTTTCTTTTTTTTTTTTTTTTTTGGGGAGGGGGTGGTGTGGGGGAGGTTTGTCTTTTTCTTTCCTTTTTTTTTTTTTTCTCCTCAAACCATATAGAGAACATCTTCTGAAAACTTACTTCACATATCTTATGGATATATGGTATTTGGAGACTTATTTACGAAGCCCGTTCGTGGAAACGCTTTGGCAAGTGTTTTGACGTTGTTTTTATTTGTATCTTTTAAGCAGAAGCACTTTTTTCTGTTGACTGAATTACCTTTCTGGATATGGGCTTCTTTACTGATGCATGCTTTTGGTGGTGGCTATATGTGCAACTTCCGTTTTTCTTCTGCTGTTAGGCTTCAAAACTAGAGTCTGACAAAGAAAAACTTTCACACATATGATATGATTGATTGGTCTCATTATCATCATTACTGTTTTAACATGAGAAGACTTCAGCGTCATCTGTTTCTGTTTTTCTTTCTGAATTTTCTCTTTTTCTGTTCCCTTCTTAATATCAAATGTTCAGGTTCGGGAGTCCTACGAGATACCTCATTCTGAACTTTATAGGAAATGCTACATTTGTTTCCTAATCAGATTATAAGATACCTATCTTACAGAACGATGATGTCTTGACTCTTGACTCTCAAAAGAAAATATCTTGGATGATGCAGAAAATATCTATTTCACTTGAATATGAAAAATTATCGTGTTCGTTTTTCGTATTAAGAGTAGTAAGTTACTTTTTTCATTTTTCTACGTGTGTGTGTGTGTTACAGACCGATGAAAACTCAGAAAACGCATCATGGGAAGCAATTGGATACCGAGTTGACACGAGAGAAAGGTTGACAGAATCCCAAAAGGAGAGGCCTCTCCAGAAGGGAGTCATTGAAACCATGTATGAAAATGACTCTACACTTGTCCAATCTCTCGCCCAGAAAGGCCTTGAAGTCATTGATGATCCAGAGCACAACATGTACAAGATCAAATGTGATGTTGTGGTTGTTGGTTCTGGTTGTGGTGGAGGGGTTGCAGCTGCTGTTCTTGCGAGCGCTGGCCAGAAAGTAATCGTCCTTGAGAAAGGCAACTATTTTGTGCCTGAAGATTATTCTTCTGCGGAGGGCCCCTCCATGAATGAGCTATATGAGTCAGGCGGAATATTGTCAACTCTTGATGGGAAAACAATGGTCTTTGCTGGCTCAACTGTCGGTGGAGGCTCTGCTGTAAACTGGTCTGCATCTATCAAAACACCAGACTCAGTTCTTCAAGAGTGGTCTGCTGATCATAAGATCCCACTTTACGCAAGCTCAAGCTATCAGTTCGCCATGGATGCCGTTTGCAAGAGGATTGGTGTCACAGATAAGTGCAAGGAAGAAAGCTTTCAGAATCAAGTACTTCGAAAAGGGTGTGAGAATCTTGGCTGGGAAGTTGAGAGAGTCTCAACAAATGCCTCAGAAAATCATTACTGTGGCTCTTGCTTATATGGTTGTAGAACAGGGGACAAGAAAGGCACTGATTCAACTTGGCTGGTCGATGCTGTGAACTGTGGTGCAGTGATCCTAACAGGAAGCAAAGCTGAGAAACTTATATTGGAGAATGGAAAGAATGCAAGGATGAGAAAGCAATGCCTGGGAGTGATTGCAACAACTATGAGTGAGACTATCACGAAGAAGTTGCAAATTGAGGCTAGAGTAACAGTATGTGCATGCGGGTCTCTCTTGACTCCGCCTCTAATGATCTCTAGTGGGTTGGAGAATCCTAACATTGGCAAAAACCTTCACCTCCACCCTGTTCAACTCGTCTGGGGACACTTTCCAGAACACACATCAAAATTTAGGGGCAAAATGTATGAGGGAGGGATTATTACTTCACTCCATAAGGTGGTTTCAGAGGATTCCACCGTCCGAGCCATTATAGAAACTCCAGCATTTGGACCTGCAGCATATAGTGCTCTATTTCCTTGGATTTCGGGGCTCGACATGAAGGACAGGATGGTGAAGTTTGCTAGAACTGCTCAGCTTTTTGCTTTGGTAAGAGATCAGGGTTCAGGAGAGGTGAAGGCAGAGGGTAAGATTACGTATCGATTAAGTCAAATCGATAAAGAAAATCTCCGGGCTGGGATGAGGCAGGCTATAAGAGTTTTGGTTGCCGCAGGAGCTGTTGAAGTGGGCACCTATAGGAGTGATGGCCAGAGAATTCAATGTAAAGGAATTAAAGAGGAGGAGTTGGAGGCGTTTTTGGACACGGTGACAACAGTTGGAGGGGCAGGGTCAAGGGGAGAACACTGGACTCTATATGGTTCTGCACATCAGATGGGAAGTTGTAGAATGGGTTCTACAAAAGAAGTAGGTGCAGTTGATGAGAATGGTGAAAGCTGGGAAGCAAAAGGCTTGTTTGTATGTGATGGAAGTGTTCTACCTACTGCAGTTGGGGTCAATCCCATGATTACCATCCAGTCCACTGCTTACTGCATTTCCAAGAGGATTGCAGAGTCCTTGAAGAAATAAACATTCCAATTTTCCCCTTTTTAAATTAATTAGACTCTGCAAAAACGATTGTGTAATCAGAAGAAAAATAAATAAATAATTGTTTGGGTGATTAGAGACCCATAATAAAGTAATGTTCTTCCTTCCCACCTCTCTCTCTATTCGGCAAAACCGACCAAAATGTCCATTTTGCATTACTTCAAACAGGACGAGTGTTAAGAAGATATTTACACCCTCTGATAAATAAGTATACTTTTTTTTATAAAAGACAAATAGAACTAATTGCAGGCAAGTTCTCTCGGATATACCTTCCCCTTCGCTTTCTCCCTCTCTCTCTCCTCAGGGCGTATTTTGGTCCCCCTCTATTTCTACCATACAGAAATTCTTCATTTAATCTTCTGAAAGTTTCATTTTTATTTATAATTTTTTTTTATAAATAAGAAAAAAAATATATAGTCAGTACAAATCAATTCACAACAAAAATTACAAAAAAAATAAAATAAAATAATTTCAAAATGAAAACTTTTTGTGTAAATAATCAAGGATGGAAAAGACATACACCATACCATTAGGGACAAACCCAGATCTGAATTTTTTTCGCACATCTAGAAAATTTCAATCCCTCTTGCCGGAATTCTACTAGAGAAAGCCATTAAAGCTCACATCTACTTTCTATTCATTCTTTAGTTTATTCAATGTTATTTTCTCGAATCTCTTGCAAGGATGTTGCATTGTATGGACATGAGAGAGAGAGATAAGTATGAAAATAGCAGTTGATTTGAGGAGAGAGAGTGACGAAAATTATTGAGGAGAGAGAGAGAGACGAAGGGAGAGAGAAAAACAAAGGATGTGAATGGGAGAGATAAGCTGGAATCGGTTTTATTTTTTCATTGTGAGAATCCATACGTAGCATAATATTATTGGACGGCGTAAATTTATTCTTATCACCCATCGGGCCCCAAGTGTCTCTCAATCCCTTCTCTATAATCGTCTCCTACCAGGCAAACAGAACGCAACTATGGAAGTCTATTTTGCATCAAAGATTATACAAGTTTTGTCCTGTTTGAATATAGAAACACTCTCAATCCTATCTCATCATTACAATTTTATTAAATTTTCACATAAAATATAATAAACAATTCAATAATAATATTAATAAAATAATATTCTAACAACATATCTCACTATCCAAACGAGTCTTTTAAGTGAGCAATCACCTAATTAAAGGGATTTGAATCACCTCGATAACAAACATTTTCTTCATAAAAATGCACACGCAGAAGGCGAAACACCAGTGTTGTATATGAATAAAAATAAAGTAGAAGAGCATCGACCCCAGAAATCCTCTTAAAATTCGAGGGAGCTCAACTTTATTGGGAAAACTTTAACAATTCTATATTTAATCAAAATCTTACATCAATTCCCATTTTACTGGGACTGTCTACACGTATTTCCGCCAAAAATACACTAGCCAGAGTAAATCATATTTACTCACCCCCCCAAAAAAAAACAAATCATGCTGAAGAGGATAAAATTATATATAGGTTACCAAGGGATTCCCTCATTTGTAAGCTGCTTTAACTGCTTTCTCAGCAGCATCATCAAGGTCATCTGCCGTTATCAATGCCATACCACTTTCCTGCACACCATCAGTAATCAGCATAAATAAATAAAAATTCTTCAAAAAATTATCAAGAGGCGATTCACATGACATTACAGATTTTTCCTCCAGCATTTTGATAGCAGATCAAGTTTTACCTTTAGGATTCTCTTTCCTTGGTCAACATTGGTGCCTTCAAGACGAACAACCACTGGTACTTTCAGTGAAACCTTCATCACAATGCCCAGAAAAAGTTGAAAGCTTCAGCAAATGGCTCAGCACCGATTCATTCAAATTCAGGCAATGCAAAATAAAGCAACAACTAATATATGACAGCGCAGTCTAAATCAATAACATTCTACCTCCTTTCCCCTTTTACTTCTCCTTTAAAAGTGTCAAAGACTTCTTAATTCCCACCAAACTTAAAATTCACTTCACCAGATGTTTTTTTTTTATTATTATTTTGTAATGCAATAGGAGGGTGATGTGTTAAAAGCACAGAAATACAAAGATTTTTATGGATTAAAGGACAATAAGTGGATGATGAGAAGAATAAGAAACCAGTTACAAAACTTAATGAAAAAAAATAGTTCCAAAAAGAAGCAACTGTTACAAATGAACATGAGGTAATTAATGGACAGAGATCTAACCTCTTTGGCAGCATTGACAATTCCACGCGCTATTATATCACATTTCATTATTCCCCCGAATATGTTCACTAAGATTGCTTTCACCTTCTCATCCGAAGTCAATATCTTGAATGCCTCAATCACCTGCTTCATACAACTTAATGATTAAAGCACTCATAATTAAGAGTTTATTTCTCAAGGCTAGTAACAAGTCAAACTTGTAAAGATTAAGACATGCATGGGTAATGAGATGAGATGAGAAATTGCGAGAATTCTGTAAATAGTAGTGAGAAATGATTTGAGTTAAGATATTTTATTGGGTTTGGAAAAATGAGAGAGAGAGTTGAATAATTTTTTTTTTTATAGGTAATAAGAAATTTTATTCCAAGTAAATAGGCATAGTCAAGTACACGAAGTATAAAAGTGATTATACCTAAATAAAAGCTAAAGTAAAACAAAACTAAAACAAAACATTACAAGCATTCCCATCCCTTGGAAGGTTCTTCACCCAAAAACTTAAAAGAGCTAAAGAAAAAATCCCTAAATTCCCCCATAGTATGTTCGCGATCATCGAAACACCTCCCGTTTCTCTCTAACCATAAACACCAAAACAAACACAAGGGGATCATCCTCCAAAATTCTGCACTGCCTCTACAACCAGCTGAACCATGCCAACTAGCCAAAATATCCACCACTCGCAATGGCATAACCCAAACAATGCCAACCCTTGCAAGTATCTCATTCCACATAGCTGTCACAAACTCATAATGGAGAAAAAGATGATTAACAGATTCACCATCTTTTTTACACATAAAACACCAATCAATTACAAATAATCCTCTTTTCCTCAAATTATCTACGGTTAAAATTTTCTCAAGTGACACCAACCAACAGAAGAATGCAACTTTACTAGAGACCTTTGTTTTCCAGATACATTTCCAGGGGTATGTTGAGTCACCATGACTATTTAACACCTTATAGTAAGATCGCAATGAAAATCAGGAATTATAGTCATGTATCCACAGCAGCCTATCCTCCCTATCTGATCGATCTTCATATCATATAACTTTGCAAAGAAATCAGCAGTTTCACCCACTTCACAATCCTGTAATTCTCTATTAAAATCCACATTCCAGTGCAGAAGATTATTAGAGATCTGATACCATTCAGCCACTGCAGCCCCTTTGTTTCTAGCTATCCTAAAGAGATTAGGATAAATGGATTTGAGAGCTGAATCCCCACACCAAACATCATGCCAGAAAAAAATATTAGACCCTTTCCCCACTTTGAAATTAATATTATTGACAAAATCCCCCCATCCCAACCGAATGGACTTCCATAAACTCACCCCAAACACCCCTTTAACCGAATATAATTTTTGTTTTGAAATTTGAAAAAAGTTGTTTGCTTTTTGAGTTTTGTTTGGAAGTTTGAGAAAATTGTATAGGGTTTTGTATTTGGATAATGATTAGATGAAAAAGTTGAAGATTTGAAATTGAGAAGTGTTTCGTGTTTGAGTGTGTTTGGGAAGGAACTTGTGAGAAGTTTTGAGATGTCTCATCTCATCTCTGTTACCAAACAAGGCCTAAGATTGTCCAAGAACAGACTCAAAAAATGGCAAAAAAAAGAAATATATCAAAGCATCATCAATTCGACACGCGCACACAAATAGCATATTCAGACTTCTAATTACCTATAATGTTAATGAAAAACCAATGTATATAATTGACAGAAAAAGCACGACGACGGTCACAAAAGGCGATAACAACATACAAGAAGCAATAAAAGACAATTCATGAAAATGAAAATTTTAAAAGCTAAGTCATTACCTGGCCTTCAGAAGCATTCCCACCTACGTCTAGAAAATTGGCCGGAGTTCCCCCATGCAGTTTAATTATATCCATTGTGGCCATTGCTAATCCTGCGCCATTCACCATGCAACCAATCTCTCCATCTAAGCCAATATAATTTAAATCTGCTTTAGCAGCAGCCACCTGTAAGAAGTAAAAGCACAATGAAAGATCCATGGTAAACAGCTATATCGTTCCTGCTTAGTCTAACTTAATGTACATGGCATTTGTGTCTGTGTTTTGAATGGGGTGTTTACCAATAAAATACAACATTCAGTCTTCTCTGCTCAAAATTTCACCAATAAAGTGATAATTATATTCTCAAAACCATTGCAAATGATCAGTTCTTATACCACCAAAAAAGTAAAATAAAAAAAAAAAAAAAAAAAAACAAATATACATAATAAGAAAATGAAAAAAATACCTCTCGAGGATCCTCCTGTGATGGATCACGGAGAGTGAATATCTCTTTCTGACGAAAGGCTGCATTGTCATCAAAGTTTAACTTAGCATCAGCAGCTACTAACTGCTTATCAGAAGTCTCCGCAATGGGATTGATCTGTCCAGAAGAACCAAAGTTCAAGGTTCCGACAAATATATCCCTAACAAAACTCTCTAAATATGCCACCAAAACCAAAAAAACATCAATAGCACTTCTGCAATGTAAAAGCTTAAGCTCACTTCTAATAGTGTGCAGTCACACTTGCAAAAAAGTTCATATAATTTCTTCACTTGCTCAATTGAATCTTTCCTATCAGCCACCGTGAGAGCCAAACCATCAACAACCTTTGCAGCATCTTCATCAGTAATTCCTTGGAAAACATCAATAGGAACCTATAAAAAAAACAATGCAACTATTACATGCCAATATAACAAACAAAGAAGAGATTGTCAAAATAATTAGGATAAACTATTCAGAATAAAACAAGAGAAAGATAACCTTTATAATCATATCTGGGAATTTCTCTGCAAGGTCCTCAATGCTGGTTCCTCCCTTTCTACAGGCAATTATAAGCTGGAAAAAGAAAATAAATTTGCAAAAGCATATCGGATATTTAATTATTATGCATAATGATAACATTGATAAGGAAAAAAAAAACACCATGTACTGATTAAGAAAATAAAACAACTCAATCACATCAAATGAAAAGGTTGTATACTAAGTTTCAGAACATACTGGACCAGCAGTTTTACGATCCAGAGTGATAGCAAAGTACATCTCATTAACCAGTGACAATTTTTCACATAAGTACACCTGTATAAGGAAAAAGAAAAAGAAGTCTGTGAGATAGGCACTAGATAGTCAAATATTGAGATTTGCTACATTGAGAACCGAGGGAAAATAAGTATATGAATACACACGCACACACAATGAATTATTAATTACAGACACACTCCATGTATCTTGAATCCTTCCACCCTCCACTGTCTTCTTAAGTGTGGAAGGTGCCATTTTAACTCGAACTTATCAGCATAAGAATCATTTGATATATTGGTACCAAAGTACAATAATACAACTGTTGATCATACTAAACACGCATAGGCAACAAAAGAACAGACCACAAATAGACATAAAATGAAGTGGCAATAATACAATTGTTGACCCATACCAAATAGACTGAATAAAAATGCATTACCTTACTCACAACTTTGCCTTGGGGACCAGTTTGTTTGGTGACAAGTATCTGCCCAAGCATCTTCCCTGAATGCAACATAATTACAATATTAAAATTAGGGAACATGTTGTAGAAAACTCCTAAGTTTTACATAATTAAAATTTCTAAACCCTTGGGGGTTGGCTCCAGTGGTAAAGGCCTTAAGCTTGGGGGTATGCTCCTCCTCAGATCTAAGGTTCAAATCCCCTTGGGTGCAAACAATCTCTAGAGGCCATCGGATTGGGGATTTTCCCCTTGAATTACCCCAGGTGCACTTGCAGAAAACTCCTTGCCGAGGGCCTGTGTACCCTCAGGATTAGTCGGGACGTTTTTCCCGGACACCCGGTGCCAATCAAAAAAATTAAAATTTCTAAATCATACAGTTTTTCTCCATTTATAGGTAAATACAACCTGCACAACAGTACAACATTGATGGCTGAATTGTGACCTTATCCTCTACCATTCCTTTTCAGGAAGGGAAGAGTTTCCATTGGTCAGGGAATGTTCAAAATCATATAGAACAACATGATATGCATTGAAGTTCCCCGGCACATTTTTTAAGATGTGGAACCTCACCAATGCAAGGCCCTTCGAACCCACCCCTGAACAGTAAATCCCAGATACACAACCCCACCCGTCAGAACTATGTATCAGGTAATCAAGGGGAACTCATAATGCGGAATTGAACCCACAATGTCTGAGTTTATAGCTTATCCCAAGCCTACCGTTTGACCCTTAGGCTGAACCCTGGCTGATAGTCCCTAGCAATTTTGAAAATAAGATAGCTATATATTGAAAGAAACTTTACCCACAAACAAGCAGAAACAGGTTACCCCAACATAGGTTGTGATGGGTCAACCCAATGTAGGAAAAGCATAGGTTGATAATGACGAATTGTGTCATTATTTGAAACATTACCAAACCAAAACAATCAAAATAAACTCAGTTTTGATTTTTCGATAATATGATTTCCTCTGGTCCCTGGTTTGGTATCTGTGGGGACTATAGAAACAAACCCCATGTGATTATAGATTGAGCCTAAGAATAGATATGCACGAGCTACAAGAACTAATAGTGTGCATGCTTAACCATGGGACATATTGCCAATAAATGAGGTTACAACAAATCAACAAAGAATAACAATAAATTAAACCAAAATCTTCTCGAGGAAAAGTTAGAAATAATCTTCGGTACCAGCTATCTCTTCAACCTGATCAGCCTTAACAATATGAACTCCGCCCTTAAGACCACTTTTAAATGTTCCCAAGCCTCTTCCACCAGCCAAAATTTGGCTTTTGACCACCAACTGTACAATAAAATCAAAATTAGCATTCCTCTTTTTCCATCCATAACTGTAGTGACTGAGAAGATGTATCATAAGAGGAAACAATTTTACTTATAAAAAAAATTAAAAATTAAAAATAAAAAAAAATAAATAAATAAATAAAAGAAGAGGAAACAATAGTATAAGCTTCCCATCTGCTTATCGTTCAGGATCCAATTAGAAAGAAAAAAGGACCTTTCTGGCCCTAATATGCATGCATCTCAGAACTTCCTTTATTTCGCAAAACAGAAAAATAAATAGAGGCAAAGTTATGATTTGCATTAATTTCCGCAGTTTCTAAGCAGCCAAATACAGGTCACTTTCCACTGGAATGAAAGATAAAACACACCAATGCCTTGAATTACTTACCTCGCTTTGATTGGGAAATACATCCTGCATTGCCTTCTTGATTTCATCAACAGAAGAAACGGCAACACCTTTCGGAACATTGACCCCGTATTTGCCCATCAAATCAGCCCCCTGTTTTCAACAAATGCCAAAAAAAAGTTAGTAGCCACATCCAATAAACATTTTTAAACCAAATCAGGACTCGATAAATTTTAAATGACTGAACCATCACAAAGATTCACATATTTCTCACCAAAATCACATATAATTCAAGAAAATGTATAGAAACCCAAAACTTTTTCATCCATGCACCGGGATTATGCTCTGTTTAGTTGCCGAGAAAATGAACGAAAGCAAAAATAATTCATGAGAAATTCTGAGTATTGCTATTCTAAGGTATTTAGAGCGCACACTATTTACATTGCATATTTTATTTAGAAAATAAATTTTAAAATTTGAATCTTACAAATCTAAATATTACCATTTAAGTAATATTTAATTTATGGGATGGTGACTTCTGCACAAATAGAATAATTCATTTCAATAAGTTAAACAATGTATCAGTTTTTTCCTCGGCTAAATGAAGTGTCTTTCGTTTTTTGTTCATGAAATTAAGAGCAAACATGAGCGGTAGGACTCAATGTTGCCATTCAGTTTCCCGAGTTTACTTCAGAACCAAACAGAAAAAGAAAAAAATCAATCTTGTTCCATGCGCACATATGTATACACGTGTGTATGTGTCTGCTCGTGTTATAGAATGAACGAGAGAGAGAGAGAGAGAGAGAATAAGACATGCGGAGGGAAGAGAGGGGACCTGAAACTCATGAATGTTGAGGCGGCGGAGCTGTTGTTGCTGCCATTTTCCAGCTACGGAGAGAGAGCGCGAGACGAGCTTGTTGAGCAAACCTCTCACCATTCTTCCAATATTTTATTGAAGATCGACCAGAGAGAATCAGAGATTCAGAGTGTTGGGCGCGAAACCCTAAAGAGCAAGCACTCAAACCCTAGGGCGCGCACAGACAAAGGGAAAGAGAGAGAGTGCCGGATTCGGAGGTTGATCGGGTCAAAGTAGTTGAGAGAAACGGACCCTGGCCAAGGTAACGCGTGGCGCGTAAAGAAATAAAGTTATTTTTTCAAGAAATGATATTTGTGATTGTTAAGTTTCGAGCAAAAAAAATTGATATGAAAAGAAAAATATTATAAGAAAACCTTTTACCACGCACTTCCATCTGATCAATATATAATTTATTATTTTTATTATTTTATTTAAATATATATATTTAAACATAAAAATAAAATAACAAATCACATATTAATTAGATAAATATGTGTAGTATAAAGTTTTCATTTAGAATTTCTTATTGAAAAAATTATTTTTATCTTATTTTTTAGGCTTGCACATCTTAAGACTTTATCTATATTACTTATACATATTTATGAACAATATTATACAAACTGAATGAAGTCTCATTTTACCAATATTTTTTTAATTAGAATTTCAGATTTCAATATTTGAAATTTTTCTCATTTTGTAATAACTTGCACATCAAGTTAGGCAAGCGTCACATATTTTTTTTGAAAAAGAGTGACCTATACCATTAAAAGATTAATTTTTTCATGTAATTCTTATATTTACTCACTTTAAAAAAATACATGGCGTTTGTACACTCTATTATTGTAAATATAATTTCTCAAATTATATGTATAGATAATATTTTTTGTATATCCTTTTTCTATTTTCATTTTTATTCTTTTTTCAATCTTTTTATGGCATAACTCATTTTATAAAATAGATATGAGTTATTATGTTAAACCATGTGAATTTATGAATATTTTTTTTATAGAAAAATGATATTTACAATCGTTGAGTATGCATCCACCACACAATCTCTTTGAAAAAAAAATGAGTAAATACAGCACCCACATGAAAAATAAATAATTTTTGTAATAATAGACTTCACTTTTTTTCAAAACGATTGTGCGGTGCTTACGCACTCTATGATTATATATAGCATTCATCTTTTTTATAACTTAGTTTGTAATCCTATAGGTGATGATATTAAAAGATATAAATAATTAGTCTACACATAAATATTAGAGAAAAAAATTTATCAACTGACGTATTTCAATGTGATTCGTAAAATTATAAAAATATTTGTAAAATAAACTTGACGTATTACATTAAATCACATCAATTTATTAAAAAAAACAGAAATCATGTGTCTTGTAATATTTATCCAAAAAAACTGATGAAGAATCTCAATTAACCAGTCACATTTTATTATTAAGCATAACAGTTCTTCTATAAGCAGGTGAGTTCACACACGAATTTGACGTGTCAGAACTCCATGTCATCACTTATTAAAAGAAGAAGAAGGAGAAGAAAACATAAAAACATGAAGAAGAGAACCCAGCTCCTGTGAGACCGAATTGTTTTTCCGTTTCTTCCCTCTTCAATGTGCAAAACGAGATCCAAACATAGTTTCTGAGGTTCCTTTTTCCAATCAAACTAGTATCGTCACTTTTATTTTATAGGAGCATCAAGTAGACGACGTTCATCTTCAATATGCAGTCTTGTTTGTTTTCAGAAAATATCTCAACTCATCTCATCTCATATTACCTCATTATTACAATTTTCTCAAATCTCCATACAAAATAAAATAAACAATTCAATTTTTTCAAATCTCAAAACAAAAATAATATTAAAAAATATATTCTAACAATATTTTATTCAACTTTTTAATTTTAATCTCATCTCTGAAAACAAACTAACCCTTAATTGTCAAATCTAAAGGTCTGCTGCATTCCTAGGAAGAAGACGAGGCAGGCAATGTAGCTATCTACTCTCACTCTTATTTTGTTCCTAAAGAACTAGTAGCTCTGTGTTCTTGGTATTCTACAAAAACATTAGGTTTTCATGGTGTCTTTTTCTTATTTTTTATAAAAATTGAGATACCCAATGATATGTAAGATATATAACATGTATTGAAATCTTTTGTTATGCACTTGCAGTTTGATATTTTGGACAAATTTGTAATTTTTTGTTAAGCACTTGCATTATTTTCTTCTACGTTTATAATCTCATTTCCTGTTAATTCCTTATGGCTCCCAAAGCCAAGCAGAAACCCACCGAGAAGAAGCCCATTGAGGAGAAGAAATCGACGGTTGCGGAGAAGGCTCCAGCCTAGAAGAAGCCCAAGGAGAAAAAGAAGCTCCCAAAGGAAGGTGGAGCTGGCACCTCAGACAAGAAGAAGAAATGGACCAAGAAGAGTGTCGAGACCTACAAGATCTATATCTTCAAGATGCTTAAACAAGTCCACCCCGATATCGGGATCTCCAACAAGGCCATGGGGATCATGAACAGCTTCATTAATGACATATTCGAAAAGCTCGCTCAGGAGGCTTCCCGGCTCGCGAGGTACAATAAGAAGCCCACCATCACCTCTTGGGAGATCTAGACCGCAGTGCACCTTGTGCTGCCCGATGAACTCGCCAAGCAAGCCGTTTTTTAGGGAACCAAGGCGGTCACCAAGTTTACTAGATCTTAGACATAGGTGGTGTCATAGGGATGAATACGAACCAGCGGGACCAACCTACACCAACAGCTGTTGGAGTCAAGAATCGGCCAAAATAATTGGAGAACCGGTCGGTTGGTGACATAAAATAGATAAAATCGACTTTGGCCGATTCAATTCCAGTTTGAACCTAGTTCAAACTACCAAACTGACCGATTAAATAAAAATATATATTTTTATATATATATTGTAGTTAAAACAACGTCGTTCCATTTAAGTTTAAGTGAAACAAAGTCGTTTTATACCTACAATATACTAAAAAAAAAAAAAAACAAGTGCAACAATGCCTTTTACTCTTAAACCAAACGGCGTTGTTTTATACATAACATATTAAAAAAAAAAATTAAGTGAAATGACACCGTTTGATTTTAAACCAAATGACGTCGTTTCGATTTGAGATAGTCTTCTTCCGCTTCCCTTTTCTTCTCTGATTCTCAATTTATCTCATTCTCTCTCTCCCTCCTCTGCAACACACTTTCTCTCTACTCTCTCATACGAACTTCGCCGCTAGGGGGATCGAGAACTGATAGAGAACCATTAGAGTTGATACAACCGGTATTTCTCTTCCCTATCGACCGGTACTGTCGGTTGTTCCATACAAATTCCCTCCATCAGTCAGCGTTAGTTTTGGTCAAAAACCATGCAAATAGTCTCAGTCTTCACCCCTATGGTGCCAATTGATGGACTTGTTGGCTTTTTTGTGCATAAGTTGGATCATATTGGAGAATGAGATCAAAATGCACTACATCACTCAGGCGTCTTCTGCACACCATTTCATTTGGCACTCTTTTCTCTCCCGCCCATATTAGAACACACCGTTTCATTTTTTTAGCTGGCATGTCAACGGGATTTGTCTGCGAGTTCATCCACCAAAATGACTGCATATAGAGTTTTTGTAAGCCTAATAGCATTATGATGAATAACAACAAATTTGTGATACTATATAAATAAAGGAGAGAGATTGAGAAAGAGACATAGAATGTGATAACTTTGTAAATAAAAAGAATGAAATTTTTTTAATGATCAAATATATTTTTTCTAATGATAAATATAGCCTTAGGGTGTGCAAGTCTCGTGCACTTTCTTTGAAAAAGAGTACGATCAATTATTAAAAAATTAGTTTCTTCATGTGGGTCTCATATTTATCTATTTTTTTTAAATATGGTGTACGGAGCTTGCATGCCCTAGTATTGTAAATATCATTTTTCTTTTTCTTTTTCTTTGAATGTTTTGAAGATTAATATTTTTAGATCTTTACCGCGTAATTGGCCAAATTTTAAAGAGAAAAGCTTGGGCAAGATGGGTGCCAAAATAATTTTCACACAGACCAATAAGAAACAGCCATGTAGGCACTCCAAAAAAATCAGAGATGAGCCCACATGCACAGAACAAACACTCTCCCTCTCCTTCTAGGCCCTGAAAGCCATAGAGTCTGGCTATCTTTATGGAAGAGTCAGTAAAAGAGCTTCTGCACACAAAGCTAGAGGCCATCAATGAAAAAGTTGAAACCTTTATGATTCCACCTCCGATGGAAAGAAAGGTAGTGATTGTTGGGTTCTTTTGTTTGACAGTGTCCTTGAAGGTGGAAAAGTTCCGCTCATCAGTAGACAAGATGAATAATCCATTGGTTGAAGAGTTAATACTGGTGAAGCCCCAAATAAGGTGAGTAAATAGCACTGAATTTATGTCAGAAATGGGTAAATTCTTCCTGGAAGGCCAATAGCCAACTTTCATCCAAATTTTTGTTCTGTTTTGTTCTTCTGAAGGAGAAGTGTTTCTCTAGTGGGCAACGGGGTTCAAGAAAAAGGCCATGGGTCAGCAACGGACATGGTGAGACGAGAGAGAGTGAGGCAGATTTCAAAGAGTGACATTGATATATTTGACATCCTGGTTAACTCTACTCCGGCCAGATTCTTTCATCCGAAAATAAAAACCTCCCTATGGTGGAAAATATAGTATTAGTATTCTTCGACGATGGGTGATAAGTGGAAAATCTTGAAGACTCGGCCAAAAAAGAAAAAAAAAAAAAGGAATGAAAGAAAGAAGCCATAAAGGTAGGAAGGAATAGGAGGATGAGAAACCAGTCCGACTGTGAGGTGTTTGCCGCATCAGTTTTGGAAAGAAAGAAGGAAAGGGAGAGCGTTTGTTCTGTAATGTGGGCTCATCTTTGATTTTTCTGGAATGCCTACGTGGCTGTATCTTATTGGCCTGTGTAAAAATTATTTTGGCACCCATCCGACCCCAAGCTTTTCTCCATTTTAAATTATATGAATAATAAACCAACGTGGTAAAATGTTAATATGTGAAAAAATGTATAATATATGGGTTATGGTTTAGGAAAATGATACATGAAACGATACTTCTACCAATAGTTTTGATCGGCATTTTTTAAATTTTTGTACTTAATTGTTAAGGAAATGGTTATTAATGAATTTGAGTATTTTTAAAAAAATGTTTAAAAATATTAAAAAAATGTTTGAAAAAAAAAAACATTTTTGAACTGATCAGTACGCGCTGCCGCGGGGGGGGGGGGGGGGAGGGGGTGTTAAAGTATCGGTTCCCTAGCATTATCCTATGGCTCATATCATCCAAACAAAAGTAAAAGAATATAGGTTGTATCATCCAAAAATAGAGTAGAAAACATGGGATGTATCATGTGGGTGCACATCGGGGGGCCACCTTGCAGTGGCCAGAGTATGGTCTCTAAGAGCTTGTTTAGATTAAGAAAGTATTTCAATTCATCTCATATCATCTTATCTATTTATTACAAATTTTTTATTTTTTATTTTTATTTTTTTCTCTTACAAAATGTGTGGTCTATAGATATGAGTAGACTAATTTAATAACTTTAATAAGAATAAAATAAATAAATAAAATTGCTAAAGGTCTGTGGCCTAATTGGTATAACCTCAGTCTCCAAAATGAAGGTCTGAAGTTTGAAACCCTTTTCTCCCAAGTGTATCAAAAACAAAATTAAAAATTAAAAAATTAAAAAAAAGTTTACAAAAAATAAAAAATAAAATGTGTTGTATGATGTGTGGAGATGATAAGTAGCAAAATTCATTTGGCTACTAAGACCATCTCACGCAACTTCACTACTATTCACAAATAGTAAATTATTATTCATAAATAATAGACTATTATTCACAAACTATTCACTATTATTTCACAACTATTCATTCAGAGCAATGCTACATACAGTCCTAAAATGGGGATTGTATTGCAAGCCTAGTTAATTTTATCTTTAATTTTTTTACAAATTACAATAATATCCTCATCAAAATTGTATTTTTTTTCTATTTAATGAAGGACTTGTACATAGGGGACTGCAAATTGAATTTCTTATTCATAAATTATTTCACTACTATTCATAAATGATCTAAATAGTCTTAACATGCAAACATAAAACAAATGTCTTCGGACAAAACTACTCCCATTTCAATTAATCATAGCTAATGAAAAATTATACAAATTTTATAAATGAAATATTTGGTCTAAAAAAATTTAAAAGAAAAATTTTACAAACCGATATGATTGAATTAGCTACGGATATCATTCTCTCGTGATTCTAAAAGCTAGGCATTTATGCTGATATCTGTAAAAAAAATAAAAAAATAAAATATGAAATATGAATAAAAAAAAAAGGACTAAATCTTTGAAATAATCTTGTTTACGCCCAACTTTTTAATTCCATTAAGTTACAAACCATTTATGGGCAAATAGATAGAGCCCACGTGATTGTTCTAATAATTCATATGTAAAAAAATTAGTACAAGACCTCTTGTAATTGAAGGTTACAAAGTATATTTCTTTTTTATTAATAACTAAAAATCTTTTAAACTTGAAGACCAGTAAGATTGAAGATCAGAACAGTCACAAAAAGAAATAATATACTATGAATTTTTAATTATTTTGATTTATAATGTCATGTTTGATATGAAGACATCTCATAATATATCTGATCATGGATGTAAATTTTACTGATAAATAAATGAAAATAAGCCTTTGAACTTGAAAAGGATATTGATTTTACCAGGTTTATACAAATTATTTAAAACCATATTGTAAAGCCATAAAATATAAACTAGGCTTTGCCAACAATCAACAGTGGTGCCGTAGCTGTTGAGAAAATAAGCATACCCCCTCCAAAAAAAATCGTACTACTAGAAATATTATATCTAAAATTTCTCAAACATAGAAATATTATATTGCAGAAGTTTATTAGATATTCTCAAAATACAAATGATCTAATACTCTCATCCTATCATAACATACCATACAATCAAAATTACTTTAATAAATATTGATTTTAACTGACGTGGCATCCTATAATAGGATATGAGTATCACATCGGCTATATTATAAAACTACCTAATAATTATTCTTACGTTGGACACACTTTCTGATTGACAATGAGGTTAGATTTGGATCGTAAGTTGAGATGAAAGTTGAATAAAATATTATTATAATATTATTTATTAATATTATTATTGTTTTAAAATTTAAAAATATTGAATTGTTTATTATATTTTATATGAAATTTTGTGAAAGTTATAATGATGAGATGAGATGAGATGGATTGAAAGTATTTCTCAATCCAAACTGAACCTAAATTGAGTCAAGGTAGATCGTTTGAGATGAGGAGAGGTTTGTATTCGCAACCCATCTCAACTCATTTCATTACTATTCATTATTATTCATCAATTTTAACTTACAAATCTCACTACTATTTATAACTCATCTCAACTCGTCTTCGAATCCAAACGACATTCAAAAACTCTCGGTTAAAAAGGCAAATATCATTAGACATAAAAGATTAACCATATTGACAATTACTTATTCGAAACATCAAATTACGTAATGAATAATTATATATATAAATCTCAAATGCACAAACATTAGGGAGGTCTTCAGTGAAAAAAAGTGAATCTCATTAAAAAAAATGTGAAAATCGGACTTTTTTATGGTGAGATTCACTATTTTTACAAAAAATTTGTGTAAAATTTATGTATTTGAGGTTTGTACCTAGATTATGTAATACACTACTATATATTTAACACGTATTTGCTAACTATAGAGAAGTGTAAACAAAGAACACTACAATCACAAGCAAGGGGCAATTGTCTATGTTGTTAGATGCTAAAAACAGGAGTAAAATCTATTACTAATGGAATCATGAGTGAGAGACTCTGGTCCAAAACCAAATAGAGAGTGATGTGTAACGGTAAGATAGACCTCGTTAATGTTAATGGTCTTGCGTACGTAGGACGAAAAGGATGTGATGACAAAAATAATTGAAATCATAATAATGAGGTTCTCAAGTTCTTTTCTTATGAGATGGAAGCTTAAGCTCTTTTCTCTCTTTTTATCTATACTCCACGACTTTCTTACCGTTTGTAGTGTCTCCTTTTTGTAAAGTTGAATAATATTATATATAGTCATAAAATGTATAAGCGTCGTATAATTATTTTAAAAGTATGAAATTTACTATTAAAAAAATAATTTCTTTCTTATAAATTTCATATTTATGAATTTTCTTAAAAGAATTATACAATATTTACTTATTTTACGATTATAAATATCATTTTTACGTAAAAATATGGTTTAATTGATTCGATTTTCTTTCTTATTCTATTGTCCAAATGTAAAAGAAATTCCAAAGAGTGCGAGAGAGCTTTGGGACCCACATTGTCCACTTAAAACTTCGAGAAGAAGCGTGCCACTACGAGCTATCGATGATACGTGTAGATAGTGTATTGAATCGATTCCATTAAAGCTCTAATTAATTTTATTATTGGAAGTTTTTTGAAGTATAGTTTATATGTGTCATGGACATTCTCTTGAGAGGTTACAAACGGCATTGGAGTCTTGACATTACAATTCTCGGCAGTTGATCTACCATGTTAAGGTTTCGTTTATTTTTATAAATCACCTCATTTCATCTTATTTTATTATTATAAATTTTTTAAATTTCTACACGAGATATAATAAATAATTTAATTTTTTTAAATTTTAAAATAATATTAAAAAATTATATTTTAATAATATTTTATTTAACTTTTAACTTTTAACTTTCATTTCATTTCATTTGTGTAAACAAACGAAACTAGCCGATATCATCCATTTTTCACGGACTTCAACATGTCTAATCCACCACGGTAGTTTTAAGTTTGGGCTCTCCTCACCACCTATGGTAGCTACTATCTCGTATTGAGAGTTTACATGCTCTCATTTTTAAAAAGAAAAATACTATAATCACAAATAGATTTTCAACAACTTTTTATAGCAAAATGCAATAATTGCCCTTTTTTATTATGGTTTCTTACTGTAACTAATAAATAAAAACAAGCCATAACATTCTGGACTATTTCAATAACTGCTTTCATGACAATTCATATATCGAGAAATCAACTAAAAAGTAACGTATATTAATGTAATATATCATTATTTTTATCGTAAAATATATCTAACAGATCACATGAAATTACATTAATTTATGAGTTTATTTTTATGTATATAATAATTCTCTTATTATAATCCATCTGTGCCTATATTTGAAAAGACAATTTGTTTCTTTATTTTATGATTTTTTTTACCCCATATCATGAAATTAAACTAATTTTTTCAAACAAAATCTACAATATGAGAACATGAACGGAATAATGCTCGTAAAAGATCAAAAGCAAAGATTCAACACTACTTCCTAAAACTAGATGAACCTTTTTTTTTTTTTTTTTTTATTGATACCAAGCATGAGAATAAAGTCCCCACTAATCTCAGAGTACATAGATTCGTGATAAGAAATTTTTTACCAGTGCATCCATCAAGTAATTTAAGAGAAAATTTTACAGTTTGATGACTCATAAAAAGTTTTTAATTGCCACTTGAACTAACTCCTAGGGTCTAAAACTAAATGAAAAATTAACATTGCGCATGACTTAAAAGCCGTGGTTTTGGCTTAAATGAAAGTTATACATTAGTTACTATTCACCTCCTCACTCCAAGTCCACACTTGAAAACATTTTTTTTTTTTTTTTTTTGGTTTTCATATGGTGTTAGGTGTTTTATATAGAATATGAAATGTAGAGTAATAAATAGTGATTGACGAGAAGATTTTTTTTTTAGTTTAAATCAACACGTTTGCATGATATAAATACTGGATTTGACTTTAGACTGTTTTAGGGCAATGGAGATGACTTTAGACTGCATATATATAAATATATATATATTATATGTATGTATGTATATATATTTTATTTTATTTTTCATAAACATCTAAGATTAAATGGATTTAATCTGACCATTATTAATAGACTTAGTAGAGATTTAGATAGTGAGTTGAGTTGAGTTGAGTTGAGATGAAATGAGAGGAGGAAAGAGTTGAAAGTGAAAAAAAATATTGTTAGAATATAATTTTTATTTTAAAATTTTAAAAAATTGAGTTTTTTATTATATTTTATTTGAAATTTTGAAAAAATTTTCATAATTAGATATGATAAATTAAAATAATTTCTGAATCAAACGAGATCTTTCAATTTGGTAGATTTAGAGATAAATTGAAATGATTTTTAAATAAGTTAAATAAAATATTTTTAAAATATTATTTTTATTTTAAAATATAAAAAAATTAAATTATTTATTATATTTTATATAAAAATTTAAAAAAATTATAATATTTAAAGTGAGTTTTAAATCTAAAAAGTTTTCCCCTCTCTCTTTCTCACAGAGAATGCATCGAAATTGTGATCCCTATTTCCGTCCTACTACTGTAATAAGGAGACTAGTTATAGAAGTAGTCGGAGGACGAAAATAATAATAATAATAATAATACAAGAATTCTATGTTGTACCCAAAGTCAAAACAATAACAGGAAAGAACTTGAAGAACATAGGCATATTATTTTTTTTTAAAACTGTTAGTTTGTGTATAGTCTATCTCATTTTATTTTATTATTATAATTTTTTTAATTTTTATATAAAATATAATAAATAATTCAAAATTTTCAAATTGTTTAATAATATTAAAAAATAATATTCTAATAATATTTTATTCAACTCATCTAAAAATATTTCATCTCATCTCCCTATCTAAACGAATCATAAATCAATGGATTAGAGAATAATCGTCTTACCAGATTATATGATTCTGTCTATAAAATCATTATCATTAATTTAGTATTATGTCCATGAAAACACGATCCACTATATTTATTTAGCAATAAAAAGGGAATACAACATTGAAGAGTTGCTTGTTGAAAAATGGAAATAAGGTGGTAAAAGAAACTTTGCTTAAAAAATGATCTAACTAACAATTGGGTAAACATAAGGGATGCGATGTTGTGGTCCAAATCTCTTAACTCTCAATGACAAGGAAATTTTTTAAAAAAAAAAATGATATTTACAGTAATAAAGTACGTAAGAGTCGTATACCATTTTTAAAAAAAATAAGTAAATGTGAAATCTATATACAAAACTAATTTTTAATCATGAGCCCCACTATTTTTCAAAAATAATAGACTACGCTTGCACAACTCACAACTCAATGACAATAAAGTTTAAAAAAGAAAAAAGATATTTACAATAATAGAGTGTATACGTGTCGTGCACTATTTTTAAAAAAATAAGTAAACATACAACATATATAAAAAAATTAATTTTTTAATAATAAATTTTACCTTCTAAAATAAAATACATAATAATTATCTAACCCATAAATATATCTAACATTACGCTTAAAAAATACCCACATTCACATCCATATCTATGGTGGCTGAACATGAATAGGAATCTAATTAACCTTTTTGGAGAACCAATAACTTGCTTGTTTCGCATGCCAATCTCTTTCCTTTTTTTTTTTTTTTTAAGGAAAAATACAAAAATGAGAGGAATTCCAAGTCAACAAAAAAACAAAAAGCAGGGATATTTTCGTCAATTGAATCCCTCCGTGGTTTTATCTGTAAATATTTAAACAATATAAGGGTGATCAATTAGCACTCCTCTATATATACAGACTCCCCCAACAAACCTCGCGGCTCTTGCCATTACTACACTTCTCCGTCTGTCTCTCTCTCTCTCTCGGTCCCTCTGTCTCTGTCTCCGTAATCTCTCTCGACTCTTCTCTCCGTGATTTACCTCTTTTATCCTTGATTCCCAATACCTTTTTTTTTTTTTTTTTTAAGAGGGGAGGTTTTTTTTTTTTTTTTTGCCGTTTTGTGGGGGTGCTGACGTGGCATGTACCCGAAACGGCAGCATGAATACCAAAACGATGCGCCTCCCGCCCCGTCGCGTTCTGACGCCCAATGCCTTAGATAGAAAGCGCAAAGAGAGAGACGGATTCGACGAATTCAAGCCTTCGACAACGACGACGAATAAATTGTTCAAGCCGGACGCGCCTGAGGAAGAGCCGATCTCGTTTAATCGAAATCGATTACTGGCCGGGTACCTGGCCCACGAATACCTCACGCGAGGTACGCTGTTGGGTCGGCCGTGGGATCCGGTTCAAGACGAGGCCGTTCCGGTGTCGAACGGAGGGACTTCGAACGAGAACGGCGAAGACGAGGAGCGGCCACGACGAGGACGACGACAGGTGGAAGATTACGAGAGATACGTGGAAGTAGTGAATTTGCTCAAGACGGATGGCGCCCACGTGCCGGGCATTGTGAACCCCACCCAACTCGCTTCCTTCTTACAGCTGTGATCACGTGGAAGGATTCCATTGGTAAAAATCTGATCCAATTTTTGTTTAATTCACTTCTCTTTTTTTCATTTCTTTCGGCAAAATGTAAAGAATGAATGAATTAGTTGGTTACCTTGCTTAAAATTTATATAGATTTTGTTCATGTGTTCAATAATATGCACGAGGCATGCACGCATCCATGCGAATATGACCCTACTATATGAATTTGAATTTGAATTTGAATTTCAAGAATCATGATCGATTCTACCAAACAGATGTTTGTGATTCTGCATGTTAACAACTTGTTTTGTATCAATTAATGCATCATATAATTGTTATGTGTAGAAGACAGTCAGCAGCTATAAACTCAGAAATCTCGATTTTGTATTACGAATTTGAAAAAAGGATATCGGTTCATAATTTGGACATGAGACTTGCATGTGACATATGCCAATTCTGACGTAGAAAAACAGAGCCATTTATAAAGGACCAGACCCATTGAATTGTGTGTACGAAGTTGTTGGCTGATGTTGAAGACCACATTGTCACCCACCAACATGTGTATGTATTTCTTCTTCTTCTTCTTTTTCTTCTTCTTCTTCTTCTTTTTTTTTTTTTTTTCTGAAATATGTGTATGTATTTACTCCCTCTTTCGATTAATTTTGCACTATTTGTGGGTTGTTGGAGATATGAGAAGGTGCAATTGATGGGTGGCTTTTCGTAAGATAAGTAAAAAGCCAGGAAAGTAATTTATCTTCAAGATCAATGTTTGACTTTTAGATTTTTGTGTAATGGAAAATACTAACTATAAAGTGATTACAATCATAAAGTGATTACATAAAAGTAATCTCATAAACTGATGGGATTGATATGATTTGTCAAATTACTTTTATTATAAAACAGATCTGACGGATCACACGGAATAACGTCCATTTATGAGATTACTTTTATGTAAACTTTTTTTTTTGTAGCGGTGGCACTCCAACACTATAATTAATGCTTTTGGTATTTTTTCACAGCCACGTCTAAATTATCTAAGTAGATCTTGCAGGACTGTGAGAGATTAGGTCACCGCACAAGTAGTTGTAGTTGTTTGTAGAAAGGACTTCCCCCAATGTGATTAAAGTAGCTTTCCTTAGATAACGTGCTCTTCTGGAGATGGTCCAAAATTATGGTACGTTGGGGGGTAAGAGATCAGGACCTATGATGGGAGGATCATTTAAGGTTGCTTATGTCAATGAAGTGGATGAGATGTAGAAGAATAATGATATGTACAAATTTTAAGTATACAAGTCTTGCGTAGGTTTTTTTCTTTTTTTTTTTTTTTTTTTTTTTAATTTATAAAAAAGTGAATTCTGCGTGTTAAAAATTACTTTTTTATGGCGGGATATTTTTTTTTTTTTTTTTTTAACAAAGGGTCTGCACCAAACTTGTACACTCTTAATGCTTTGTATGTGTAGCATTACTCCATATAAATATGGATGATGTGAAATTAATTGAGCTTGTTGGACATTGACACCATTAAAATTTAAAACATCCTAGAGCATCCATATTTCGTATTGCAAGGAGGTGGTAAGATCTTGGAGTTTTAAGAAAGAAAAACTCTACTTATCATTTCCTACACCACATACCAACATATGATTTATCATTTTTGTCATTCTGTTTGAACACACATATTTATGATTGGCGTGTGGTGATAAGTAACATTTCTCTTTAAGCAATGTTGTTTCCTAGTTGAAATCAAATTTTGATGAGAAATAGAGGTGGAAGGATATGGGAAAACTGGTCCTGTATCCTATGAAAACATACATCGTTTTCGTGTTTGTATGAATGAAGCTCGAGGGTTCGGCAAGAATGACAAGGTTATAAGAAGTGTGAAAAAATATCAAAGGTTTAAGAAGTTTGTATCTATAAATTATGAACTCTCTCAACACTTAAAAATCGTGCATAATTAAATTTGTAGAGATTGGACTCAAATCAAATTCAGAAACGACTTGAAATCATCCTATTAGAATTTGAAGCTAGGAACGCAAACTTCTTATATGACTTGCACGTGTACGGATTTCATGGATCTAATGAATATCCTATTTTGTTGCATTTTCTGATCCATTTATTTCCAGCTAGACTTGATCCAATTTTCTTACAAATTCAGTTGAAGTAAGTCTTGTATATGTGGCAAAGGTCCGTGGACCAATTGGCAACATCTTGATTTTTCACTAAGAGAAATAAAGATCAAATCCCTCCTTCCCATGTAAAAAAAAAAAAACAATTGTATATATGATCATTATATTGACACATAATATAATTTGAGACCTTTGACTTTCAAACTATTAGAACTATGTATCCCGAGATTAGTCGGGACCTTGTTCTCGAACACCCGGAGCCAATAATATATATATATATATATATATATATATATAAGTCTTCAGTATTCTGCAATTGTTTATATACATACATAACATGTGCCTCTCATTCATGCGAATTAGTTTACCACATCTACACTTTGATAGTTTAGCAACTAAAGTGTATATTTCCATATTTATATGCATATTCTATCCACATAATTGATTGTTTGTTCCATAAACTATTCTACAAAATGATACACATAGACTCAACATCAATTATGGTTGAAACTTCGATTTTTAATGAACAATGTCTCGAAGTTTTCTCGTATTATATCTTTGAAATCAGTTGGTATATCACATTTTAAATGATTTTTAATTTAAGCAGTTGATCTATAAATTTACTTAAAATATGTCATATCAGTCGATATGATTGAAAATGATAAAATTTGATAACAAAAATAACATAACAGTTTTTTTTTTTTTTTTAATTTTTATGTATCAAGTAACCTACAAATTTTCTCATTATAATTAGCTTGTCTACTCATTTGATTCCATCAACTACATCTATTTTGGTCTTGGAATCCCAACAGTTAATTAAAAAATTGATCTTCAGAAATTATTGACCAAAGAATATAGTTTAGAACGAAAAAATAGACACATGTCGAATGTGGACTATACTATTTATTAAACAATTAATACTACAGTTGAGATTCGCATAGACAATAATAAATAATTATTTTATATTTAAAGCTTCGAAATAATTCTTAAAATCTTAATTCATTTTAGTGATGCTACATATACTTATAACTTTATTTTTTTAAAAAAAGTTAGGGCTACATGTCCAAGAGTGACTCATTTTCAGATTATTAATAAAAAACAACCTCACTTATAGCGGATGAATACCTTGGTTACAATGCAAACATAATAAAAAATTACACAACAAGCAACATGCCAAAAAAAAACCAACCTCACCAAGATAAAACCAACAACTAGAAGAAAAATAAGAACAACAACTCAATGACCTCTGAGATAAGGTAAGGACAATTTATCCGTTCAAATCAATCATTTCAGATGTTTTGAAACACGCAATAAAGAGCGCCAAACATATGTTGAACCTTGAACTCTTATTTTAACTAAATAATCAGTCGGCGCATTTCTTTCTGGATAAATATGATTTATAGCAAAGTCTCCACCTTCAAACAATACTCATTTTATCAGTTTTATTTTTAAATTAAAATTTTAAATTTTGAATTTCATAAATTTTAACATATTAATAACTTACGAGTGAACAATTAAATTTTTTGTAAGTTTTTTTAAAGAATTTCTTAATCAATTTTGTTCAGCCTCGTCATAGTATTAGTTACCATTATAAATGCCTTCTCCTATTTGTTTTTTTTTTTTTTCCCAAAGATTTACTAAAAAAACTCAATTAAATAATTTTCAAGAATCAAAGTCGTTATGGAATTAGTGTATTCCATCCAGTTATTATTATTATTTTCTCGGATCAATTAAAGGAGAGAATATAAAGTTTTCCACAGTACTCTTTTCTGACCGTGACCCGCACATGCAGTTGTTCTTCCTTTCTTTTTTTTTTTCTCTATCTTTTTAAAAGAAAAAAATATATATAAATGGGGATTTTTTTAAAGCAAATATAGTTCTTATACGAAATGTTAAAAATAAAATTTAAAAGAAATACACATACTGAATATAAAATATTTTAAAGACAATATATGCTCATATATAAATATATAAGCAGTTTAGTGTAGCTAATAACATTGTAAAATTCTATTTATAATTCTCTATACTATATATCAACATGCGATTTGTTAATTTTATTTTTTTATTTAAACACACATATTAATACGTAAATACGTGCATTTAAATATAAGGATAGAAACGATAAATAACATATGAGGTCTCGTTTAGATTCGAAATTCACATCAATTTATTATTATAATTTTTTAAAATTTTTATATAAAATATAATAAATAATTTAATTATTTAAAATTTTAAAATAATAATAATATTAAAAATAATATTTTATTTAATTTATTTAAAATTATTTTAATTTATCTCTGAATCTAAATAAATCCTTAATATGTGATGTGAAAATGATAAATAACATCTCTCGATAACATTTGACCTCTTCTGGAGCAGAGATACAATTACACCACTCCTTCAATGTCCAGGCTTTCGTTTTGACGAGAAATATTACTCGTATGCGCTTTCATTTCTAGATTTGATAGGAAATTCTCATCTCCTACTTCATGCAACTCGCAAGAACTATTTTAATAGATGAGAAATTATCAGTCATTTTTATATTTTATATTTATAATTTTTTTATAAAATGTGAATATATTTTTAAATGTGAAATGTTAAATACTAACTTATAAAAATAATTTCTGTTGTTGGAATTTATCAGCTTGTAAGCATTTGATCGGCAGCACAGAAAAGCATGAAACGTATTCCACGCGGCAGAAATCTAACCTCAGCCACGGTGGTCAATTACACGAGTGGGCCCAATGCAGAATATCTTATTTCCCCAAAACTCCAACGAATTTACTGCAAATCCTCAACCCCATATAATCTTCTCCCTTACGACTCAATTCAAACTCATTGGTATTTCCTGTTTCCAAAGTATTCTTTCAAAGCAAAATAAAGCGGAAGGACAAGTTCTTGGAGCTGTGGGATTCTCTGATTGATTCAGAGAATTCAAAGCAGCCGCTTTGATTGATTGGAACAAAATCGGAGTTAATGGGTGTTGGTTTCCGTGGCTTGTGGGCTCTAAGCCTCTGCTTTTCCTTTTGGAAAATCAAAAGGTGAATACTTTTGTGTTGTTTTGTATATCTTTTATTTGCTTTGGTCGGTGGTATTTAATTTGTCACTTGAGTGAGTGAGTTCGTGAGAAAAAATCATAAATTTGTGACCTTTTTAAATTATGTCTGTAGGTTTTATCTGTGTAGGTTGAATTTCGATAATTCCAGATGGTTTTTTCTAGTGGGGTTTGAGAAATATCATGGCCTTCTGCTTCTGATAAGAAATGAGCTTTTTGCAACGCTGAGCTCTTATATATGCTTTTGTTGTTTCGTTTTCGTTTGATGTGAATTTTGACTCCTTATCTGTCTTCTTGGGTCGGAGTTTAAGTTGCAGTTCATTTGAACCATAATTAGATATGGTTGCTAGAAATTTTGGTCATCATATTCTATTTCTTGCGCGATTTGTGGATTTGATTGTATGATGTATGATAATAGGTCTGATTGGATATGATCTTAGGACGGATTAGTGGCTTGTGTTGCTGATGTATTGTATATTTACATATAGAAGTTATTGATTTACCTTTGGTGGTGGTGTTGGTGAAAAGATTTTGGAGTGTCTTCAGGCAATATGAGGAGTAAGAATAGGATTGGAAAGCGGAGGGGCAGAGAACTTGGGCGGAAACTTGGCAAGATTGTGAAGTGTATCTGCTCCGGGGAGCAGTTTAGCGCAGTAGATGAAATGGCTCCTTCATCAGAGTCACTTGCAATCAAGAATTATTCAGAAAGTGCGGATTCTTTAAAAGCTGTTGAGGTTGAAAAGAAGCTGGATACTGGGAACATAGAGGAAGCTGAGTCATCTCTGCGTGAGAGTGGTTGTTTGAATTATGAGGTTGGTTTCCGTTTTGTTTTGGCTTTGGAGTATGTTTATCTCTGGAGTAATCACTTTTCTTTTTCCTAATTTACACATGGGCGGAAATTATCTATTATATATAGTGACCCATAGTAGCAATGCTTGATTTTCATCTCATTATATGTTCATTTATTTGGGCCTTCCTTTAGCCTTAATTGTGCTTTCAATTCAAGGCCACTCCCTCCTTACTAGTTATAAATGAAGCTGTTGTCCACATCATATAATGAGATGTTGCCTTTCAAGATTTGCACTCTTCTTAAGCGAATAATAGGGATTCAACTGCTACTGTACACGACAAGATATTTCTATACTCGAACCTCAGAAATCAGTGATGAAAATGATCTGCATCGACTTTTGTGAAGGATGCTTGTGATAATATGTTTTGCATCTTTAAGACCAAGATCTCTGTTTATGCAGGAAGCAAGAGCATTATTAGGAAGATATGAGTATCAAAAAGGCAATATAGAAGCTGCATTACATGTATTTGAAGGAATAGATATTGCTGTGGTAACTCCTAAGATAAAAGTCGCCCTTTCTAGAAAAGGTGAACATCATAAGAGGCGTTCTCAAAATTTTGCTAACCCACCTATGTCTATACATGCTGTCAGCTTACTCTTGGAAGCAATCTTTCTCAAAGCAAAATCATTGCAGGGTCTTGGGAGATTTAAAGGTATTTCTTTTACATTTTCTTTCTGAATTTGTAGAAGTTGCTCCTTTTTTCTTTTACTCGTCAAAAATATAATAATTTAGAGAAGTTGCTAGTTGAAACTTGCATATTTTCAATCTTCACATTGCTTTTCTATTTTCTTCTTCCCAGTGATAAATATGAGAGCATGGTTTAGGTTTGGGTATAATTGTGGTGAAGTTTCTTTTTGCTGTTGCTTTACTATAATTTCAGATTTTGTATTTGGAAAACTTCATGGACTTTTTCAACAGTTTTTTTTTCAATTACATATATTGCTGGAGAGTCCCTACTGTCAAGATGTGGTGTAAAAACCCTCCAATCACAAACTGCCACTTAAGGATTCTTCTTCTTCTTCTTCTTCTTCTTGATTCTTCTTCTTCTTCTTCTTCTTCTTCTTCTTCTTCTTCTTCTGTCTGGATGTTAAAATGAGTTTAGATATATTTATGGGAATTTGAAAAAGGTTGTGAGTCCCACGTGTAAAGAGGTTTTGAGTTGAGATGAGTTTAGTGATTTGAGAGTTGGATGTTTGGATGTTAGACTCAGCTTAAAATTAGAATTCCCACTTGAGTCTTCACCAAAAGATTTCGGGTTCCATCACTGTAGTTGTTGTTCCTCATTCTAGTCTTGCAGCTTAGCATATTGAGTTCCGTTGAGAATCTGGCCAAGCAATGGGGACTTTGCACATGATCTTTTGCTTGTAAAAAGATTAAATAAATGAAGGAAAAAAATGAAATTTGTGAGCTTAACAATCCAAACATCATTGCATAGCTAATTCCTATTTAAATTGTTCTTGCAGAAGCTGCTCAATCTTGCAAAGTTATTCTGGACATAGTTGAGTCCTCATTACCTGGAGGCTTGCCTGAAAACTTTGGTGCTGATTGTAAATTGCAGGAGACTCTAAACAAAGCTGTTGAGTTGCTTCCAGAATTATGGAAACTTGCTGATTCTCCACATGAAGCAATCTTGTCATACCGACAGGCGCTCCTGCATCATTGGAATCTTGACGCAGTAATAGCAGCAAAGATCCAAAAAGAGTTTGCCATATTTCTTCTGTACAGTGGAGGTGAAGCAAGTCCTCCAAATCTCCGCTCCCAAATGGACAGTTCATTCATACCCAGGAATAATATAGAAGAGGCTATACTTCTATTGATGATACTATTAAGAAAAGTTTCCCTCAAGAGAATTGAGTGGGATCCATCAATCCTGGATCACCTTTCATTTGCTCTATCTGTGGCAGGGGATTTGAGGGCTTTAGCTAATCAAGTAGAAGAACTGCCTCCTGGAATCATCAATCGGAAAGATAGGTACCATACTCTAGCTCTGTGTTACTGTGGAGCAGGGGAGGACTTGGTTGCTATTAATCTACTTAGAAAATTGTTGAATGGCAGTGAGGATCCAAAATGTCTTCCAGCTCTATTATTGGCATCAAAGATTTGTGGGGAAAACCCGAATCTTGCTGAGGAAGGGATAAGTTTTGCTTGCAGAGCCTTGGAAAGTTTGGGTTGTGGATGCAATCAATTGGAAAGTATTGCCAATTTTCTATTGGGTGTCTCACTTTCAGCGCATTCAAAATCAGCTGTTGCTGATTCAGACAGGGCCTCGAGGCAGTCTGAGACAGTTCAGGCCCTTGAAACTGCTGGGAAAATGACAAGATTGAATGACCCCAATATTCTTTACCATCTCAGCCTAGAAAATGCTGACCAGAGGAAGTTAGATGCTGCGCTTTATTATGCAAAGCGCTTGCTGATATTGGAAGGTAGCTGTAATGTTCATGGGTGGTTATTATTGGCCCGGATATTGTCAGCTAAGAAACAGTTTATTGAGGCGGAAACTGTCATTAATGCTGCACTGGATGAGACTGGAAAATGGGATCAGGGAGAGCTGTTGCGGACTAAAGCTAAACTTCAAATTGCACAGGGTCAGTTAAAAATTGCCATTGACACTTATACTCAGCTTCTTGCCATTCTTCAAGTTCAGCGCAAAAGCTTTGGTTCTGGGAAGAAACTTATCAAGGTTTGTTAAGCTCAAAATTATTAGCTCCAATATTTTGACATAGAACTCTTATTACCTTTCGCTTAAAATTTCTTCATGTTCTGTTGTTCGTGGGAATTAAACTGTGTCTTGTTCCTGAAAGAATCAAATATTCTTTTTGGAATTGGATGCATTTAGTTTCTCACGTTATTGTCTTAGTAGTGTTTGATATAAGAAAAGTGGTAGGTTTCTACTAACTGGCATTCTGAATGCGACCTCTGGTTCCAAGAGATAGGATGACGGACATCGGCAAAAGATTATTTCTATTGAGACACTTTGATTATTTCTATTTAAGCTATATCGTTGAAGGACTAGTGTCATAACTAGATAGATATACTTCTATAGATTCCGTCCTACTTGAATCATTTAAAAGTCGAAGTGGTGGAAGTTTCTCTCTCTTCTTCTTCTTTTTTTTTTTCTCCCCCTCTATAACTGATATATGGGGATATTTACTGATTACAAAAATGATATGCAGAGGATAATTGCAGTTCCATTTTCTGAGTTTGTTTTCCATTACGAAAAAGGCTCCCTTTTTTCTTTGTATTTTTAACATTCCAAGAATTCTTTTTAGATAAAATTTTTTCGAGCTAGTTAATATTTTTGAAATACTCATCACAGAGCAGCAAAACTCCTGCTAAGAGTTTGGAAGTGGAAGTATGGCATGATCTTGCTTATCTCTACATAAGCCTGTCACAATGGCATGATGCTGAGATTTGTCTTTCAAAATCTAAGGCCATCTGTTCTTACTCTGCTTCTAGATGCCATGCCACAGGTATATCTATATCATCACTCATTCTATAGTTTTTTCTTTCTTCCAATCATTTCTGTGATATTTTAGATGCCTTTTTGTTTAGGTAAAAGTTTTGTCGTCGTCCAATTTTACTTGTTCACGTAATTTTCAATAAACAAAACTGACATTTAGTTTTTCCGCTTTTCGCAAAGTACTGAAAATATGATTTACTTGGGATAAAAAGTTTATGAAAAAGGACAAATTTGATGCAGTTGTTAACAATGAATCTTGTTTTAGTGATAGCTATTTTTCCCTTTTTTCACAAAGGGTTGGCCTAAACAAGCCACCCCTTCAGAGCTCAAAAAATTGTGTCTGACCATATGTCCTAATAGCCAGCCATACAGCAATCACCAATTGAGGCCGCCCTGACATAATTTGCCAACCAACCCTTTTTTTTAGTGATATCCCTTGAGGCTATGGTACTTATACCGTACCCTTAGACTCTAGTGTACTGATTCCATCATTTCTTAAAGCAAGAAGTTTTGGCCTATGTGCTTATATCAGACTGGGGATTTTCCCCTTGAATTTCCGGAGGTGCACTTGCAGGAAACTCCTTACCGAGGGCTTGTGCACTTCTGGGATTAGTCGGGACACTGTTCTCAGACACTTGGTGCCAATAAAAAAAAAATAGTTTTGGGCTATATATATCTCACTTTTGTCTCCAATTGCTCTTGATTTGAATTTTGATTTTTTTTTTATAAGTAATAAGAGATTTTATTAATGCAAGTAAATAGGCATAGTTTAAGTACACAAGAATTTTGAATATACAGACATTCGAATTTTTGAAGGCACACTATGTTTGCTTCCCTTTATAGGAGGTTCGCTTACTTTATAGTTTTCCCAAGTTTTCATGGCCATTTTAAGGGAAGATGAAAAAATTCTATCAATATAAAATTCCTTTTTTTACTTGTAAAAAAAATATAAACTTCCTTTTGAATTGGGGGTCCATTCTATTGATAATTATTCATTTGTTTTGCATTGCGTGCTATCATGAGTTAGCTTTTGTCATTCCTGGATATCTTTACCTGAGCTAAATTACCAGCCTCTCGATCCCCATTCTTTTTTCAATTAAAAACTGTCGGACCATTGGTTGCTGGAATTTTGGTTCTGTTTTCATACAATGACTTGACTGGCTGGTAGGGCTTGACAATTACTCCCCTTTTGTTCTGCCTCATGTTTTAAAATATTCAGTTTCAATCGGAGATAAATAAATTTATTGGAGTATTGCTATATGCGCCTAGAATCTTTAACTGAGAGAGAAAAGACTGATTTGAACATTTCTTGTGAGAAAACTACAATGTCTTCTGGCATGGTTATGGCTGAGACCTCTAATTGAAGGGATCATAATGGAATTTACAGGTGTGCTTTATGAAGGAAAGGGACTTTACAAAGAAGCTCTAAAAGCTTTTGCGGATGCTTTGGAAATTGATCCCACCCATGTCCCAAGCTTGATCTCCGTAGCTGTGGTTCTCAGGCAGCTCGGTAATCCATCACATGCAGTTGTGAGAAGCTTTCTGATGAATGCACTACAACTTGACAGAATGAATCATTCTGCATGGTATAATCTCGGTTTACTCTATAAAGCTGAGGGCACTGCATCATCGTTACTAGAAGCTACTGAATATTTTGAGGCTGCCACTCTTCTTGAGGAGTCTGCCCCAATTGAACCCTTCCGATGACATGACGGTTTCATGTAAAACATTTCATCTCTGTAAACCCCAGAATCCTCTCCTCTCCCACCATTGTCTTCTCATATGAATCTTCACTTGCTAGTGAAAGCCAATAAAAAGAAAGTTCATCTGATCTGGTTGAGTTGAAACACCGAGACAGAGTAAGCTTCTGGTGATGGCTAGTGGATATAGCAAACTAGTACAAGTGAGTGACTGGCCACTGAATTACTTGCATACAACAATATATAAACTTCTTTTAATGAGGCTTTTGAAGCCAAAAAAACTCACTGGTTTTGATTTTTTATTTTCTTTGACAAGGTTATGTGATCAGTAAAATGAATACTAATATATTTTGATTTCCAATCAAAGGTTTCTCAGATCTGTTGTGTTGAAGGCAATGACTGCACCAACTCTAGGAAATGGAATTGAGAAAGTCCATGATGGGCCAACATTCTTTCTCATCTATTTTCCCCTTAAAGAAAAATCCTTAGAAACATGGGTTTAGATTAGATTAATCTTGTATCAATACAAATACAATGTTTTGATAGTAAAGCTGTAAAAAAACTAGGCAGACTATGGAACGGTGGAAAAAAGGTCTTGGGTGTGTGGGCTGGTTTGGGCGGCCGCTAACTTTATATATCCATAACAGTTATACAGCGTATCACGAGAAATGCTTTGGTGCAATCAAATTAACAAACGACAAACACAACTACTTATGTCTTGAGCAGTCTTCTGATCTTCTCTCTTGTCTCACTCCTTCCTCACATGGATCTTGTACAATACTCTCTCTCTCTCTCTCTCTCTCTCTATATATATATATATATGTATGTATATGTGTGTGTGTAATATATGTATCTGGAAATTTTGTTTTTATGTTTTTGTTTTTCCAATCTCAAACTTAAACTGAGAAATCTCTTCACAAAATCCAAGCTTTAAAATTAGAACAGAAATGTCTCGTCTGTTATAATCATAGAATAAGCCATAAAAAGAATAAAATTATTAATTAATCAAGGCGCGATTCACGAGTAAAGCTTTGAATTGAATTGGAGAAGGCCCACTTGTTTTAATGCACTTCTTTATTTTCTGTCTATGGACTCGTTTGTTTTTAGAAATAAGATAAGATAAAATGAGATTAAAATTAAAAATTAAATAAAATATTATTAGAATATATTTTTTAATATTATTTTTATTTTAAGATTTAAAAAAATTGAATTGTTTATTTTATTCTGTATAGAGATTTAAAAAAATTATAATAATAAAGTGAGATGAAATATTTCCTGTAAACAAACGAGGCCTTAATTAATGTCCTTTTTCGCTATTTTCTTTGACCCATTGCCCATATATTAACATTTTTTTATTAGAATTTAGGGTAGTCTTTGATGGTCCAAGTGAAAAGTCTCAATCATGTTGGTGATCCTCACAATTCCAACTTCGATTATTTAAAAAGAAAATACTAACTTGTATATACATTGTTTTTTAGTAATACGATCTCTTATGATAGATAAATGATAAGTTTGGTAAGTGGAGAAAGACGTAAAATTATCATTTCATCTTATTTTATTTTTAAATTTTTATATAAAATATAATAAATAATTTAATTTTTTTAAATTTTCATTCAACTTTTTAAAATAATAATAATATTAAAAAATAATATTTTAAAGTATCACGTCTTCATGTCCTCAGACTATATAATAAGTTTGCGAGTCATCTATTGTAGATTGGTTGGAGGGGGTGCGTTTCCATTTATTTTTCAAAAAATTTAATTTTTATATTTTTATTAAATAATAATATCCTTTTCCCACAACCAAGAGTCAAACGCCGGTTTACGTAAAGTTGGAACAAAATGATATTGCTTCTCATTGGGGTAAAAAGACAAAATATAGAGGTTAGTTTGGTTCTTTAATTACATTCAGTTCAGTCGATTTTGGTTTAGATTTAGATCTCTTTTAATATTTAAATATTTAACTCTTGAATTATTAGATCCATCTCAATTTAAAATCAATTTACATAGGAGATTTATAATCTTTTTCAACTTAACACTTTTTTATACGTAAGATTTATAATTTTTTTTATTTTTTTATAAATATATCTAAATTTATCTTAATATCTAAATATATCTAAATCATTTTTAAATAGATCTTATAAAATTTATTTTATCATCTCAATTTATTACTATTTATAAATAATTTAATTCAATTTAATATTCAAACGCAAACATTTTGAGGGTAACAAATTTGAATAACTAATTCGTAGGGACTCGAGCGGAAAAAAAGACAGACTGTATGCTCTCAAGTCCATTGAGCAGTAAAGCATTACCCCGACACAGCACAGACAAAATTCAACACGGAGACGGCCACAAGCAAACAGACGAACGAACAAACCAAGAAACCAGAATGTAATGACAGTGTCTGTTTAGTTTAGGAGTGTGTATATAAATCTCTACTACATATATATATATATATATATATCACATTTGTTCTCTCTTTCATCCTTTTTAATCCAACTCTTCTTTTCTCTAGATTTTGTTGGGAAAACTTCGAAGGGTTTGTGCCTTTTTTTTGTGGGTTGGTCTCTATATAGAGAGGGAGGGAGAGATGGAGGGTGGTAAGAGAGGGGAGGGAGCAGGACCATCATCGGGAGGGTCTTCATCGGCTGGTGGTGTTGGTGATCAAAGACCAGAGAAGGAAAAGGAAACGAGTGAGAAGCCAAGTGGAGTTCTTGGTGGTGTGGGAGAAGAAGAAGAAGAAGAGGAAGAAGATCATGATGATGATGCTAAGGATGATAGGCTTGTTGCTGGTTTTGTTCCTGGGCCTTTGGTTTCTCTCAAGGAACAGATTGAGAAAGACAAGGTTTTGTTTTTCGTTCCCTTGTACTTTTATTTATTCGTCATTCTTCTTCTTTAACGATATGATTGCATTTTGATGTTTGGGATTGCTCTATCCCGGAGGTATTGTGTACTCAGATGCTGGTGTATATAACGAAATGATTTCATTTTTCTGTTTAGCATCCAGTTGCTATCCTATAGATCAACTTATTAATCCGGGTTTAGTTAATCAATACGTTTATTGTTGGGATGAATGCCCTAATAATCCAATTTGAACGAAATTTTGCAATAATAATTTATGTCTCGTTTAAATGTTGATTTTCTTTGCAGGATGATGACAGCTTAAGGAGGTGGAAAGAGAAGCTGCTTGGTTGCTTGGAAAGTGATTTAAATGGTTTGTATCTGGCATTATCCTAAGATCCCGGCAAATGTTTTGTTCCGTATGATATGATGGTTCTTTTCTTGACTTCATGTCTTCTATTATTAGACCAAATGGAACCTGAAGTCAAGTTCCACTCCATCGGGATTATCTCTGATGAATTTGGGGAGATCACTTCTCCCTTGCCTGTTGATGAAAGTCGGAATCGTCATGTGTTGTTCACTCTCAGGGAGGGATCTCAGTATCGGCTTAAGCTGACATTCAGTGTTCTGCACAACATAGTTTCAGGCCTGACCTACTCCAATACAGTGTGGAAAGGGGGAGTTCAAGGTGCATAATTTTCATTTTTTTCGTATAAACTGCAGTTCTTATTCTTGAAATTTTAAGTTGAGAATTTGTTAAACGTTGGAAAAAAATCTAATGGAATATATCATTTGGAATCCAGACTGTTAGAAGACCTGATGTTCGCTTTAGTCCTACTAGTTGATCTTGGCCCTCATACTTGTCTGTATTGTTAGTTATTCTTTTCTCCTGCATCTGATTGGCAATTTGCAACTGTGATGAAGAAGATACCCAATTTAGACTGAATCTTGTTTTTGGTCGGTCTTAATAAATAACAACTGCAGAAAGTTCAGATTTTGGGGTGAAGGTTTCTTTCTCATTGTGGGCTAGGAAGCATTGAGA
Organism: Juglans microcarpa x Juglans regia; assembly: GCF_004785595.1. Lineage (NCBI taxonomy): Eukaryota > Viridiplantae > Streptophyta > Magnoliopsida > Fagales > Juglandaceae > Juglans > Juglans microcarpa x Juglans regia. Next base: position 41,831,178 of record NC_054596.1, read on the forward strand.
AGGCAAGTTGCCTGTTAATAGCAATAATAGCAAATGCAGCCTGATCATAAATGATCCAGCTTATACTGAATTCTTGGATATTGCTTCCTTTTGCAATCTTCAAAAACTTGTACTCAAACACCTCGTGCTTGATTAGTATTTTCCCCCAGATAGCATCTCTTATCTACAAGAAATCAGTCAAGCTGAAACAGCAATTGTTTGAAAATACTGATGCAAAATCTAGGACAACTGATGATCAAAATGCAGAATCATATCAACTAGACGTACTGACATGCCATCTATTTATTGCCATTAACTGAAATGTTGTCCTTGAACGTTGTGATGGGTACATTTGTCTTCTCCTCAATTGATGTATCAAATATTCCACTCTTTTCAACGACTCCTCTCCGTATATTCTGTAATTTAATTCTTATCGTCAGTTACTCTGTTCATCTTTTTCCTTTTCTTCACCCATCTTCTTCTGGACTCAGTTGATCAAAGCGAAGGAATGTTGGGCACTTTTGCCCCTCAACCAGAACCATATGTGCACGCCCTTGATGAGGAAACCACTCCATCTGGCATCCTCGCTAGGGGAACCTACTCAGCGAAGCTCAAGGTGTGTGGAAATGAAGTGCATGTATGTGCTTACAGTGATATATATATATATATATATATGTAATATGTCTCTGTATGCGTGTGCGTGTGCATGTGGGCATGTATATATTTGATGCGTGTGCTTATCTTGATATTAAAGTGCATATGCATACTTGACTTTGTCTTGTGATGTTTTGCTAGAAAATCTAATCCCTTCCCTTTTTCCTTTCTTTAATAATAGCAATTAATTGATACTTATCAAAATATTAATTAATCAATCATCCATTTACTAGTATTAAAGAGTGTACATGATATGCCTACTTTGAATGGCTTGTGCTTTTCTGGGTGGAGAGACTCCGGATCTTTTGACTTAAGTTTCTTATAGGCCACAGTCATTCCTTGGCATGCACAAGATCCATAAAATCTGCTTCCTTTTTATGGGCATTAAGGGAGTGACTTTTGAACATTTTTCATCTTTTGTTTACTCATGGTGTTCCTTTTAAGGATGCTTCTAATGAAAGCCCAGATTATTGGACAGTCATGTAGGGCCAATCTGTAGATCTACAGTTTGTTCTTTGGTAAATTCTTTTGTAACATAATACGTAGTATTGAAATAACTGGCAACCATGTGGGAATTTACTTCTGTGGGGATGAATATGTTCACCAAAATAACTTGTGTCATCAAAACATTGTGACAACTATTAGATTATATCATCTGGATTGGATATAATAAAATCTGAATCGGATATTACACACTTGTTTAATTTAATGTGACATGTTAATTTTTCTTGTTACCTTCTTTACACAGTTTGAAGATGATGACAAGAGATGTCATTTGGAACTCGAGTATTCCTTCGAGATCAAAAGAGCAGCTAGATGAGTTTTGCCAAAACAATGTTTTGTTGTCTTCTGTTTTATGTATTTTTCCATATTCTTTTCTATTTCTTTCTTTCTCTCTTTCTTTCCCCTCTTCTTGTGAACTGCCTTCATGTTTGTTTGTGACGATTAGTTGAATATTGGTTTGTAGGTGTGAAACTAATTAGAATTGAATACAAATTTTATGACCTTGAATTGCATTCTTCTTACTGATCAAAGGAAAAATTGCATTCTTGAACCATAAGCTGTCCCTTTCACAAACTCTTGAAAAATTCTTGAATTGCTTTGTATAATTTTCGATATGCATACTGCCATCATCAAAGTTTTTGGGTTTCATAACTATATATGGGAGGTTCTTTTTTTTTTTTTTTTTTTTTTTTTTTAACGTACGTACGGATATTATTAATACACATTTTCATCCAAGACAAAGGTAAAAAACAACGACAACAACACTTCTTCTATATATATGGATATTAGTTTGGCACTTGACCAGAATCCACGAACTTAACGCAGTAGTCTAAAGACTTTGCCGCCCCTGTGCCTCCGATGGAATTTGAATCAGAAAGGCTAGTAGACTAAAGATGGAATTTGAATCAGAAAGGCTAGTAGACTAAAGACTTTCCAACTCGGAAAATATCCGATACCATCAACTATTGATCTAAAAGCTCTAGGACTGTTGGACATTAATTTGATTAGACCTTTAACTCATGATCATAACATTTCACCATGCTTCCTAACTCGACGGCCTACTCTATCGACATTGATCCGGTGGTAGTTCTTTTTTTTTTGGCGGCTTCACTCATCTATCAGTATTCAATGACTTAATACTATCTCATATATAGTATTAACTACTAAGGCATTTTAATCCAACCTGTAGATTGCCCTCTCCATAACTTCAACCTGTGACGTAGTCCCTGCACTGATACCAATTATTGAAGACCCAACAATTGATCCAAAAGTTCTATAACTATTGGATATTAATTTGGTTAGATCTTGAACTCTCGTATCATGACAAACTCTTTTTTTTATACTAGATTGGGATATCGAGACTCGATCCCAGGCAAGGGGCATCTCTCATAAGGGAGGAATTATCAAAACTGTTTAGTGAACTTTCACAAGTTCAAATCCAAGAGGGACAGAAAGATTCGTAATATTCAATGAAAAAAGGGTCAGCACTTGCAAATAGATGATGATAAAAGAATAAGAGACATTTGTTTTTCTTTTTTTTGGGCAAAGAATGAGAGACATTGTTACATGTTTATACAACTCTAATTGATCAATCTTTGAAGAGACGTTTCATAAAAAATGGATGGATACTCCCAGCTCTAATGCCATTATCATGGCTCAAGGTGGAGACGACTTCCCTGCATTAGAACATTTGACTTTTACATTTTAGGTAAAAAGAAAGGACCTCCTTAAAATCATATTACATGGATACAATGTTAATGACTGTCTCTTGATTAAAAAAAAAAAAAAGATTCCGCTTTTTTCTGCTGTGATGATGTCTCAGCAAGGAAGTGCTCACAAGAAGCTACTTGGACTTGGAGAATGTTAGCTACAATGGGGCTGGCAATGCAAAGCTGCAGTAAAGGCTGAAGGATGAAACCAAGACAGCAAATTAGAATTGCAATCCCAACTCCCTACTCCCTACTCCTATTGTGCATGATACAATCACTGAACTGGATGAATTGTGATTTTGAACAAACTGGACCTCTCGTATTTGTGAAGTATGTGCCGGAGCAAGCAGCTGTAATACGACAAAACAAAATATCATTAAATGAACAAAATCATACATGCATATATATATATGTATGTATGTATATTAAAACTCAAAATTTATGCCTGATGAAAAACTATAGCAGTACCACACCCAGAAGAAAACACAATTATTGACAGATAAAGATGCGTTTAAGATTACTGAAATAAGTTAATTTCGCTTTTTCATAATCTTATCTAAAAAATTTTGTTGTAGTTTTAGAATGTCTTGATACAAGTCCAATCTTTCATTTTCATTTTTCAACCCATAATGACCAGAACAGATATAAAGCTGAAGCTAGGAGAGTTGGCAAATGCTGGACAAAAATGCTTTGTAAATACTTAATAGCATGTGTGAATCCTGAGTTTGAGGGCAATCATCATGCTTTCATCTTGAGGAAAGTCAAAGCAGGGTCCCAAAGGAAATTATTGTTCATCAATAAATCTTCGTGGGGACTCTGGTAAAAGTGCAATCAATTTTCTTCCTAAGCTCCTCCTAAAAAATTCTAAATTATGCTCAACTGCCAGTTCAAATTATACTTGGATAGAGAAGAAAAAACATAACTGGCACCTTCTGATCTATAGATAATGCAACTTCAGATCAGATGAAGAGTTCTTCACCCTACAGCTCTGCCCTAGATGAACATCCCCAAAAACATACCTGCATTGCCATCCATCAAATAAAACAATAATAGCATGAACTAAAACAAAGGAAAAGCACAAGTTCCAATAAAAAAAATGAATTTGTTCTGTAGGAAAAGAATTAACCTATATTCACAGTACTCAGGCCATGCACACCGAGCTTTCCCATAATCCCAATAACAGTCTTCATCCCGCAAAGGCCCACGCTTAGCTATCAGACGTCTTATCAGTTAATATTGCTCAAATTAAACACCCTGCCCCTGCCCCTCCCCCTCTTCCTTCTTCCAAAAGAAATAATTAGATAAAGATTCACCTTTTGTAACAAAATTGGATTTTGCATCAGGATGAATATCATGCCAGATCTGAAGCCACACCTCCCGCATTAGGACTGGGGATCTAACTATGTTCCTGTGATTTGCTACAAGAAGATATAGTCTCAATTTAATGAGTATAACTCCTATTATTAACAACCCTTTTTCTACTAGTGTTTGGTATGAATCACGGTATGAAAGAAAGAAACAGACAATAAGGGCAACTCAAATTTGCCATGGAGAGATATTCCATAAAAACTACAAAAGAGTCCAAATTCTTGACTAAATATAAAACTTCATGACAATAACCCGCCTCCAAATCATAAGGCAGGAATATCCAAAATTGAGAAACTAATCCTTATAAAAAATAACGTCAATAATAAAACTTCTAGTATCATAGAACAATCCGGCCAGTTCTAAATCATCTTTAAAATATTTCACAAATTGAATATAAGTCTTCCAAATCAACAAGAACCAGCCCTTATATTTTAGAGAAATTTTATTTGCAGTCCTGAGTGGGGGACTGCATGTGCAATCTCATTGATGAATGAGGGTAAAAGGGGAAAAAGTATTATTCTAAAAAGGATATTATTGTAATTTTAAAATTTTTTTAAACATAACTATATGGGTTTGCATGAGCAGCCCCATTTGGGGACTGTATGTAGACTAACTCTATATTTTATATACAATTCTACCAGTTGTACATTGCATGTTGCATAGCTATGCCATGCTGTCTTAAATAACAAAGCAAATGATACAGTTTATAAGGGCATTATTAAAGTCAAAGAGCTATAATACACTGACATGACTCTTTTCATGCACAATTCATAGATATGTAGCACACCTTTATCAAGCTCCCAAACTGCTGTCCTCTTTCCAGGAATACTTTCCGAATCTTCATAAAAGGTGATGTACTTAACCCTTGTTGATCTTGTCATATTGGGAACAATGTCTTCTCCATGATGTTCTACATTCAATTCCACTTGTATGTTGGACCCATCATGCTCCGACTACATTTTCAGAACAACCGTGGAATTATCAAAGCTCTCGTAGAAAAACAAAATTTTGGATGTTTAACATATCGGCCCATAAACTGCATTTTTGTTTGTAAGACAAGTATGGATATACAAGCAATGGAAACATTACACAAAGGTAATAGAAGTAAATAAGGCCAGCCCATGGTGACAAGGAACATCAAAGACCAAGGGAAACCATTTAAACTCTTGAAACTGGAGACAAATGAGGAATATGTTTCTTGCTCCACAATTCTCAGATTTAATTTCGCTAAATCACAAAACTGATTCACTTCACTAAGAAGCAATACATAACATAGTAAGAACTCAAAGAACACAACTGAGACAAATTTAAATCTAATAACATGCACCATGCATCCAAAATGTCATGGTATGTCTTGCCAACTGATCTGATCAATAACAGAGATTTGTATTCGCTTAAATATCATCCCTACAGATTAAGCAACTGCATTTACGAGGCATAAAATCATAATGCATACACAAAATGCAATTCCATACACTTATTGCACTCGCACAGGGACAACACACATGCTAACTAGGAATACCTGAGGAGCCCTTGTTATGTTCACTTTTGGTCCAAGCCAATTCTTGCACCATGAGAGGGAATGGTAGGGTACCTGTAAACAGTTATGTCTTTTTCATAGGAAGCTAAAGCACTGTTGTGTGCAATTTATAAATTAAATATCAGATACCCAGACTGAAGTGTGGGAATCTGAATATATCTTATGATTAAATATATCCTATAATAAAACCACCAACACTATTTCTTCAACTTACTGTCTCATCCCCACTTGCAGCTCCCGCATTCCCTTCAACCAGATCCCCTGACCTACATCAATGTTACAAATGTGTATGTCACAGTTCATAAAGAGAGTGGACACCTACATTCACATATTCCCACCCGTTCACCTTATCCATAAGAATAATATTTTTGACAAATTCTGTTCAATACTTGTATACACTGCTTTATAGAAAGCAGAAACATAGAGCATAAGGCTTGTGAATACGAAGCCAATGGGTAACATGACCAGTTTAGTCAGCCAAAAAGCAGGCATGGAGATGAGGTAGGGAAAATCTGATTGACTAATGCATGAGTTAATGCACCATAACAACAAATGGGCCACAAGAGAGCTGCAGGAAAAATGGAGCAAAGAGCACCAAAAACCATGTCCACAAGTCACATGAATAAGACAACTAACAATCTAGCATTAGAGAACATCAGGATATCAACATCATCAACAGTGGTGAGAGGCATGTGCAAAGATAAAGTCCCAGGCCCAGATGGTTTTTCCATGGCATGTGAAGGAAGAAGGGATGCAGATTTTTCATGATTTCCATACTTTTCACAAGTTTGAGAAGTCACTAAATGCTACTTTCATTGCTCTTATCCCGAAGATAGCTGGAGCCTATGAATTGAAAGACTTCCGTCCTATTAGTTTGGTAGGTGGGATCTATAAAATCATATCAAATGTGTTAGCCAACTGAATGAGTATGGTGACCGATAGACTCATTTCTAAACCTCAAAATGCTTTCATTCGGGGCCGGCAAATCCTGGATTCAGTTCTGATTGCTAATGAGTGCTTGGACAGCCGGATAAGAGAAGGCATCCCGATTCCTTATTATATCTCCACCACCATTTTCTAAGTAGCGCCTGATTAAAGATCCTCACATTTCTAATACCCAAACCACCATTGGAGATAGGACGACATACCGTATGCCACTTTACTAGGTGGAATTTATCCCCCATGCCACCCCACAAGAAGTTACGTTGGAGCTTCTCAATTCGATAAGCCACACTTGCAAGTATAGGAAAAGGTGATAGAAAATAAGTTGGCAAGTTAGAAAGTGTACTCTTGATCAAAGTGATCTTGCCGCCTTTCGATAGGTACATACATTCTCTTCCATCCTGCTAATCTCTTCTCTATTTTCTCAATCACCATCTCCCATATAGAGGAAGCCCTTGCAACCACCCCCAACGGAAGTCCCAAGTAAGTCAAAGGAAGAGAGGCTATCTTACACTCCCAATGTGCTAGCCAGCTACTGTATATTAGGAACATCTCCAATTGGAACCATCTCTGATTTATTTAAATTCACTTTCAAACCGGAGACTGCTTCAAAACAAAGCAGCAAGGCCTTCAACACTTGAATCTGATTTCGATCTGGCTTACAAAAAACAAGTGTATCATCTGCAAACAACAAGTGTGAAATATTAATGATACCCCTATCAGGAGTTCCAAACGAGAAGCCATCCACAAAGCCATTAGAAACCAAAGCCGATGTCATCCTACTTAAACCCTCCATCACAAAAACAAACAACAGAGGCGACAAAGGATCGCCTTGTCTTAGGCCTTGCGAGCTATGGAAGAAACCAGCTGGGCTACCATTTATCAATACCGAAAATTTCACCCAAGTCCGCCACCTCACACCAAAGCAACACCTCCCAAGGAGGTAGAGAAGAAAATCTCAATTAACGTGATCATACGCTTTCTCCATGTCAAGCTTGCTTCCTGCTATACCAACCTTCATCCTACTGTCCAGACATTCATTAGCAATAAGAAACCCGTCTAGGATTTGCCTACCTTTAACAAAAACATTTTGGAGTTTGGTGATAATCTTCCCTACTCCCTCACTCAGTCGATTTGCTAGTACTTTGGATATGATCTTAGCAGATTGGTATGGGGATACCCCACTACAAGTTTCTTTCCTGTCATTATTCCAAATCACAAGTGATAAAGAAGTTGCAGTGGCGGATGTCATGGGGCTTTCGGGGGGTCAGATCCATTGGGATATCAGTTTTAGTAGAGCAGCACAAGATTGGGAGATGAGCAGCGTTGCTGATTTTTACAGCCTCATGTACTCCGTTAAACCAAGCACTCAACAAGAAGATGGACTGTGGTGGTCACCCGCTGGGAAAGGTGCATTCTCGATTCACTCTTTTTAGAAGGTTCTCACTCAAGAGCCTAATACTTATTTTCCATGGAAAAGACTTTGGAGACACAAGGCACCCTCCAAAGCTGCTTTTTTCATGTGGACAATATCGTTGGGTAAAATTCTACAAGTGACAATTTGCGAAAAATGAGGGTTATCATAGTAGATTGGTGTTACATGTGTAGGGGAGGGGAAGAGTCGGTGGACCACCTTCTCTTCCATTGTGAGACAGCAAAGGTTTTGTGGAATGAGGTGATCGGTCGAGTAGAGTTGGCTTGGGTTATGCCGGAGACTGTAGTGGCAGTGCTGGCCAGCTGGACAAATTTAAGAGGCATGCAACAGATTAAAGTGGTTTGGAAGATGATTCATATTTGTATCATGTGGTGCTTGTGGCAAGAGCGCAATGCCAGGATGTTTGAAGACAAAGAGAGATCATTAGAGGAACTTAAAGTTTTATTTTACACTACTCTATGTACCTGGGTCATTGTTGTTGATTTTAATGGCATGGACCTTCATGACTTTCTTATTTCTTTGGCGCCTTCCTAGCTAGGTGACACTGTGTATTTTCTTATGTGTATCAGGCTTTGCCTTATTCTTTGATTAATATAGTTTTGTTTACCTATCGAAAAAAAAGAGAGAAGGCATCCCGGGGGTTCTTTGTAAGCTGGACATGGAAAAAGCTTACGACCATGTGTGTTGGGATTTTCTCTTTTATATGCTCAAGAGATGTGGCTTTGGAGACAGGTGATGTGAATGGATCCAACATTGTGTTTCAACTGCTCGGTTAAATCATGTGGATTTTTTCAGACTTCAAGGGGTTTGAGACAAGGGGATCCATTATCCCCTTTTCTTTTTGTCATTGTTATGGAGGCATTGAGTTGAATGGTGGAGGCTGCAATAGGGGGGGGGGCTTTATTACTGGTTTTTCGGTGGTTAACAATAGTAATGGTGCTAGTTTCATTTCCCACTTATTATTTGCAGACGATACTCTTATTTTTTGTGATGCAGATTGTGGTCAGATTCAAGCCTTAAGGGCTGTTTTGTTATGCTTTGAAGCGGTTTCGGGACTCAAGGTGAATTTGGGAAAGTCGGAACTGGTACCGGTTGGGGACATGAGGAATATTAACTTTCTTGCGGACTTGCTAGGCTGCCAAGTTGCCTCTCTTCCTATGAAATATCTTGGGCTTCCTTTGGGAGCGTCTTTCAAAGCAAATAGTATTTGGGATGGTGTAGCAGAGAAGATTGAGAAAAGATTGTCGGATTGGAAGCGGTTATATCTATCAAAAGGGGGGAGATTAACACTTATCAAAAGCACCCTCTCCAATCTTCCTACTTACTATCTTTCTCTCTTTCCATTACCAATGGGAGTGGCAAACCGGATGAAAAAATTATTTAGAGTATTTTTGTGGGGTGGCATGGGGGAGGAGAACAAATTTCATCTTGTGAGTTGGCAAAGGGTGAGCTGTCCACTTGTGAATGGTGGTTTGGGGGTGCAAAAGTTGAGTATTTTTAATAAGGCATTATTAGGAAAGTGGTTGTGGAGATATCAAATGGAAGGGAACTCGTTATGGAGAGAGAGCGTTATTGATCGGAAGTATGGAAGTGAGTGGGGGGGATGGTGCTCTAAGGAGGGTAGGGGCCGTATGGTGTTAGCCTATAGAAATTCATTAAAAAAGGGTGGAACATTTTTGAAAAACATTTCAAGTTCGAGGTGGGTCACGGAGCAAGAACCCGTTTTTGGTTCGATGTATGGTGTGGCGAGAGACCTCTTTACACTGTTTTTGCGGTCGTTTACAGCTTGGCTGGAAACCAGCAGGCAGCAGTTTCAGAGGTGCTGTCTCGTGTAAATGGGACTGAATGTTACTTTCACTAGAAATGCTCAGGATTGAGAACTTGATGAGCTTGAAGGTTTTTCAGCTACCAGTATTCAGTGAAGTTGGGAGGTAATGGGAGTGATCGCATGTTGTGGAAACATATGGGGAGCAAGAAGTTTACTGTTAAATCGTTTTACAAGGTTTTGACAGTCCAACAGCCTAACTCTTTTCCATGGAAGAGCATATGGAGGGTTTTTGCGCCGTCTAAAATCACTTTTTTTACATGGACAGTTGTGCTTGGGAAGATTTTGACGGTGGACAATCTACGGAAATGTGGTATGGTTGTTTTGGAGCGGTGCTTCATGTGTATGAGGAATGGGGAATCGATTGATCATTTACTTTTACATTATGACGTGGCTAGCGAGTTATGGGCTGATATTCTTAGTAGAGCTGGGCTGTGTTGGGTTATGCCTAAGAGTGTGGCGGATCTCCTAGCATGCTGGAATAGGCATCTTAATAGCTCTCAACTGGCAGCAGTGTGGCGGATAATACATTTGTGCTTAGTGTGGTGTTTATGAACGGAAAAGAATGATAGGTGTTTCAACAAGAAAGAGCGTGCAGTGGGGGAATTCTGGAATTTATTTGTATTCTCACTTTTACAGTGGTTTTCTGCTATTGTACTAAAGGGTGGGAATGTTCATGAGTTTTTGTCTACTTTTCAGCTTTCTAGAATGTAATTAGGTGTCTCATTTTGTATGCTTCCTGTGTACATGGCCATTGCCTAGTTTCACTCGATTCAATAAAATTTCTTACTTATAAAAAAAAAATGTTAACTGAGGTTTCAAGAGTTGATAGGCACTTCAATTTTCCAGGCAAAGGTAGTCAATAGCCACTTGTTGTGGAGAATCACCATTAAACACGTGCACTGCAATTACTCTCAATATCTCATCTCACCAGTCTAACAAAATCTGGTAACTAAAAGTAACTTTTAACCAACAAAAAAGCACCAACACACACACAGATTTCCAAAGAAGCTTATTCTTTTTAAGATATAGTTAAATATGACAACAATTTTCAGCAAATATAATCCATGATAAGTGTACCCCTTGCCACAAAATAAGTTTTTTGATAGGATTATAGACTTAGCACGAATGACACTTACCTTGAGAATAAAGATCCTTCAACCTCAAAGATGATATCTGTAATGATCCAATTATCAGGGTAAGGCTTACCACTTGGTGCAAAATAATAACCAACCTGTATTATCATTGGCAAGATACCAAAACTATCATTCACCATGGTAACCAGCTAGAAGATAGAACAGGCAATGACAAACCCCTAGCCATAGGAAAGATATAGCTTTGGATGCGTATAATCTAATTAGCTGTCCAGAAAGTCACTAAAACTGATCTAAAAATGTGGAGTTTAAATAAAATACTGAATACAAGAACTGACTAGAGAAATTATGATCCAATACAACTTAGCAAAGAAAAAAATTATGATGCAATACAAAATCTCTAATTGTCTAAGCTAAAGAGGCAAACACACATCCGCCCATATGATTTCAGGAATATACACACATGTTTACTAGAACTCATCAAGAAACTAAAATCTATTGTTTCTAGGTCAGTATAATACCCACTATTGACCTTAGGATATCAAAGGAAAAGGAACAAATTTAACTAATGGTTTAAGTAGCACTCTCTAAAATTGAAGGTATCCTTTTGACTAAAACAAAATTTTAAGGATTACATGTTTCTCTTTTAAGAAAAATATAAATCTGTACTATAAAGAACACAATTTTACCTCAGTCTTCGAATCTATTCCATAGACACAAAAAACATTTTTTATAGGTGGTCTGTCCCAAGGTGTAAGTGGATTCAAAACAGGATCACCATGATATGACCTGAAATGCACAGCATTGTGAACACAGGCTATTGAAAATAGAACCAGAAAGCAACAACATCCTATGCTTTCCAGAATAATAAAAAATAAAAGAGAAGGAAAAAGAATCTAGCATTAGAAATTCTAATCAATATAGCATTTGGTATTTATGAATCAGCAACTACTGAGAACTGATTGCAGGTACAGATAGAGAAGGACATCAGCAATGTAACAGTCCAAAAAAGGCCCAAGCCACATCTGAGTTTGTATTTCAAAATTACTAGGTAAGGCTTCTATTGAAGCTCCTTGGAATCATTATGAACCGTAAGAATTTCTCCCTCCCAAGTAATATGGATCCCATTTACCACTCTCCTTTACTTGAGGTGTTATAAGCAAAGTGATTGTCTGACTGCAAATGCACATACTATGGCTCAATGGTAAACTACATTTATCTCATTTGGATAGCGCCTCATGACTTATGACACACTCTTTTCGTTGAAGTTTTAGACCAGACCATCCCAGTTGCAGCTCCATACAATCTCATAAAAAATATATATATATGATTAGACACTTGCTACTGAGTCACAGATTTTATATGGCAAAAGCCACACCCAAAATCATCAACATGTATTAATCTGCAGCAGCCACTCAACCACAATTTTTTGAAGGAAAATCAAGGAACTAAAATTCTTCATCCAATTTGGCTTAATCTATATAAATCCACCCCTTACAGGAGTTTCAAGAACATCCCATAGGAAGACAGTATGATTATTTGTAGTCATTTATAAGGATCATGAAACCTTGAGTGACAAACACCAGTAACAATTATCAGCATGGATACAGATGTCCGATATAACAACCTCAAAAGCGGAATAGTAATTTTTGAAGCCAACATGAAGTTGATAGCCGAAATTAAAGGAAATATTAATCTGGATAGGTTGACATGAAGTTGCTTCAAGGATAAGTGGAATGAATTTCAGTCCTAGCAGGAAATAATAACTGTAGAAGTCATAATAATTTGGCATTCTATGCAGAAAGCCTGCACATCAAGTGGAAAGGGTTTGTTGGTGATTAGTAAGACGATACCCACTTCTCTAACTGGTACAATAGCCTCTTGCTATCTGGATCATAGTCCTCTATTGCTTTGAAAAAGGTCCCATCCGCGATTTCACGTGCAGAGAAGGATAACTGAGTAGGCAGTCCACATTCCATTCTAGAAAAGTTGGTCTCAGCTACTTCCGAAACAGATGGATAAGCATCAAACCCTGATAATAAAAGATGTAGGAAGCATGTGGGAATGATTACACTACTACCTGAATGAGACATGCATGAGTCTCAAAATTCTTACCACGGATTGAAGGAATTTCAATATTGATTATATTTGTCGCCAACCCAGAAAAGTTTGAACGGAATTCCTGCTCTTCGCAGTGATATGTTTGATGACCACGCCTGGTCACCCCAGAGAAATGTTTCCAATATGTATGATCTGCCCTACAGTACTTTGAAAAGGGCAACATCCACAATGAAGAAGAAAATGAATTGAACAACAACCGAGCTGTCCCCTGATACCTTGCAAGATGTACAATAAGCATGAGTTGGAACAGGCATCCTAGTTCAATATGGTAACCACATCAACCAAGATTGTACGTGGATGATGCACTTTCACAGTGTCTCAATCTCACTGAGAAGAAGAGTTCAGTCAATTGAGTTTCTTAAGACTGCCTGAACAGGTTCTAGTTGATTTAACTCTTGAAAGGGCACTGTAGGAACTTCTATTTTAAAAGTATGATGCACTGTGCAGTAACTAAAATAATAGAAGAAGATTAAAGTAGTAAATATTGATTTGCAAGGAAGCAAATACAATTACATATAGGACAAGTAAAAAAAAATAGACAAACAAGAGCACTGATAAGAACAGAATATAATATATATATATATATATATATATATATTACTTAAAAGAAAAAGTAAGAACAGAATATTTTGAGATAGTCTGAAAATATGGAAGTAAAAGAGGTAACCTCAGAAACAGGAAGACCAAAAGTATCTCCAGAAAGTGTTGATTTTACCGTCTGAATTGAACCAAGAAGAGGAGCTCCTGGAATCAAGAAAACAAAAAGGCCACAAGAGCATCATCACAACTATCTCAAGCAACTAGAATTTTGAAGTAGATGGAATTTGATTCAAAGAGATTATACCAACAGCAAAATAGGCGTGAATGTGTTCATCCAGCCACCGCACATAATGTTTCGGAGGAATTTCTAGCTTTAACCACTCCAAAAAATAACGGAACACATTGTTACCCAGTGAATGGGCCAAGACGATAGAGGGACCACCACGGAGTTTAAGAGCAGTTTCAAATGTCAGTCTGCAAATTTAAAAGCAATATTTGGAAATTCTCAGCATCCCAAAATTTACCAGTAAAGGAATCTCACCCCAGCACAAACTGTAAAATCTAAGGAAATTGTTCAAAGCATGGGAATGCTATCCATTGTAACTTTAGCTTTGTACGTAGATTAAAGTGACAAGCGAAATTCCCCTTCTCCTTTTCTCTCTCTCTCTCTCTCTCTCTCTCTTGGGGGAGGGGGGTTGATTTGTTTACAGGAATCCATTCGGAGACAAGAATCATAGCCAGTAATTATAGTAGGCAGTACAAATGTTTAGGTTAAATACGAACTTTAACTTGTGAAAGTAAAGGTCTCGCTCCTCAAGCATTGATGGAGACAATCTCCAATCATATGGAACGGCAATAATTGCGTTAGCCTCAATACCAAACTCAATACACCACTTAATCCATTCTTTCCACACTGAAGAGAGAGGACCTGCAGACCACAGAACAACAAAATTGATTTAAGCAGGCCATACCGCCAGAAGATTAAAACATCTCCTGAATATCTTAATCTCAACAAACAGAAGAAGACCATAGTAAAAGAATTCAAAAGGCATACCCGTTATATAGCCTGGGTCCAGTTCAGTGATAGCAGAAAGACCGCAGTCTGGCCTAGACTTGCATTCTGGATGATCCGTTTGATTGTAAGGATCGAGCCACATGCACTTAAGCCAGCAGTTGACAGCAGAAAGAAGCTTCAGGCAAAGGAATGCGATTTTCTCAGGCTATGGATATAAATAAGATTATTTCAACTCACTAACGGCCCCTTTACCATCACTTACTTATATTCTTCGCAATTTTGCACGTATTTTTGTTTATATGCTAGCATAACAAACACTGATAAACATAAATTAACTCTTTATCCAACTAAACTAAAGCGTGACACAAAATGACGTGCAGCGCGCATATTTAGTTCCTCAAAAAAGCACCACAGTAACAATGCCATGCAAGCAATAATGCGATGCCAAAGCAGGAGATTGAGACAAAAACGAGTGGAATTCATCAGATTTCCAATGCTACGGGAAAGAACAATGAAAAGAACAAATACATACTTTCGTGGTGTCGAGCCAGACCAAGTCGAGAGGGTTGAAGTCGAGAGGGGAATAGGGGCAGTCGAGGATGGACCAGGCGCGGAGCTGGGTGGAGGCGAAGCCGGGGATTATGATGCCAGAGAGCTTGGAGGAGTCGCCGGAGAATTGACCGGCGCTGGAGACGGAGCATTGGAGGAGGAAGAGGAGAAGAGTGGCGGCTAGAGTAGAAGGAGGAGGAGAAAGAGCTCTCATTTGGCTGTACGTTGTTTCTGTCTGTGAAGAAGGGGGAAGAACTAAGAAAGGCGAGAGAGCGGAGAAAGAGATTATTGTCAAGCTGATACAAGTCTTCTCGAGCAGTTTTGACCGTCGGTTGGTTGTGGAACGTCGAACCATTCGGCCCCCTCTTTTATGCTCACGTTGTTGTTGTTGTTTTTTATTTATTTATTTATTTATATTTTAGAACACATAATTTGTTTATGGGTAATTAATTTGTGCTAGCATCGTGCACTTAAAAAAAATTATTATTAATAAATTATTTTTTTACATAAATTTCATATGTTTTTTATTGTTTTAAAAGAAATACACAGTACTTATATATTTTATGACTGTAAATATCATTTTTTTTGAACTCTTCCCCTCTCGAGTAATAATATTCACACAATAAATTTCAAAATTATATTTTAAAATAAGTATATTTTTTATAAAATGATGTTATTTTTATAATGTATTTTATAAAAATACTCTTCATTTTCAAGTATTGTTGTGAAAAGTATTGTGTATTTATCTTTTTCCATTTTAGAGATGCTACGATCTACATCTTATAAAAGTAAATTTATAAATTGACATACTTTAATATTTTATTTTATTATAAATATATTCAACATATTATGTTAATTTATAAATTTATTTTTATGAATTGAATATTTGAATTTAATTGAATGGCATGTACAATGAGAAAACGTGATAGGAAATATAGAAGGTACTATATGCACATTAACTGAATTGCACAGTGAATTTGTATAGTTTATCTTTGTATAGGAAATAAGGATATATACACACATACACAAACATTTATCTTTGTATAGTTTTCCTCAATCAATTATGATTTTCGTGGAGATTTAGCCAGGTTTACTTTCAAGACCAAAATCTAAAATTTTAAAAAATTTGAAAATCTCTAATATCATCATTATAATTTTTTCAAATTTTCACACAAAATAAAATAAACAATTCAACTTTTTTAAATTTTAAAATAAAAATAATATTAAAAAATATATTTTAACAATATTTTAATTTTAATCTCAACTGATCTGATCTGATCTCTAAAAATAAACGAGACTTAATTTCATAATTTGATATTGAAACTTCAAAATACCATCTAAGCTGGATTTTTTTAGATGTTTAGGGTGAGAATTGGATGAAAAATCACTAGGAAAATACAAAAATATGACTAAAAAAAAAGAAAAGAAAAGAAAACAACATTAATCATATATTTGAAAAAATGGGTATGTTGTCGTGTAATTTTGTCAATGCTAAGATGGGGTGTCCGATTAGAGATTTTTGGACTAAAACTCTAATATCAATTTCTAGAACCATAGAAATGTCAAGGATTAAATAGTATGCAAGAATATTATAATAACATGATAGAACTTTCGAAAATTCCAAGGTGCAAAATTTGAGTTAGGCAGCATGTGGCATGTTTGACCATTTGGGTCAGAAGTAGCGCCCAACCTGCGCATGACTTTTCTAATCTACCAACTATATTTTTAAAAAATTTGAAAAATGATATTGGCATGTGGATAGTAAGTCTTGTGCATTATATCTTAAATAAATAAATAAATAAATATAAAACTGATAAATATAAAATTCACATTAAAAATTAATTTTTTTTTAAAAAAATATACGAGATTTATATACTTTAAAATTATATATAATATTACTCTCGTATATCTATTTTCTTTACTTGGGCCAATAAGAAAGTTAACTCAAAATGCAACGGCAAGCCCAGGACAAAATGGGCCTCAATGACACGCGGGTATTTGTAAGTGTTTAAGGTCCGTTTAGATATAAAACCGATTTCATCTCATATTATTATTATTATAATTTTATTAAATTTTTATATAAAATATAATAAATAATTTAATTTTTTTAAATTATAAAATAATAATAATATTAAAAATTGATATTTTAATAATATTTTATTTAATTTTTAATTTTTATATAAAATTATCTTATTTTATCTTATCTCAATATTTAAATGGGATCTAAATGTTTTAATTTTATTTTTAAGTACTAAAGTCAATAACAAAATCATAGATGGACGAATGTTTTAAACTATTTTGTAATTAATTTAGAATTCTATATGAAATAGAAGGTAATTTTGTAACATCGAAATTTAATTTTAATAAATTGATACGACTGCGTTGATTTGTTTTTTTTCTAAGGAATAAAGGAAAGAGACAACCAAAGTGGTTGCCGTTTTGTTTAACGAAGAAACCAAAGCATTTGGCGCGAAAAGACGACAGAGACTTCGAAACAGTACCTTACGACTTAATTGTCGAGCTCACTTAATTTCCTCCGCTTCCAGCCTTCCAAGGTACCGATCGCGTTTGTTTGATGGGAGACAATTTTCCATGGATTCTTCTTCCAACCCTTCTACATTCCGATTCCGAGAAATGGAAAACTCAGCGCATTCCGACACTGGCTCCGACTTTTCATCCGTGTCCAGCCACTGTGCTGACGATTCCGATATACAGTCCATGGCTGGAAAGGCATGATTCTCTTCCTCGCGCTCCCTCTCTCTATAATTGACTTAAAAACTCCTAGATATACTTTCTATGTGCCGAGAAACAGTTGAAGACTAGAAATTTCGCCTTTTCTGGTTTGTCCAATGGCAAGGAATATGAAAGCAGGAAAATTTTTATTTGTTTGCTTAATTTGAGTATGCATGCCTAAATTCTAACCGGTGTTTTTCCTTTTTTGCTTGTGCTTTCGATTTCTTAGGGAATTAAGCATCTTTGTTCGGAGCTACTTGAGCTAAAGGAGGAATCCGTTGAAGATTTTGAAAGAAACGTCTTTTCCAATTACTCAGCCTTTGTTAGGTGATATTATTGAGCTAAATTTTGCTTCATCATCATATGATTATGCAGCGATATTGTTTCATAAGACGACCCCACTGTCAGTGGATTGGCCTCTAGCAAAATTCTAGTAAACGTTGTACTAACTTTAGCATTAAGCTCAAGTGGTAAAGGCGTTGGACTCAGGATATGCTCCCAGGTATAAGGTTCAAATTTTCTTGTATGCAAACAATCTTTAGGGGCCATCGGATTAGGGAATTTTCTTCTTGAGTTACTCAAGGTGCAATTGTAAGAAACTCTTTGTCGAGGGCATCTGCATCCCGGGATTAGTTGGGACACTGTTCTCGGACATCTGGTACTAATAAAAAAAAAACTTTAGCATTGCTCATAATATAATCATATAAAAGTCAATTTAGTTACTCGAGTATGGTGAACTAGCGTCCAAGATTGAGGTGATAATTTATAAGCAAGTACTAATGAGGTGTGCAATTACACGTGCAGAATATTTGAAGAAGTACGAGATGCTGAGAAGGAACTGATGAAACTGAAAAAACCATGTTTCAACGCAAAAAGGGCTTGTGAAGGAACTTGTAGATGGTATATATCTAGAGGTTTTATCAGAGGAGACCATAGAATCAATTATAGAAGAACATGTTAACACTGATCCACCTGAGCCAAGTGAGTTAGAGGCTCACGTTAATGATGTTTCAGAAACCCTGGATCTTCTTCTATCAGAAAACAGGATAGATGAAGCTCTGGCCATTGTAGAATTGGAGGATGAAAATTTTCAGAGGATGCAGTTTGAAGGAAATGCTCCATCAGACATGTTGATGTTATATAATTCTTCACTTTGCAAGGGGAAGGCCATGCTTACACTGCAGTTAACACACGTGGCTGAAAACCCACGAACTACTGCACCAGAACTTCAAAAGGCGCTCTTTGGAATTTGCAGACTTGGTGATAGTCTTCTTGCAACTCACTTATTACTTGAATATTATCATTTACGTATTGCAAGTGGAATACATAATTTGCAGTGTTCAAACTCATATTTACATGGGACGTACATTAGGGACCTTGCAAAAATATTATTTTCTATGATTTCTCAAGCAGCAAGGAGCTTCACAATGTTATTTGGAGGAGCTTCTCCCCGTGCTTCAGAACTTATTCGGTGGGCATGTGAAGAAACCAAAGTGTTTGTTGTTTGTTTTAATAAGTATGTTAAGTCCACGTCAGAAATAAGCGGTGGATTGCCCAAGGTTGTAGAATCTGTGCAATTTTCAATGTCATTTTGCTCTTTGTTAGAAACTCAGTCATTAGTGTTGCGGCCTTACTTAATCAAGCATATTCGTCCTGGCATGGAAGTGGTTTTACAGATTCATATAGATCACTATAAGAAAGTTGTATCTATCTTTACAGCAACTGAATCTTGGGTTTTGGGTAGATATCTTGTATCAGGTGTAGTAAACGAAACTTGCTCTTCTATCATGGTTGGGAAACAACTGGAATATTGCCTGCTCACTAGCAGCGGCCGGAAGTTTGTGACACTGTTACAGGTTTGTTTTATTTCATTTTAAATTAATTTTAAAAGTGGATAATGTTAGATTGATTTAAAAGTAAACCTGGTAAATAGAGAGTAAAAATTACTAGTATAGGATCAAAACCATTAGGTTAAGTGTTTGATTCAAATGCAATTTCACCAATTTTCAAAGCCACAATGATAATTCTTTCCAAGCAATATCTTGTTGCATATCTAGAAACTACCATAAGTTTTGAAGCAGACAACCATCATAAGTATTGTTGTAGGAAAATGTGAACATGTTGAGTGCACTTCTAAATGCTAGCTTCGAAGCTATATTTACTATTTGTGGCTTACTTCTTTCCATATAAATGGAAAGAAGCATGCTATATTTCTTTGTGGATTCAATCAGAAATGACAAATGTTTATAATCCAGAAGGAAAGTGATTACATTCAACCAAACAATAATATGTTAACTATTAGTTTGTTTGGTGACACATCAAGAAGTCAGGGTTACATTAATGTTTGATTTTGTCACCGTAAAGATTGTGTATTGTGTTTGGGAAATCAAAATTGTTGAATGGAAAACCAAATATAACCTTTCTGCATGTGACTTAAATAAATCATGCTGTTGTTTGGTCATATGTGCCTTCCAGGTGTGACTTGCTCTCACATATATCCTTTCTTCTATTCAGGCTATCACAGGAGATATCTCACCTCTAGTCACCCTTCAAATGGATGGTCTGATCCTCAGAGGCCTCGTGGACCTCTTTCTGGAGTACACAATCGTGCTCGAAAAAGCCATCACCTGTGATGAACTTGTCACAGAAAAGGGTGGTTCAAGAATCAATTTGGCAGAGACACTTACACAAAAGGTTTCTGTTCTGGTGAACTTATCAACATTAGAAAAATTCTTCTCTAACATCATCAGAAGTACATTTGGGAGCACGAGTCACATCAACTCTGAGCTAATGAGAAATGATTTAGTAAGCGATCAACAGGAGGAGCTTGATAGTTGTATATTGTTTATTCAAGAGGCTTCTTGTCAGGTTAGAGCTCATTTCTGCCAGCAATTTATACATGGAATGATGTCCATGGAAACTGGCTCCAAATGTTATCTGGAAACTTGCATTGATGGACCAAAAGATCTCATGCCCTCCATTGCTTTTCAGGTACCCTTTTTATGTATGTAAAGATTGGAAAAAATTTTAGTCAACACCTTGTGGGGAAAGAAAAAGTATTGGATGGTCTTCATTTTGGTTTCTTTTGATCAGGTATTATTCTTAGAACTGAGGAAAATGGAAAAACTTGTGGAAGATTGTGTTTTTGAAGTAGATTGGTTGATGGAACTTTTGAGGGAACTGATAGAGGCCGTATTTGTTTGGATATCCAACAACAAAGAGATCTATGCAATTTCTGAAGAAGATTTGACTGTCCAACATTCTGACAATTTCAAGAAGGTACGTTCTTTTTATGGACATTGCATAGATAAATGTTCTCTTTAAGCTCTGTGTGTGTTTCCACTGCTTCCTATTAATACATCTCAATATCCGGTTTCTTTTTTATAAGTAAGTAACATCCAGTTTCATGTATAGTTGACCTTCTTTTCCAAATCTTTATTAGCTGATCTGCTTCACCTACTTGCCTGGATCTTTACGAGTTTGGAGCATTTACACTCAAATCTTTTGGATGCAAACAATCATTTTGTTGTTTTAGGAAAGGAAAACTATCATTTCTCAACTCACATTCGTGTGGGTTCAACACCTCTGTACAAAATCAAAAACCAATGTAAGAACTATACTATCCTTTCACACTAACACGACCAAATTCATTTACAACGCAAGACAAGGGAGCTCTGCCCTTTCTACCACCAGACAACCTTTTGCCTCCTTGGGAACATTTTGCAGCTCTAAGGCCTTGTTTGTTTTTTGAGATGAGATGAGATGAATTGAGATGAAAGTTGAATAAAATATTATTAGAATATATTTTTTTAATATTTTTTTGTTTTGGGATTTGAAAAAGTTGAATTGTTTATTATATTTTGTATGGAAATTTAGGAAAGTTGTAATGATTAGATGAGATGAGATGAGTTGAGATGAACTGTGAAAACAAACGAGGCCTAAGTATTCACGTGAAGTCCCCAAAGCCTGAACTTTGCAAAGAAATCTGCCATTTGGTTTGCCTCCCATTATGCGTGCCTCACCTGTAAGTTCAAAGATTGCTTTGTAACTATGAGTTCCTCCCAAATGTCAATTACAGCCCACACAATTGTATGCCCATGGAGTTTTTCTTCTCCTGAATATGTGATATAACAATGTCAATCCTTCCTCACCATAGTTGAAAGAAATATTTCCGCTGGAGCATCAGAATTTGGTTCTCTTAATCATATTTTGGGTGCTTGTCAAAATTTAGACCTTGCAAAAAACAATAATGGATATTTTAAACAAACCTTTTAGGTGTTTTTTCTAGAAGTTCCCTGCTTCCCCTCCAATTTTTTTAGATGTGATGGGATTTGTTTTTGGCCAGATTAAAGTTTGATAACAGCTCCTTTTTTCATGTCTTTGTGTCATAATGTTTTGATGTTAGTTTCATGTTGGAGGTTGTCTTGTGACTATTTTTGACTTGGATGACTAAATATGTCATGGTTACCTATGGATTCCCCACCCTCAAATTTAGTTTGATGATGCATGGTGAGGGTTTTTAATATGTAAAGGAATTCCTGGTCATCTTTTGTCATAATGCTGAGTCCTCCGCTAAAATTATACTGATATTCCTTTTCCTTTTACAGTTTGCATTGGATATGCAATTTCTTGTGGAAATCTCAAGATATGGGGGATACTTCTCCAAGAACAGCTCGGTTCTTGTAACTTATATGAAATCGGCCTTTCTTTCAGCTGGACTCAATCCTGAAAGGTGGGTGTATTATTTTGCATCATCATGGTATTTTATCGCATATAAAAAAAGGGGTTCAGAGTTGTAAATCATGTATGTTTTAGGCCATGATTTTTTAGGGGATTATTTTGTACACTCATTGTTTACTTAATTCTTTCATCGTGATAAAAAAAAATTCTTTCGTGATTTATTAATTCTTATTGAAGAAACTCAAAATGAATTTTTAATTTAAAAAAAAAAAAAAAAGTTCATGAGTAGTTTTTTTTTTTGTTTTTTTAATGCAGTTAAACCCTAATGGAACACTCACCTACAAATTAACATGCTTAGACATACACGCACACACAAACACGTATATACAAATGTTGTGTTTATATCAACTTTGTCTTTTGCTCTGCATTCAGTAATTTGATCTTTAACTTGTTTCAAGTTTACAACTTAGAGGAGTTTCTCCATATTGTGATAAAATCCTCTGTATTGGAATTTATTCAACATCTTGGTAAGCCAGAAAATAATGAGCTGTTGCATAAGAGAGAATGAGAGACACCTTAAACAGTGGAGAATATGCACACAGCTGCATCATATTTGGTAAAAAAAAAAACTAGCATGCATATTACATTCTACCATACTACCAGGAAGCCATTGGGCTTTTATAGAAGAACCAAAATTGTTCCTTCAATAAATCAAATCAGTCTCTAATAGAAGATGGGTGCTTGTTTTTGCTTTTCAGAGATGGCATGGATGATGGATGGGCTATAAATGCTGTTAATGAAGCAATAACAAAACTACTGATGATCGAAAAAAGAAATATGCTTTCAAATGATGATTCTGTTGGTGTTGTTGAGGAGGAGGAACTGCATGAAAATCAATCTGAGCATGTGAGTGACTCTGAGGATGGTGCTAGGAGTTACACAAATGATTCCATGAAGTCATGTGATGATGTAGAAGGTAATACTGCATTGGAAGCCGATCTAAATGAAGAAACAATGATAGTGAATACAGAGTCAAACCCTCCTCGAGAAGAAGACGATGGTTCTTCTTATAGAACTGCTATGAACAGAAAGGATAGTTCTGTGGAAATAGAAGATGTTTCCTCCAAAACTGCAGCTAATAATACAGAATCTGTGGATATCAATAACAAAGAATCTGGTGGGGAAACTGAAGGCTCTTAACTTACTAAACAAGGATATTGGGTCGATAATTGACAGCAGCTGAAGTTTCTTGTTTCACTTGGAAGGGGCAAGTCAGATGGTTTGATGTCAATGAGGTAGTTAAAGAAGATCTTGGATTTTAAAATTAAAGCCTTTTGAGATGTTTTGAATTATTAAGAGGTAGCACAGCTAGTTACTGGATTTTCTTGCTGAAATGCAGAATAACAGTTGCTTTTGCTGTTTCGTTTTTCTTTTTTAAATTATTATTGCCACTTTTTTTTTTTCTTTTTATTATGAATGCTTATTTCTACCAAAATTTTAATTACTTTGATATAATTCTGATGAAATTTACAAAATAAATACTCTTTCACAATTCTTTAGTTTGTTAATTCAGTAGTGTTCTCATGATCTACCATCAATGTTTACAGCTTACCCATCAAAATTGATATCTTTTCAGGTTCCTAAGTTGGTTTTTTACAAAAAAGATTTGAAACTTGAAAAATAATATTTTATAAAAAAAATATAATAAATATTTTTGTTAATGAGTTATTAAAGATGGAATTACTTTCCCTTAAACGATATGAATAAACCAAATAATTGTACTGAAAATAGGAAGATGTCTTAAACGATATAAAAAAAATGAAATTTATCATGAAAAGTTAATTTTTTTTATATTAATATCAAATTTTTTTTTTTAAATGCCAAACTTGCACCCTCGTAATTGAATAGATATTTTTCTTTTTATTTTTTTCTTATCATTTTTATAATGAATTTATATATTTCCATTTAATAAAAGAGAACTACTACGTACACAAAAAGATTATATAAAATTAAATTTATAAACTGATGTAATTTAATATGATCTGTTAAATTTATTTTAAAATAAAAATAATTTTATAATTTAATTTATCATATAAAATTACATCAATTTATAAATTTATTTTTCCCTAAAATATTTCCATTAACAAAATAGGAAAGCAGGCTGGCGGGAGTTCCCGAAAAGCCGAATACGAAAAGAAGCGCGCACAGTTGAAACGTCACCGTTCGGCCGCCCCCGCAATCAAAATGTCAAATTCCTCTCTCTTCGCGCGCGAGCGTTTCGACCTTTCCTTCCTTTGCTCTCGGAAAACCACAATCTCAGCAGTCCACGTGTCTGCTCGCTTTCCGAGACCTCAGTTTTGGACGGTCAAGCAAAGCAAGCCCCAGTTAATTAATATATATATAAAGAAAATACGCATTCACTGTACAGCCACAAAAACACTCACAAACACACCTTTCTGGGAGACAAATCTGCGTTTTCAGTGTCAATGGGGGATTCTATTGATAATGGCGGCAGTAGATTTCTGAACCCTTGGTTTCTTCATTTTCAGAAACTGGGTCTCGAGCTCAAATGCCCTCTCTGGTATGTGTTTCTTTATTTTTTTCTTTTGCTTTTTGTGTGTGTTTGGTTTTCGGATGAAAGAAATGACTTTTGATCTGAATCGACGTTTTTTTTCCAATCTAGTGCCCAACCAAACACAGCCTCAATGATTTCTTTCTTTTGTATTTGTAATCTATAATGGGATTTCATGTTGATTTTGCAGCTTAAACTTGCTTGCCAAACCAATGTTACTCTCCTGCAATCACATTTTCTGCAAGTTAGTTTCCTCTTCCTCTTCATCTTGATCTTAATCTGTCTATTTTTTTATTTTTTTTTATTTTTTTACAAATTGTACTTAATTTAAGTTCTGGGTTTGCGTTTTTGAATTGAATTCCATGTAGTTCCTGCATACCCAGCTCAACACAGCTTAAATCAGAGTGCCCTGTCTGTAAAGCTCACTATTTTAACAAAGGTATGTGATAAATCTTGGGGTACCTCTGGTCTTTATTGCTTTCTTCGAACAAAATAATTTGTACTAATACTTAGAAAAAAAAAAGTTTGTACTGATACATTATGGTTGAACAGTACCTCCGGCTCCACTGCCTTTAAGCATACTTTGTAGTTTTTTGGGTGAGAATACCACAAGGGAATTAATATATTCTCCATATAATAAAACCAAGCAGGGGCATGCTAGATCTCTATTTTTTTCCTTTTTCCAATTAGTATCTTTTACTTAAGTAAGAGAACTATTCCTCTTTTTTTTTTGATAAGTAAGAGATAGATATTATTGATATGAATGAAGTAAGAGAACTATTCTTAGCTATTATTTGTCTCTTTGTTGATACAAATGATTTATCTATCTTCTTATGGTTGGCAGACTTAAGGCCTGCGCCTTTCATGGATAATCTAGTAACGATATATAGGGGTTTGGAGGCTACTTTTTGTGCCAATCTGTTTCAGCGTGTGCCTTCAGGTACAACCACTAATTGTACCCTTCTCTGATAGACGTTGTTTTAATGAATTTTGGTTCTTTATGATTCATTTTTGAATTATAGGTTATTTGTTGGCTTATAGCTTTCTATAATTGATCTTGTAGATTCCAGGAGGGTTTTGGAGCAATTCCAGGCTTCCCTTTATACTGGTAATTGTAGTAAGGAACCATCTGACATTGTCCAGAGGGATGAATCATGCAGTGGACGGTTAATCTTTCCATTATTGGCTAATAAGCAAGATCAAGTTCCATTGAATTTGAATAATTCTGTTGAAAATGGGTTTGACATGAATGACAAATTTGAGAAGTACAGTACTCCATAGAGGGTAAAGGTGGTAGGGAAGGAGTCAAATTTAACGATGCATTGAGTACGAATCCACCACCATTGAGTTCACAAATGGAGCCTGAGAGCCTTGGAGAGCAAAAGGTTTTGGAAATAGAAATGAATCAGGTGTCTCAGTCATTACCAGATACCCCTCCTTCGTTTGGTGATACTAAGGGCTCAGATGATGAAAGCTTTTATCGGGGCAGTGTGCATGTATGGTATTAAGAGTTGTAGATTTGATAATGATTTGCATGCATTAGCATCAATTCAGATTATTGTTATATATATATTTTAATAAAAAATGACATTTTTATTTTTCTTTACATAAATTTGTTGATGTAGATTGTTTTACAATTCCTTATTGTTATGTTTTGATAATTTTTTTCTGTGTTTGACTCAGCCTCCACAGTGATAGTTGCAGACAAACAGTGATTCTAGGCATTTATGTTGTAAAATTGATAAAATTGTGAAATGATGAAAATTGATACGCCATCAGTCATAGGGAGAGTGTAATCAGTTCCAACAAATACATATTCACATAGCAATACTTTAGATTTTTCCCCATTATGTTCTGTTGAAGCGTGTTTTGTGCTGCTACAATTTTTAGCTGGTATTGTGGCAAATAGATGCAGCGTGTGATTTTGAATTTAGTATTGGAAAATTTTAATTTTCACCCAAAATGACCACCTATTTTTCAATTTAAACCTCAAGTTACCAAAAGTTTCAATTTGCACCCTAAACCTATCTCTATTTTTCAAGTTGCATCTTTAGTTATGATTTGACCTTTAAGGTGCAAATTGAGGCTTTTAGTAGTTTAGGATGCAAAGTGAAAAACAAGTGGTAGTTTATTGATGTGATGTGAAATTTCCCCTCTTATTTTTTATAGCAGTTATTGAATCCTTACGTGACCTCTTCACATTTTCAGAGTCCAGAAAACTCTTTGATCAATAGAGCATCCAACAAACATTCTGACGGCAGGACTAGGCAGTTGAGGCATGACAGTTCTGCCTCTGAAACCGAAGATGGTTATTTGAGGGATATCAAGAGACAAAAGAAATTAACCTATGAACCACCAGGGTTGAGGATTGAAAGACACGATTGTATTCCACCAGTCTCACATTCTGAGATCCTTATGATACCTAATTCTGAATTGGAACTTGAATCTAGGGTGCCTCCTGTTGCTGCACAGCAGCCTTTAGTTTTGGATGCCTCATATATGAGTAATAGCATTTGTGCATTTTGCCAGTCCCCTGCAATCTCCAAGGTAAAATTTACTTATTTCTTGTTGCTTTTGTTGCTAGAAAATGCATTGGAAGTCAATATGTTTCGTATTTCATAAATAATTTTGGTGCTAATTTACTTGTTTTCTCACTAAATTTATCCAGAATACTGGTCCAATTTTGCATTATGCTAATGGGAAAATGGTAGTAGGAGATGAGGCAAGCCTTTCAAATGTCATACATGTCCACAGGCTGTGCGTTGATTGGTATGTCATCTTAGCATGAAGGATTTCCACTTGATTTTGATGATATTACGTCTCTTGTATATTTTGCCCTACTTTGGTCAAAATATAGGAAAAGGGCCAATCCTGGTTTAACTTAAGTCTCTTTTAGTCCAAACTCTTATTGTCAATAACATGCACTGATTCTTTTTTAGCCTTTTCTTGTCATTGGTTTTCTATTAGACAAATTGATAATAATTTTCAAAATGCAGGGCACCGCAGGTGTATTTTGTTAATGAAACTGTTAAGAATCTGAAGGCAGAAGTGGCAAGAGGTTCAAAGATCAAGTGCAGCAAATGTGGACGAAAGGGAGCAGCCCTGGGCTGCTATGATAAATCCTGTCGGAAAAGCTATCATGTTCCCTGTGCAGTGGAAATGCCAGATTGTCGCTGGGATCATGTAAGTGCAATATGTCTTTCCATTCAGTATCATGATTATATAATTTATTGCCTGTGGCATTGATCTTTCAATGTAATGTGTTAAGCTTTAACTATTAATGGGTTTTTATTTTGTTTCTTGCAGGAAAACTTTCTCATGCTCTGTCCTGCTCATACTTCAATCAAATTTCCAAATGAGAAATCTCAATCTGGAAAGCATGTTTTTAAGGATAATCTGGTGCCAAATCAGAGGTACAACTCCATTTTCTTAGGTTTTTTAATGCTTTAATAATTAACTGAATCACTTTTCAATGTTTCAAAGTGATAAATAGTGTATAACTATGTTGAAAGTATCATCTAATTCTCCAACTGTTACAATACTAATACGACGAGTCCTAAACTGTTGCAAATCTATTGCTTAAAGAGAAATAGAAAGAAGAAAATCTATTGCTTAAAACTGTTGCAAATGGTTTCTTGCAGCAAGGTCTTGTTTATCTGTTCAGACCTGTCGTGTTCCATGAAGCTAATCATGTTGCTGATCTTCTTGCCAAAAGAAGGTTCAAAAGGGTTTCAAAAGAATACATTGGGATGGATCAAATACCTAGATTTATTTTTTTAAGTGTCTTTCTTTGGAAACAGCTGGCCTCCCATGTATCATATGCAAATTATTTTTCTTGTTTGGGGTGGATGGATGTAGAGTGTTGTTTTTTTCACTGTATGGTTTCAGAGAATTTTATGCACTCACCATGATATATATCATCTATTGATATATGATTTATTTCCCATTTTCTGCTGTACTGCATGTAGAGTCCCTCCGCAGCCTATACTTTGGGTAGCTCCTAGGGATGGAGCCAAAGAATGGGTTATATGTGGATCTGCTCTATCTACTGAAGAGAAGGTTAGTTCAAACTGGTTTTTGTCTTTTTAATCACTCCCTTGAGTCATTGTTGTGATTTGGTGGAAATTGAAATATTTTCTTTTTCTGCGATACTTCAAAATGCCGAGATTGTGTGTTGCAAGAATCTCCTTGCTTGCATGGACCTTATTGTTGATTAATCTGTTTTTGCTGAAGGCATTTTGAAAAAATATCATTACATTTATAAGATGATTTTTGTCACTTGATTTCTTTGAGCTTTTCAGATAAGCACACGAGAAAAAAAAATAGGAATTGTTAAACTGAAGCACCTTGACTCTGAAGATTTATGGCAAAGCAAATTCTTTACTTGATTTTAGCATATGCTTTTTGATTATTTAGTTTGGGAGTAATCAAGTGATTAGCTTTTTCACCTCTTCTTTCTAAATAATTTCACTTCAGGTTCTTGTGCTCAAGTTTGCAAGCATGTGTGGTGCAACTGTCACCAAGTATTGGAAACCAAATGTCACACACGTGATTGCGGCCACAGATGCACAGGGTGCATGTACCAGGACGCTTAAAGTTCTCATGGCCATTTTGAATGGGAGATGGATCCTTAAAATTGGCTGTAAGTTGTCCTTAACATTGTTTTTTGTTGTGCTGATTACTTTAGCTCTTTGACATTCTTGTATAAGACCAGTCGCAGGTCCAGAAACTCATCTTTGGGGGCCAAACTATTATAATAAGTAGTTTTTAAGATATAATCAATATTTTCAGTAAGTTTTTATTAACTGAAGGATATATGATACGCATTAGTGATAATTTAAAACTTAGTATATTTAGGCCTTATTTGTTTTCACAAATGAGATAGGATGAGATGAGTTGAGATTAAAGTTAAAAAGTTGAATAAAATATTGTTAGAATATATTTTTTTAATATTATTTTTGTTTTGAGATTTGAAAAAATTGAATTGTTTATTTTATTTTGTGTGGGAATTTGAAAAAGTTGTAATGATTAGATGAGTTGAGATGAACTGTGAAAACAAACGAGGCTTTAGTGTTTTCTTTCCAAGTTGTGGATATGGAGGAGAGAACACAAATAAAAGAAAGAATAAAATGTTGAACGAAATTCAAAAGAAAATAGAGAAAAGCCTCATAGAAAAAAGAAAGTGGAAGAGAAAATTAGAAATTTAAAGGGGACTGGAGTGAATAGGAAAATGCTACATGCCAGGGGTTCTTTCTATAAAGGAAAATCTATTTTTTTGGATTTTTAAAAATTTTAAGGGCCAAACTAATAGGTTTTCAAAAAAATTAAAGTATTTTACAAAATCTAGGGCTAAATTTTGAATTTTAGCAGAAACTTAATCCTATAGAATTTTTTAAAGGGTTAATTTAGATTTTTTGAGAGTTAAAAGGATTATTTATATATGCCTATATTGGTGTTTCTCACCCTTAATCTTGTTTCTCTAAGTTTCCTTTTATTGGTTTAAACTTTTAAGTACTGATGTAACTTGAATGCTGGCTTTGCAGGGGTAAAGGCTTGTATGGAAGCAATGCACCCTGTGGATGAAGAACCTTATGAAGTTGACCTTGACAACCATGGGAGTTGCAATGGCCCCAAAAATGGCAGGCTTATGGGCTTGGATAATGTAAGTCCAATTCTCTGATAAATAAATGCATGGCAGACATGAACGATGGGAATAGATGGATTATGTATGCTCCAACTTTTATGAGCATCTTAGTTCAACCGGACTTGTCTTGAAGAAAATTAACAGACCATTATCTCATGATAAGTCACGAGAAAAGAGGTGGCCATCTTGTTGAGTCCTGGCTATTTGTTCTCAATATGGGAATTTCCCTGAAATATTTTGGCTGAATGTAATGGGCCATAGAAGGCTGGTAAACTATCTTGGTGTCATATCAAACCTGCTTTCAGGTGGGATGGGGTGATTTATGCAGGACTTCGCATTTTTTTTTTTTTTTTTTTTAATAGAAGGGGTTGGGGGGTTTTGAATCCAGGTTTTCCATTTGGAGAACCTGGTCATATGCCATCAGGCCATCGGGCTCTTGGCACAGGACTTCACATGTTCAGTTATCCTACTGCAATTTGGTCTGGAGAAATAATTGTGCAAATTTCATTCCCTGCTAACATATTCTTGATATTTGTTTTGTACCATGTTACTTCAGTTTCCCATCAGGTTGAAATAATCGATTTGCTTATTTATTTTCCAGGCACCAAAGCTCTTTAATGGGTTGAAGTTCTATTTTGTTGGTGATTTTGTGCCTGGATACAAGGAAGATCTGCAAAATTTGGTTACAACTGCGGGAGGTACTGTTTTGAAAAGTAAAGAAGAAGTGGTGGCACAAAGATGTGATGATCAGGTTGTTCTGTCAAGGATACGAGTTGTTTACAACCTTGATTCCCCACAAGGATGCAAGGTGGGAGAGGAAGTTGATATTCTTTGGAAGAGGTTGACTGAGGCACAGGATGTGGCTGCTGACATGGGATGCCAAGTCATCGGTCATACTTGGCTTTTGGAATCAATTGCTGCATGCAAGTTGCAGCCTCTTGTCAACTGAGAAAGCATTTGTGATCAGATATGTTCTTGTTACCATTAGTTGGGGATCATAATATGTTTATCATGCATGCTTAAAGCCCTCATCATGTATATGATTAAGCCAAGCTATAAAATTAGATAGAGTCCTGTTTCTTTTTTCCGCTTAGGATCAGTTTCTTTGTGTAGGTTGCAGCCTTTCTTTAGCTGATAAAGCTTTTGTGATGCAGATATTTAAAGTTTCTGCATTGTAGTTAGCTGCGGATGTCATAATGTTTGTAATAGATTCGTTTCCTATCATTTCTTTTGATAAAAAAAAAAAAAAAGATTCTTTTGATCTGATTTTATTTTTGATTTACATGAGATGTTAAGGTTGTAATGAATTCGACCTATTTGTTCTGGCATTTGATCCTAATTTGTTTCCATTCATTGTCATTGTCAACGGCAATGTTGTGTACGTGTATGGCCACTTCTTGATTTTTAAGAGATGACATGGAGGATGGAACATGTCACCATTTACATGATGGTTATACATGTAACCTTATTTTCGTGATGGCTATGCATGAAAAAAGGGAAAAGTAATTGTTGTCCCAAGTCTATATAATATATATATATATATATATATATATGTATGTATGTATGTATGTATGTGTAGAAGTCACTAGCTAGCCTTGCGGGTAAAACTTCTGTAAGGTACCCTTGTAATGGATTGTATTTAATTGTGAAAAGCAAGCAATATACAAACACTTTTATCAGCTTATTCCTTTCTTCAAGACTTCATTATCTTGAGATGAAGCTTTGCTCGGTACTGAAGCTTCCATTGCCAAGCCCCTCTCGGATTCTGTCACGTCATTATTATAAACAAACAACCTTGCGACGAGCAGAAAAAAGAAGAGGTTGAGAAAGCTCAGGATTGCCAGGAAACCATAATAGTAGTCTAAATGAGAGACATTTATATTGTCCAAAATCCAACCCTTGTGGCCATTTCTCTTTGTGATATCAGAAACTGTTGTTAAAAGAAAACTACTGAGAAAGTGTCCAATCCCCAAGCTGCTAGTGAAATATGAGGTACCTAGGCTTTTCATGCCTTCTGGAGCTTGATCATAGAAAAACTCCAACTTTGCAACTTCCACAAAGGCATCAGCAACCCCTGTCAATGCATACTGAGGGAGGAGAATGAAAATAGTAAGGGGAACTGTATCATGTTTGTCAAACATGTGATTTTCTCTTGCAACACTGAGTCTCTTTCTCTCAGCCAAGCAAGCTGTGACCATGATAATGACATGCAACACAAGGCCAATCCCTAGTCTCTGCAGCAATGTAATTCCTCTAGGGTTCTTCGTGTAGCGCCTTACTGTTGGGACAAAGTAGCGGTCATAGATTGGAATGCTGAGCAGCATGAAGATGGTTACAAAAGCTGTGAGGCATGCTGGTGGGATTTTGAAATTAGGACCAACGCTCCTGTCCAGGGTGGTGCCTTGTTTGATGAAAAGTGTACCTACTTGGGCTATTACGGCGCTTGGTACGAAAGTCGCAATCAAAATAGGAATCATTTTCACCATTTGCTTGGTTTCTTCTACTTGGGTCACTGGGCATAGCAGCCATGGTGAGCTTGACCCTTTCTTTACTGCTGCTTTGTCAAGGAATCTGCAGGCAATGCAATGCGACTGAGGTGGCCGGAAATGGAGGAGAACCACAAAGGTTGCTTGCAAGTAGTTTAGTTCTCTTTGCATTGTTGTTCGTACGTTTGTTTAACATGGGAACTACTTTGGTCAATCCAATTCTTGAAAATACACAAGTTTCTACTTCATTAACATTTTTTTATGATAGGTTAAATATTTCTTATATTTTATCCCAAACATTAAGGTGTCGTTTGAATTTGAAGATGAGTTGAGATGTGTTGTGAATAGTAGTGAGATGAGTTGTGAATAGTAGTGAGATTTGTGAGTTAAAGTTGATGAATAGTAGTGAGATGAGTTGAGATGTGTTGAGATGGGTCGCGAATACAAACCGGGCCTAAGCTAAAAATGATGAAGGCTTTCTCCTAAAATGCTATCATTTTTCAATATTCTTTCCTGGTAATTGGCTGTTTGCCGTTCTGAAGAAACTAAAATTGGGAACAAAAAATTAGCCTCGTTTGTTTTCGCAGATGAGTTGAAGTTAAAAGTTGAATAAAATATTGTTAGAATATATTTTTTAATATTATTTTTGCTTTGAAATTTGAAAAAATTGAATTGTTTATTTTATTTTGTATGAAAATTTAGAAAAATTGTAATAATTAGATGAAATGAGAGGAATTGTGAAAATAAACGAGGCAGTATAAAAGTGATATGGTGACGTATAGAGAATTAACCTTAAGAGAGGGGTGTACTCAATTCTGAATTTCCCATTTTTGGAGTAATCTTCCAAGCTCAGCTCATGAAGCTCTTTTGGGTCATTGGGGACAGGAACCTGCCATTTCCTTATTGCAGCCACAAGAGCTTTGACTATTTTAGTTGTAGGACTCTCTGAAGGAACTTTGTGCCTATAAAATGGAGTGCCTACCAAGAAAACCAAAACTGAAACCAAGAGCCCAATTGTTGGGAGGCCATAACCAAGGCTCCACCCCACATTGTCTTGTATGTATATCAGAAAAGTGTTGGAGAAGAGAGTGCCAAAGAAAATGCTAAACATCCACCAATTAAAGAAGGAGAGCTTTTGAGTCCTTTCCTTGGTATCAAAGTCATCAAACTGATCTGCCCCCATGGTTGAAATGTTGGGTTTGGTTCCACCTGTCCCAACAGCTATTATATACAAGGCACAATAGAAAATACCCACTTGCAAAGATGACGCCGTTTTAGTGCAATCTTCTTCTTTAACACCATGGCCACAAGATGGTGGTCTTAATGCTGGCACTGAGACTGCTAGGGTTAAGAGGAACATTCCCTATATATTTACCATTACAGGAATTATTAATTATATCACTAATTTATATCACATAATTAAATAATAGATTAATTTTTTTTTCTAATGTTTTAGAATTAGTACTTCCTAATTAATTATCTTGTTTTTCCTAGCTACTATATATATGTGTAGAAGGGAGAGATCCTGGGAAGAAAAGGACCATATATATACTTGACATGCAATATCCTACTTTTAAAAATTAAAATTTACTGGTAAATCGATACCGCAAGTTTATATATATAATGACAGGTACGAGATGCATGATCTCGATGTGCTTATCACAATTAAGTCAGCTTGTTAAACTTTAATCAAACAGATCATAATCAGAATTCTTGTGGTTCTTC
Source organism: Juglans microcarpa x Juglans regia (assembly GCF_004785595.1). Taxonomy (NCBI): domain Eukaryota; kingdom Viridiplantae; phylum Streptophyta; class Magnoliopsida; order Fagales; family Juglandaceae; genus Juglans; species Juglans microcarpa x Juglans regia. The sequence goes on from NC_054596.1 coordinate 41,866,293, forward strand.
TTCCTTTGAACCATAACCAGATAATCAGATCAGGTACGTGTTCGATTATGCATGGTTGATGGCATATATATATATATATATATATATGAACAAGTGCCAAGAAAATCTTAGCATGATCTGCTTTTGAATTTAATGTGTCTCATCTACTCCTCCATATATTAAATTCACAACAAAAAAAAGGGACATTAATTAATTGGAAAAAATATATATATATATATATATATCTATATGTGTGTGTGTGTGTGTGTGGATATAATAGAGAGTGTACTTAATTTATTAATATAATAATAAATAATTACCACGAGATAAATTGCTGAAGCAATGACGAAAGTCCAGTATCGGCCAAGAAAAGTATCTGCGATGTATGCACCTAAAATGGGTGTCATCCATACAGTACCAACCCAGTTGGTGACATTGTTTGAAGATTTTACAGTGCCTTCATGGAGCTCTTTTGTCAAATATAGCACTAGGTTTGATGCTATCCCATAATATGCCATCCTCTCAAAGACTTCATATCCTACAAACAAAAACATATATATATGCATGTATATCCCATTAGGGAACAAAGAAGCTGAAGAAAGAAGGTTAGAACTCATGATGTGAAAACATCGAACACTTTATATATAGATGAATTAAGCAGTACTGGAGGAGATTTATGCAGATGATCAGTTATTCGAAGTGAAAACAGGATGGAAGTAGTCAGAAAGACTTCATATGATTAACATGAGCATGGTTCGTTAATATATATAGCATCTCAGATCATGTTTTCCAAGCAAACTAATCTGTGCTTGGTTGCGATGTTATATATATATATATATATCATATATGATCGTTGGTGTCTCAAAGGTTTGGCCAGGATTAACAGAAGCTCTGATATTCTAGTTCCTTCCTTCCTTCCTTCCTCCCCTTCTTCTTCCTCTTAACACATATATACGTACATGAAAGATAGAGTTACCATATCCAAATATTCACGTTCATTCAACCACGTACTGTCCGGGAGTTTGGCCTAGCTAGCTGGTTTAATATAATATATTATATACAAAAGTAGTACTACTGAGATGGAAAGGCTATATATTGATGAAGACTCGCTCAACCGAAGGGTTAAAAGGCATGCAGTAGTACTACTAGTACTATTACTGATAAAGAAACGTAGGCAATTAGATGATTACCTACAATGAAGGAACAAGCTTTCCATCCTCCACTCTTTGATCTTAAAACAGGTCTACCTTTGAGATCTACAGTCCCATCTTGTGTGTAATCGTCTCTTCCATCTGCAAAGCCTTTCTCTTCTACCGTTGCCATCATTAGTGTCTTGTTTGAGATCATGTGAGTTTAAAGCTGGCTTTTTATAAAGTTTTGGTAGCAAGGTCTCTTCCTTTATAATTACCATGCACCTCCAAAACAATAGATTTTTCCATTTGCTTTCCTCATCATCTCTCTTCCCTTTTCTATTTTTGTTCCTTTTTTTTTTTTTGGAAATTATAATAATTTTTAATTTTCCTACAGATATGGTACTATAGGAATTATCAAGTGTGTATATATAGCCAAGTAGTATACATCTATATCTACCTCTCTTGTTTTGTTCTGCACTTTTATTTTTTGCGATGATATTTGCCTCGGAAATATCGAACAAGTTATGATCAATAGTTAGAAGGACCTCGATCGTCATGCCCGAAGAGATGATCATGATGAGCTAGAAAGTTTTATATTTAATGGGTTAATTTTCAACTAAATCAAGTATTTGAAAATGAAAAAAAAAAAGTACTTGAAAATGAAAATTTTTTTCATCAGCTACTATTCACTATTCTGCACCTCGCATCCCGACCCACACCTTATGAAAAACACCCTCTCATTCTATGAAAAAAAAAGTTATAAATGTGAGGTGTGAAAGTGAATAATAGTTGATGCATAGAATTCATATTTGAAATTAATTCTGCACGTAAGCGATAAGTCTTTCTGAATCACATGCTTTTTATTTCTTTTATTTATCTTTAATTTTTTTCAGAATCACATGTTGCATATTTGCCATCATGTATTGTGTATTGTATTTGATTTTCATAGGCCCCATAAGTAATACTATATATTAGAAGCTGAAAATCCTGAGCTGACGTTAGTATTAGTACATGTTCACATGGTATGAAAAATGGCATGCATCTTAATTAGATGATGGGCATTAAATATTATAGAAATGAAATAAAATATATATGTTGGTTGGGGAAATAGGGGACATGATGGGTGCCTCTTAGATGATTTTCATGTGGTTCCATATATATAATGATGGATAGGAAATTCCAACATATGGAATCATTGATTAAATTTCAATTCCAAGAGTGACTGATCCTATGCAATTTTAAATCTTCCTCCTGTTTAAGGTATATATATGCACAAAGCTTATGGAGTACACGTAGTCACATTTGAAGCTCTATTTGTGGACTTTATTTTCGTACGAAGAAATGTTTTAACCACAAAAAGATTTCATAAAAGCAAATTCACAAACGACGTGACTTAATATGAGATGTTAAATTGTAAAGTTATTTTTATTGTAAAGTAAATCTAACGTATCATATAAAGGCATATTAGTTTATAGGTTTAATTTTGTAGAATCTTTTTGTAGCTGTAACACTTATCTTTTGTATAACCTCACTAACAACAGCTCATTTCGTAAATTTTAAAGTGAATGTATATTTTTTTTGGAAAGCACCATGATATATTAAAGTATTTGAACATCCTTTTAACTTCCTTATATATAGAAAAACCTTAAAAGTAATTATTTGGTAGATCATTTTTCCTTCTAAACCCAAGTTATAGAAATTTCATATACAAATTCTAGAAAATCAAGCTAGTCTACTCGTGTGCTTTTCTTGAAAACTAAAATCTTCAAGAGGCAAAGAAGATCAGTACTAATTATAAAGACAGTAGTACTAAGCAAGAACCTGATAGAGACAAGGCTTGTAAATGAAGACAATAAGCAATACAGACATTTCATCTTGTTAGATCCGCCCCCAAGGAACCAATAAGAAAGAAAGAAAGCTCTAATGGGTCCGAAAATTTTGAAACTCCTGCATTATTTGACATGTCAAGGCTGATGAACATCTATATATGCAGACCACATATGTATCTAGTTTTGTATTATGTTAAGGATGATTATTAGCCAATCAAAGAAACACACATATCATTGACCCCACGAAAATGGGCTTTCGATGGTGATCGAAGTAGATAGATGCAGTGCACCAATTAGCTCCCTCGAATGCTAACCCACACGTATCACTTTGGCAATGCCTTGTTGATAAGGAAAACTCATGAGGGGTTGTGAAGAGGAGGAAGAAGCACAATTGGTCAATGGCCTTAATAGTGAAGACTTGAGATTTTTCTACAAACAGTTAACTTTTCGTGTCAAAGTGGCTTCAGCTTTGAATGTAACCTTGGCTTCTTTTGCGATGAGAACTTGAGATATTCTAGTAGGAGTGGCATTTTGGCAACCTCTTTTGAACCTGGGTTTTGGAGATCCTTAATCTGACTTTGTCGAGAGTGCAAGTGGGATATTGACAAAGATATTTGATGGGAGTTCAAAATATTAGACACTATTGTCTCTAGTGAAGATGGATATATGGTTCAATTTCAACTACTCCACAGGCTGTCCAAAAATTCTCCGATCAAACCCATTTGAATTTGGCCGAAGAGCTTATAGCTTAAGTTCGTAGACTTGTCATTGAATAAAAAGACAAACCACAAAACAAAAATAGAAGATTGTAAAACAGCACTCACATCAGCACGGCCCAATATAAATTCTCGAGTATTGATCAGCACTCGTATCAACACAATTTAGATCGTTAGATATGGTATCAGACCTAGTAATTTCAGAGAAGTTTGTAACACCCAGTTTCACATTGGAAAAAAAGAAAAGCTCACATAGAATGAGTGAGTTACAAAGGTATTCATGAGTCCCGTATTAGCTACTTACTAGGTGAAACTGGACTTTAATTATGAGTCCCGTGTGGAAACTTCCGAGGGTGCGGTATACGGACCAGAGTTTACTCTATAAGAGTGGGTTCAAAAGGCCCTGCATTGGAGAGGTTCACCGACATAAAAAATATATATAAAAACAAAAAAAAAAAAAAAACAAAAAAAAGAAAGAAAAAAGAAACTGGACTTTAATTATTAGTGATTTTGGGGAACTTCAAATAAACATCTTTCAGGGTTATAACTTAAATGTGACTGGGGCATTCTCTTGGTTGTAACAAACTCAATCACAAAATAACTCGTAAAAAAGGTTCAACGTACATTCTCCTAGTGGACATTCGATAATAAGAAACTATTGGCAATAGAATTGAGAATCATAAAAAGGGGACAAAATGAGCTGTAGAGTCAATTGCTCAATTAACCATATGTAAGAGAGAGGCTGGGGAGTGGCAAGAAAGGCAAGGAACACTTGAGACATTTGACGGTAGTACATAAAAGAACGTATAGATTTTGGCGGGATGGGGGGTGACCGATGGAGGAAATTTTTTAAAAAAACACTAATCTTAATACTTTTTTTGATAGGTACTAATCTTAACACTTTTCAGATTCACAATGAGAAAAAAAAGGCCAACAAAATAGGAACTGCTCATACCCACTACAAGGAAACTTCAAATCTTCCTCATATAAAGGTAAAAGGACAAATATTAATTACTACTACCAAAAACTTCTTGTCACAATAAAACAACAACAGAGGTGCTACTGCCTACTACTAGGGAAATAGAGCAATCAAACCTGAGAATAATAAAGTGATCCAACCCATCCATGTTCTGTGACCATCCTTTTTTCTACAGTGTTACAAGCGGGGAAGTACAAACTCTTTCCATAACTGTTCGTTTGATAGAAAACCAAATCACTGGATCACTAGTGTTAAGCCTGCCTGGACAGAGTTCCACCATAGCCAGCCCCATAACCGCCAGTGGCCTGTGAAGGGTCCGATCTCCATCCTGCATTGGAGTACCCTGAAGTTCCATTTGTGTCACCATAGCCACCACCCATGTAGCCACCACCCATCCCCTGTTGCTCTGCTCCACCAGCACCAACATTGCTACTTGGGGCACTTCCACCACGCCCTCCTGCAGCCCCATACCCACCAGAATAAGGATTATCACTTCCACCATAATTACTGTATCCATAAACTTGATTCCCATACCCAGAAGCCCCACTTGGAGATTGACCCCGTGGGGCAGAAATGAAACCAACATTACCTGGAGAATTCCAAGAAGCTGCAGTTCCATACCCTGCATTCCCACCATAGCCTGAAATGCCATACCCAGGAGAAGGCTGGCCACTCCAAGTATTTTTAAACCCACCAGGCGCCCCACTTCCATAACTAGCATTAGGGGCATTTGGGTTGCCATATGCCCCTGTAGGACCGCCAAATCCAGTGCTTGCACTTCCATAACCACCAACACCATAACTGCCATAACCACCATAACCATAGCCAGGTCCACCATAGCCAGGGTACGGTGGGAAACCACCTGCAGTAGTTTGAGGCTGCATATATCTACTGCCATCTGTCCGACTATCAAATGTATTTGAATTTGCACCAGAGGCAGTATAACCTTGATAGCCCCCACCCCGTGCCCCACCACCAGGATTTGCATCTTTCGGAAGGGCTCGTTTTACCTCAACTGCTTTACCACTCAAGTCATGGAACGTCTTGCGAAGAACTCTATCAACTGCATCCTCAGTTTCAAACGATATGAAACCAAAACCACGAGGCCGTTGAGTATTCTGGTCATACATGATTACCACATCAGTTACTTGTCCATAACTTTCAAAATACTGACGAAACTCATCTTCTGTCAGGTTGGAAGGCAACCCTCCAACAAATATCTTTTTGGTCTTAAAATTTCCTCCCTCTCCAGAGGCTCTGCCAGCATTAAAATTTCCAGTTCTAGAGGAAGTCTGCTGTTCTTCTCTTGATAAAGCCCTTTTTACCTCCACCTGTGTAGCCAAATGAAATTTAAACAACTATAAGACATAATAAACACAATTGAAAGACAAACATAAAAATATTTGTTCGTACACATACAAGGATCGAGGGAAACTAAATACCATGCAAAAAGAATTTATGTTAAAATATGGACAGTTCTTTTGTAAATTAACCAAAACAGAGATTTTATCTCTTTGCAAGGGTATATGAATATCATTCAAAGCCAAGACTATTTGGGATGAGGAGAAGATAGAGTGAAGGCTGGCAAGGTGGAAAAGGTTGTATTTGTCTAAAGGGGGTGGGATTATCTTAATAAAGAGTACCCTCTCAAACCTTCCCACATATTTTTTGTCATTATTTCCTCTCCCAACTAGTGTTGCCTTTCGGATTGAGAAGCTCCAACGAGATTTTCTGTGGAGTGGACTTGGCGACGAGTTTAAGTTTCACTTAGTTGGGTGGGACAAGGTGTGCGCTCCAATGAGGGGTGGTGGGTTAGGGGTTCGCAATTTGAGGGCCTTCTATAAGGCTCTTCTTGGGAAATGGTTGTGGAGATATAATTATGAGAGGGAAGCATTATGGAAGGGGGTGATTGATACTAAGTATGGGAGTATAAGGAGGGGTTGGTGCTCTAATGAAATTAGGGGGGCATATGGAGTGGGGTATGGACGCATATCCAGAAAGGTTGGTGGTCTTTCTCTAGCCACACTAGGCTGTGTATGGGGGATGGCAATAGAATCAATTTTTGGCATGATGTTTGGGTTGGAGATACAGCTCTTAAGGATGCTTATCTCTCTATTTTCAGAATCTTTAACTTGCTATACACCATTGGACCTATTGATATAGTGGTGGATAAGTTGGTGTGGCTGCCTTCCATAAAAGAAAATTTTCTGTATGCTCTTTCTATGAGGCTCTCACTACTCAAGTTAGTAATCACGTTCTTGGGAAGAGCATTTGGCGGAGTAAAGCACCTCCTAAGGCTGCTTTTTTTGTTTGGACAGCATCCCTAGGGAAGATTATGACCATTGACAATCTAAGGAAACATGGGCTTATCCTCATTGGCTGGTGTTGTATGTGCAGAAATAGCGGTGAAACAGTGGATCATTTACTTCTACATTGTGAGTTTGCAGGGGCCATATGGAATTACTTTTTCAGCAAACTGAGATTAGTATGGGTTATACCGGGGAGGGTGGTTGATCTACTAGCTAGTTGGGAGGGATCATGGGGATACCACAGATTGCAGCTGTGTGGAAGATGGATCCCATTTGTCTACTTTGGTGCGTCTGGAATGAAAGAACAGATAGAAATTTCGAGGATCGTGAGCGCTCCTTGGAAGAGTTTTAAGATTTTTTTTTTTTTTTTTCCCTAGAAGACTTTATTTATGTGGGCCATTGCTATAGACTTAAATGGTCTAAACTTCCATGATTTCCTTGTAACCATTTCTAGTTCCTAACTAGGTGTAATCGCATGTATACTTCCTATGTACATGGGCCATGCCTATTTCTATGTCAATAAAATATCTTCTTATAAAAATAAATATGAATAACTAACCAATTATATATATATAATATATAAGCGTATTTTTCTTTGAGAGATGGGCATTTCTGATAGAGAAAAACAATACAAGGAGAAGGTGCTAGTAATATTCATTGCAGTGACCACAAATTCACAAACTCAAGGAAGTGCAAAAAGTTCTCCCCTCAAACCATGGAAACGGAATATTCTATTAGCCTTTAATGGAGTCACTTAACAATGGGGTGATATGCTTTTAGTTTTTTTTTTTATTGCCACAGGAAATATTACGAACGTTTTTTATAGAAAAAAATACGAACTATGGTTTTGTTAAACGAAACACAACTCCGATCAAGCCCCAGAAACCTAAACTCCGTAACAGCCAAGCATCACATACAAATACTGAAAACCATGCGTTATATCCAATAAACAGAGGAAAAAAAAAGCAACTAATATTACATCCTACAAAAACCAATCGAAATTAACATGAAAGCAAATGCTATAGAGCACTATACACCAAAGAGAGAACGAAATAAAGCAGTGAAATCTAAGCAGTAACCAGACAAAATCCCAGAAAACCAAAATATTTCAATATAAATTCACAGCCAATTAAAACTAGGACACACCACACCACTCGACTTGAAAAAAACGATAAACAAGCCCCAGAAATTAAAAAGAAAAAATTAGCAGACAAATAAAGGGAAAGAAAGCAAAGAAATCAATGTGAAAGAAGTTGTTCGAGTTGAGAGGCTGCTGACCGTACGGCCATCGATGGTGTGTCCATCCTGGAGTACACTGTCGAGGACGGAAGGGTCGGAGAAGACGACGAAGCCGAAGCCACGAGGGCGGCCGGTGGGCTTGTCGCGCATGATGACGGCCTGGGAGACCTGGCCATACTGGCCGAAGTAGTCTCTCAGAGTGTCCTCGGTCGTGTCCCACGCTATTCCTCCTATGAAAACCTTTCCTTCGTCCGAATCCATCGCTCTCTCTCTCTCTCTCTCTCTCTTCCTCCGACTCAATCGGGGAGGGAAGGGATGGTTAGGGTTTTGATTGAAAACGACGCCGAGTTAGGCATCTGAAAAAATGAAGAAATCTTTTTAGTCCTTTATTATGTTTATAATTTCGGTTGTTCCCAATTATACTTTATACATATAAGATCATTCTTCATTTCTATTTTAAGGTTTTGTTTGAATATTGAGCTGAGTTTTTTATAAATAATAGTGAGTTGAATAGTAGATAAAATTATGTGAGATTCATCTAAACAAGTATTTAAATATTAAGATGAGTTTAATACTTTTTATGAGAAATTGAAAAAAATTGTAAGTTCCATATATAAAGATAGTTGAAAAAGATTGTGAGTCTCGCGTATAAGAAGATTTTGAGTTGTGATGAGTTTAATAATTTGAGAGTTGAGTATTTAGATGTTAAACTTAGTTTAAAATTAGACTGAACTCAACTAAATTCAATTAAATTTGAAAATCAAATGCAGCCTAAATCTAATGTATAATTGGATTTATATAAAATTAATGTTACATATAGTTTTAGAGAATGATATAATCATTTTGAAATAAAAAAATAGAGTAATTTAAAACTACCTGAAATAATCATATAGTTTTACTTACTTAAAACTCAAATCATATTAGAAATTTAATAATATTTTTGATGAAGTAGCACGTATCATTTGATTATAAAATAGATTATAAATAATGTTAAATACACTTTCAAGATATACAACTTTAGTACACCCTTTTAACAAAAAATAGGGACCGTCGTGAAAAAGTTAGATTTTTAGGTAGGATTCAGGTTTTTCCTTTGTTCTTCAAAAAGAGTGTGAAATGTTTGCATATTCTAAAAGTTTGTAAATTATTTCTATAAAATAATTAGAAAATATTAAATGTTTTGAAAAAAATTATAAAAAATTTATTTTTTCACATCTTAATTATTGATATACTGAAAATCATGATATTTGAAATTAATTTAAAAAAAAAACTAACAAAATGAATGTTGTAAGTAAAATTATAAATACATGTAACAATTTCAAAAAAAAAAACTAATAAAATGAATATTGTATGTAAAACAGTAAATAAAATTATAATTACACATATAATATTACTCAAAATAATTACATACGCATTGCTATTGTTTTGACAATAGTCGATTTAGAAATACACAAAACTCTTTTAAAAGTACTGCTTTGCATTCACCCCTTAAATATTAATTCGGGTAATCCATTTTTTTCCTAAAAATAACAAGGTTATCATGGTAAAATGACAAAATACTATTTTTCAATTAAAAAAAGTAAAGAAAATATTATTTAAAAATAATAATTTTCACTTTTTTTTTTTTTTTAATCTAGAAGACTAGAATGCCTATAAACACACCGCTTATCGTGGTCATGTCAATCATAAAAACTTCGAAATACAAATATCTTTTATGTTAATTGTTGTAGCAGACTCATGGCAATCTCGACATATTTGATGTGTCAATAACCATGTTTGTAAGTAGATTTATTTTAAGATTTAAATATCTTTTAATAATTAAAGATTTAAGGAAGAAGTGAAAAATGATTATTAGATAGTCTCAGAGTATGCATGACGGCGATTAGGGGTGCTACCCGCACTATACGGTGTGGGGTAGCCCCCTCCCCGCCCCAAGCTCTGCATGGACCAGGGGTGGGGTTTTCATCACTGCCCCTTACTCCTGCATCCTCCCACCTCCCGCATACTTCAATAATTGATTATAGTCCACTAGATTTAAAAATTATTTTTAAGTTTAAAAGTGATAAAAAAATACATTTTGGACTCAAATTTTAAATTTATATTTGTAAATATAACTATAATTTAAAATTTATGTATTTTTAAATTTACAAGTACATATTTTGTATAAGTTATAGTATAGTAGGGTGACTATTTTATAAATTTTCTTCATAATTCAAGTTTCACACTTAAACAATGCGGGACTCTTGTATTACTTTGGCAATTTATAAAAGGATCACCTACTACACTAATGCTTAGATAAAATATTAAATAAAAGTTTTACTTAATACATATTACGATATTTATATATAGTACAAATAATAAATATTTATAAATATGTATAGTATAAATATATATAATAAAATATATAAGTGCGGGGAGGGAGAAATGCGGGGTTGCCCACCCCACCATGCGGGGGTAGGGAGAACGGGGGCAGGACTCTGCTGCCCACCTTTATCTAGGGCTGTACAACAAATCGAAGAATCGGCCGGGATCGACTCAAATCGGCCCACTGATCTCAGAACAGGCTGAAACCGGTGGAGAACCGGTCGGTGTGCGATAAAAAATTGAGAAAATCGATATCGGCCAGTTTGGCATTGGTTCGAACTTGGTTCGAACCGCTGAACCGGCCGACTAAAGAAATTGATTTTTTTTATATATATTTTGTACTCAAAACGATGCCGTTCTACTTAAGTTAAGTGGAACGGCGTCGTTTTGATCCTATAGTTATGTTTTAAACACAATTGAAACAACATCGTTTAGTATTAAACTAAACTGCGTTATTTTATTCATAACGTATTAAAAAGAAAAAGTTTTGATATCAATTCGTCTTCTTCCTCGCGTCTCAGTTCTCATCATCTCTCTCTCTCTCTCTCTCTCTCTCTGTCTCTCTCCTCTGCAACTCTCTCTCTCTAGTCTTTACTCTCTTAGACGAAGCTCGGTTTGAGAACCAACCGTGAACCGCCATAGAAATGAAGCATCGGCCGGCGTTGGCATTTCTCCTCCCCATCGACCGATTTCGGCCGATTTTCTTTTCCAAAACTTAAGCATCGGTCAGCATCGATTTTGTCCAAAAACTGTGCCGAAAGGGTCAGTTTTCACCCCTACCTTTATCAGTAATATTCTTAACTTAACAGTAAATTTTCAAGATTAATATTGTTTATATAAATATTACGAAATTATTTGACAATCACAAGAAAGTATGCCAAGGTAATTGTAAGTTTTATTTTGTAAAATGCAAGTAAAGAGGAAGAAAAAAAAATATAAATCAATAATTTTATTTTACTGAATTTAACGTCTAGAAAAAAAAAAAAATCCATATTTTACAGGCTGTGAAGTGATCACAATCAGGAATCCTAAGCCTCAACGGTCACTTTCTCCCAATAATAATAAAATAAAAGACAAAAAAAGACAATTCCTAGAAAAAGCTTTGCCTCTCTCACTGGTTTCAAATCCCTAAAGACCGTTTTGTCCCTACCGCCCCTTCGGTTACCAACGGTCACTTCCTTCTTTTTTTCCAATAATAAAATAAAATCACACTCGCCCTACGAGTCTATCCCGATTCCCGATTCCCTACTCCCCTTCCTCTTTCTCTCTGCTTCTTGGAGACAATGAAAACTCAGTAGCCAAAGATCCTTCCCTGCGCGAATATAAAAGCCCGTTTAGCCAATCCTTGGGAGAGGAAGTAGATTTTTTTCAAATGGGTTGCTTTCTTGCTTGTTTTGGTTCCTCTAAAGATGGGAGGAAACGAAGGAAACAGAGCCGGAACAAGGTTCGGCCTCGTGATCACCAAGTAAGTTTTGTTTTTCCAGCTCTGATTACGGTTTCCGTTTACTGTTTTCGTTGAATCTTTTGTGTTTAGTTCCTCAGAATATGCCTGAAAAGAAAGAAACAAGGGCATCCGCATTTTGCAGCTTTTTTGTTCCTTTCATTTCTGTTTCTGTTGTTGCTTTTTTCGTGATAAGGCTCCGATAGTCAAGTTAATAAAGTTAAAAACAGTGGAGTATGTATTGGCCAGTTTTTTGAAGTTTCGATTTTTGGTTTTCTTTCTTATTTCTTAGGTTTTCTAAGCAGCCGAACAGAGCTTCAATTGATAATTGTTTTAATATTCAAGCTTTGGTTCCTGCGTCGTCTAGGCTCTGCCTTAACCCCCTTTTTTTTTTTTTCTTCAAAAAGGACGGGCCATTTATGTTGCTCTTTTGAATCTTAACGCGCAGTTTCTTGACGATTTAAAACCTGGTTTCTTTCTAATTTCCCACGTTATCCCAGCAGCCAAAGGGATCTTTAAGTTGATTGTTGTTTTAGTGAATAAAAGAATTTGAATTAAGTTCTGAAATTTGTTGCAGAGAACTGTAAGTTGCAAACCTGTGCAATCTACTGTTTCTTTGACGCAGGGCGCCTCCCAAAATCCCATCACCACCCCAGTTCCACAAATTCTACAAATCCGGTTGGTTATCAAATTCTACACCTGTTTGGGTTTTACTGCTTTCCAATTGGTTACTATTGGATAAGAAAATATAATTATTTTTTCATTGTTGATATAAATTCTGATGTGTTTGGTCGTAGGGATGAGGTTGAGGAAGAGTTGAGCTTCAGGGCCAGAAAGAAAGTAACATTTGACTCCAAGGTCAAAACCTATGAACATGTTTCATGTGATGATAGTCAGGATTTTTCATTGGAGAGTGAAGGAGGTGGGAAGGAAGGGGAGGAAAATGTAGCAAAATCAAACCAATCTAAGTCCTCTTCGGAAGATAGCTCGATCACGTCAGGCTCAGGATCTTATCCACCAAATTATAGGTACCAAAATTGCAGGGACAGCGATGATGAATACGAAGAACCAGACAATGAGGATGGTGATCTTGATTGTGATTATGACGATGATAACAGTGGAATCGAGGATAACGGTTTATACGGGGATGATGACGATGATAGAATTGTGAAATCAAGGAGAACAATTTCTGCAGCTCATATATTTACCGAGGAGGTTGAAAGTCCTATGCCAATATGTGCTTTGCGAGATGGGGAAGTAAAGCCAATTGGGTCTAACCCATATGCTCGAGATAGGAGTGTTTATGTCCATCCGGTGCTGAACCCAGTAGAAAATCTTACACAATGGAAAGTTGTTAAGGCTAAAGGGGGGCAACCATTGAAACCTCAGAAAGAGAATTTTGTCTCGAATCAAGAATCCTGTGTTCCATTGGGTACGGATCAAAGTTTTGAGGAATTATCATTCAGTTTCAGGTTGAAAACTGATCAATCTAAAAAGTCGAACCAAGAAATAACAGTTGATGCAAGCCTTTCAAACTGGTTGGTTTCATCCGAGACTACTCCTGTCAATAAGACTAACACAAACTGTCTTAATACCATTTCGCCCGAGAAAAGCATGTTACATGGATCAAATTCTTCAAGGTGTCAAGACGATAGACCGATTTTAGGAGCATTAACTGTTGAAGAACTCAAGCAATTTTCTGCTTCTTCTTCACCAAAGAGGTCTCCGAGTCGAAGTCCCGATGAGATGCCCATAATAGGCACAGTTGGGACCTACTGGAGTCACAACACTGTCCCTGCCAAGGATTCTGGTTCTGCCTCTTCCTACAAAGGAATACCAAACACGACCAGCAAGTACAGAGAGGTACATGTGTAAGTAAGGCTTTTGGGGATTTTGTATTAGTTAATGGTGTGGTTCTGATTATATTTATGGATGTGTATGCAGGATAAGAGAGTGAATTGGCACTCTACCCCATTTGAAACGAGATTGGATAGAGCTTTGAAGGGGGGTGTTGCTTGAAGCTTACACTTCTGGTACTCCAGGTGTATTTTAGACAAGCTTGTGATATGGTTTTTTTCTGAGTATTTTAAGTGTTGTGTCTCCGGTCCTGTTTCACACTCCAGCTGCTGCTGCTCTCTTGTTTTGTTTTGTTGTTGTTTGTATGTGTACATTCCATTCACAATATATGTATAAAATAAATATTACATTATCAAGCCTACTTTAACTCGCCTGGCTATTGGGATCTCACCGTCATTGGGAGGAAAGACTCCCAATTTGCTATATTGTGTGGTATAGTGTGGTGTGAGCTGAAAATCATAAGCTTCAGACAATATATTTTTGTAGTAGTAAGATGTTTTTACACTGAATATATGCATTACATTGGTTTACTAAATTGAAATCCTGAAACGAAGTATTTGGTCCATTGCGAGAAAGTAGATCGACATCTTTTTGAGGTTAGTGATGCAAATGCAAATACAAATGGTTATGATACTACAAAAGTTTAGATAGTAGACTTTGGTGATAGATATGCAGGTGTGAGAGCAGCTCTTACTCTGTGGCTTATTCTAGCAACCAGTGTTGTTAGAGTTGTAACTTATCGTCGAATGGCCATTCTCCTTGATGAAGATACTACAAAAGTAATAATAGGTTGTACAGAAGGTTGTAAAAAATGTTGTATGCCTATCATTTTCCAGAATTGGGTTAAGCTTTTCATCCTGTAACTCACCAACAGGACATATCTCCTGTTATAAAACCACATGGTTCCAAGTAACTTTTCTTTGTCTTGCATAGGTAGAGGAGGATTTGGAATGATGAACATTGGCAAATTCTGAACTTTGGAACAAAGACTCTCCTTGATCATACAAGTTAGAAGAACCACATAACATTGATCAAAATAATTTGCTCTTTGTTTTGCATGCTCAGTCAGTTCTGACATTCTGAAGTAAAAATGACATTAAAATGACTCTCCATTTCAAGTGAAGGGCATTGAGTACACCCTCCAACTTCCCCTTGATGGGTTAGGGTTTAAATTCCAACCTGGCCTAGGTTGTTGGGCTTCACTTTGGCAATCCCCTATGAATATTTTGTTAAGTATTAAACCATTTTTAAGTGCTTGAGCGCGAAGTCGTCTCTTCAGCCTTCCGATCTAATAAAAGTTTGAAGGAGACTGGAAACTTGATGTGCAAAGTAAGTTTCTATTAAACTTCCTGTTGATGTTGTGTTTTGCGGGCCTGGGCAACTCCTCGCCCCCGGTTCACAAGCTCAATCCTGCAGAGTCAAAAACGGAGAAGCGACCTTGAGGTCCGTTAATCCTCCAAAACTTGAGTCAGTACTTGAGGAAGTAAGGCTAGAGAGAGAGATAAAGAGAGTATTTTTCACATTACCCCTTTTGTCGTTGGGCTGCCCCTTATTTTTAGTTACCGTTTAGGATTCCCTGTGGCTGGATTTCGTGTTGCGCAGGACATTTTGCCCCACGAGCTGTTTTACCAAGCGGCTTACTCTTTGTTTCCCTACTGAGTGGCGATAACGCCCAGCCTTCTTTGCGCACTATTCTGGTCTTGGGCTGCATTTAATGCCACACACCTTGCGCTCTGGGAGGCATTTAATGCGACATGGCCCCTGCTCTAGGCCGCATTAAATGCGATGTGACCTCTGTTCTGGGCCGCATTAAATGCGACATGGCCTCTGTTCGATGTTCTATCTTTTTGACAACGTCATCCACAGTCCTCCTTTCTTCTCTCCCTCTGAATACCCAGCCCGACCCGGATCCCCTGCCTTGGCGTTGGCTTAGGCCTTGTCTGGGCTTTGGTGACTGGGTTGGGCCCTATGGCTGGCCTAACCCCTGCAACAAGCCCTTTCTGCTTTCTTGGGCCTAAGGTAACGATTTTCTTCCCACCACAGTATCCTACGAATTTTTAGCACACTTGTGGGCTAAAAATTTAAAAATCCCTTCTATCATCCTGGCGTTGATTCGTTTTTAGCGCAAGTGCCGTGATAACGTCGTGCCGTCTTCCCGCTATCGAGGCGCCTCTTCGAATTCTGCGACGCCACTTTAATCTGGCGACCGTTCATTTTGTTGCCCCTTCCCCCCTTCTTCTTCCGAGCCAGGGGCGTTGCTAGGTTCGGGATCTGGCCACACCAGGGCCCGGACAACGTTTTTCGAATCGTACTTCCAGAAATTCCAATCGCTCTTCGCCCACGTGAGTTTCTCTTTAGACGACCGCTTTTCTCCTCATTCTCCTTACTGGAAAGCAAGTTGGAGTCTGTGAGGGTGGCCTTGGAGAGGAACGTCGACGCGACTAACCAATGTTTTGAATACCGTACTGGATGGCGTACCGGTCAAGGCACTAGAACGAAATATTTCGGTACCGGTACCGTACCGTTTCTGGATAGTCGATATATGATAAATTATATATATAAATATATATAACAATTATATTCTAAAATAATAGTTTATATATGAATAAATTATATATAAATACATACATATATATAAATTATAAATAGTCTAGTCTAAATTGGGGGTCAAAAAATGAACTTGTAGTTTGAAAAAATGGAAAAAAAAAATGAAGACTGACATTTAGGCCGGTACAGGCCGAAATTTAGGCCGAAACGGTCGATATTTAAGCCGGTACGAAATACAGGTAGTATCTGTACCGGCCACTGGGCCGGTACGGCAAATATCGGTCGTACCGGCCGGTACGAAACGATTTTTAAAACTTTGCGACTAACGCCCTGGAGGATGAGCAGAAGCGCGTGGCTGAGCTGGAACGTGAGCTGGAGTTTGCCCAAGTGGCCCTTGGCCAAAGCGAGGGGACAACTGAGACACTGGAGGCCGAAAAGAAATGGGCCACACAAGCTCGGGTTTGCATGTTCCACCACTATATGGGACTGCTTAAATCCGTGGATGTGAAGGCCCTGATCCTCACCTCTGTCTCCAGTATGGAGAACTCTTTGAACGCCGCGCAAGACCGCGCGGTCCTGCTGGAATCACAGCGAGGAGGGCCCCTGCCCTCCGCAATCAGGCCTGGATCAACGGGTACTGGGACGGCCTTGAGCTTTTGCGAGGGCTGCTTCTGCAGAACCCTGGAACCGACCTCCGCACTTTGAACCTGCGGGAAGTGACGCCGGACGTGAAGGCTTACGAGAAGATGCTGACTTGGGGCGTGAAGGAGATGCCTTTGGCCTTCAGAAGTCCTCCTCCTTAGACATTTTTCTTACTTTCTGTTTTTGTGGTTTTTTGTAGTGTACCTTATAGCTTCTAGTCGTTAAGTTCCTTTGGGCCGAGGAATGCATTGGGCTCCCTTGCTTGGGTGAATACCCTTGCAAGGTAATCACCGCACAGCTCGCCTCGGCAGAGGCCTTAAGCAGGGATTTATCTACTAAATGCAGAGTGAAGTTCCCCAGGAGCCTTTTATTTTAGCTGGAAAGTGCACCGCAGGGGTCCCATGGCGTGGTGGCCTACTTAAGTCCTCGTTAGAAAGTTCTTAAACTTCAAACCCCAATCGTGACTCTGTCCGAGTAGCGACTGCTTTCCACCTAGCGTCTACCGGGCCGCTCGTTGTACTCCGTACACACGTGGGCGGCTGAACCTAATGTCGTTCTGATGGCTGTCCGGGGGTTGCTCTCCACCGACACCCCTATTTCTTTGTCTGGTCCAAGTGTCGCCCAACTATAGTCAACTGCTCCAGGAGCCTTTATTACACTCGTGACCCAAGTTTCGTACTTGGCTTCCTCATCTGTCACCCTCTTTGTACTGCTCACATGTTGACCAAGATTCTCCACATTTATTTCTCCTTAATGACCGTTCCTAGGGATTTGAGTCTTATATGGGACGCGTGGGCGAATCTTGGGATTCCCATGGATACGTGGGAGCTGGGGAGGGCCATTAGGTGTCGTGGGCCCCAGGTTTACCCCGAACCGTTTCCTGCTATAAAGAGGGGACGTACTCATCTCTTACTAGTACATATCCGGCCTTGTCTTCTCCCCTTCATTGTCTTTGTTGTTCCACTATCACCTCCCCCATTGCCCCCTTTTTGCCGTTTAAGGGAGGCAGATGTGTTTGGTCCTAGTGTTCGAGATGTTGTTGGAGGGAGTTTGGCTGCTGGAAACATGGCGAACTCCAGACGTCTCTTGCTCCTGCCCTCTTGCTTATCACGCCTCACTTGTTCCTGCCCTCTTGCTTACGGGGTCAATCTCCGTGAGCATTTGAACCAGAACCTGCATCCCACAGGTTCTGGACGGTGTTCGGTCAAGGTGGTGGCGTGGCTGTCGCGGCTGACGAAGGTGAAAACAGATGTCGGTGGGGAGGGTGCTCTGCCTTGGCCATTGCCTGCCCTTCGATATGCTGTTACCCACGTTGCTGCCGTCTCCCGGTTACAACCTTGAATCCCCTTCATTGTCTTTGTTGTTCCACTATCACCTCCCCCATTGCCCCTTTTTGCCGTTTAAGGGAGGCGGATGTGTTTGGTCCTAGTGTTCGAGATGCTGTTGGAGAGAGTTTGGCTGCTGGAAACATGTCGAACTCCAGACGTCTCTTGCTCCTACCCTCTTGCTTATCACACCTCACTTGTTCCTGCCCTCTTGCTTACGGGGGTCAGTCTCCGTGAACATTTGAACCAGAACCTGCATCCCACAGGTTCTGGACAGTGTTCGGTCAAGGTGGTGGCGTGGCTGTCGCGACTGACGAAGGCGAAAACAGATGTCGGTGGGGAGGGTGCTCTGCCTTGGCCATTGCCTACCCTTCGATATGCTGTTACCCACGCTGCTGTCGTCTCCCGGTTACAACCTTGAATCCCCTTCATTGTCTTTGTTGTTCCACTATCACCTCCCCCATTGCCCCTTTTTGCCGTTTAAGGGAGGCAGATGTGTTTGGTCCTAGTGTTTGAGATGCTGTTGGAGGGAGTTTGGCTGCTGGAAACATGGCGAACTCCAGACTTCTCTTGCTCCTGCCTTCTTGCTTATCACGCCTCACTTGTTCCTGCCCTCTTGCTTACGGGGGTCAGTCTCCGTGAGCATTTGAACCAAAACCTGCATCCCACAGGTTCTGGACAGTGTTCGGTCAAGGTGGTGGCGTGGCTGTCGCGGCTGACGAAGGCGAAAACAGATGTCGGTGGGGGAGGGTGCTCTGCCTTGGCCATTGCCTGCCCTTCGATATGCTGTTACCCACGCTGCTGCCGTCTCCCGGTTACAACCTTGAATCCCAGTTCGTTACCGGGAGACCTCTAGTCATATGCCGCTCAGCTGCTCGCCCACAGAAGAGGGATGTACTTTGCTGAATCTGCTGAGTGTCCCTCCTCCTAGGGCTACCATGTTTACTTTTTATAGCCACTTCGTAGTTGGCTCTTTTTTTTTTTATCCTTTTTTTTTTATGTAGGGATTCTACTTCTGACTCTTGTTCGGGATGTATGTATATAAAGAACCTTGTCTAGCTCCTTCTTTGTGGCACCTTATATCTTGTTTTTCCTTTGCTTTTTCCTTGGGGGTTGTTGTCACAAGGATGAAGCCCACGGCTCGCTCCTAGTACTTCCTTCTCGGGTGCACCTCTCCCTGCTCCTTAGCATGGAGCTTGGCAAGTCATTCAGATTGTGTTTTGTACTTCGTGGGTTGACACTTGTAGGTTAGCAGGGCCCCGACCCTGCTCCTTTACCAACGCGTTGCTTCCTTTCTTTTGGGCATGAAGCTCGGCAAGTCATTGAGATTGCGCTTTGTGCTTCGTGGGTTGGCACTTGTAGGTTAGCAAGTCCCGAAGGGCCCTGCTCCCTTACCAACGTGGTGCTTCCTTTCTTTTGGACACGAAGCTTGACAAGTCATTCGGACTGCGTTTTGTGCTTCGTGGGTTGGCACTTGTAGGTTAGCAGGTCCTGAGGGGCCCTGCTCCCTTACCAACGCAGTGCTTCCTTTCTTTTGGGCACGAAACTCGGCAAGTCATTTGGACTGCATTTTGTGCTTCGTGGGTTGGCACTTGTAGGTTAGCAGGTCCCGAGGGGCCTTGCTCCCTTACCAACGCAATGCTTCCTTTCTTTTGAGCACGAATCTCGGCAAGTCATTTAGACTGCGCTTTGTGCTTCGTGGGTTGGTACTTGTAGGTTAGCAGGTCCTGATGTGCCTTGTTCTCTTACCAACGCGGTGCTTCCTTTCTTTTGGGCACGAAGCTCGGCAAGTCATTCGGACTGCGCTTTGTGCTTCGTGGGTTGGCACTTGTATCATTTAAGGGGGGAACACAACAACGCTACATTTCACAGTTAGTTCACTAAACCTTTAACTAGTAGTAGTTTTACATACATTCGAGCTCAGCTCGTGCCATTTTCATACAAAGTACTTCCTCAAATGCTCCGCGTTCCATAGGTATGACAGCTCGTTCCCTTCATGGTCTTTCAGCCTGTATGATCCGGGTCTTCCGGTCGCCGCCACCACCGGGTATGGTCCTTCCCACTTGGGGCCCAGCTTCCCCCCATCTTGAGTTGTGACTCCCGTCTGCTTTAAGACCATGTCCCCTACTTTAAAGTTATGAGGTCGGACTCTTTTGTTGAAGTACGACTCGACTTTTCGTTTGTTGGTTACCGCTCGGCTCGCGGCATCCTCCCTTCTTTCTTCCAGGAAATCCAGGCTCTTCCTCAATCACTCGTTATTCCGGTCTGGATCATACTGCTGCACCCTGTACATGGGTATGGCTACTTCTGCCGGTATTACGGCATCCACTCCATAGAACAGAGAGAAAGGCGTTTCTCCGGTTGGGGTCCTTACTGACGTTTGGTAAGCCCACAACGTGCTCGGGAGCTCTTCAGCCCATTCTCCTTTTTATGCCCCCAGTTTCTTTTTTAAGATGTTGAGTAGTGTCTTATTGGTTGATTCTACCTGTCCATTGGCCTGCGAGTGTCCCGGAGAGGAGTCTTTGACCTTGATCTTGAGCTCCGTGCACCATTCTCAGTAGTGTGAACAGTCAAATTATCGTCCGTTGTCAGAGATGAGACTTTGGGGGATACCGAAACGACAGATTATGGATTTCCAGAGGAAATTCGTTATTGCCCGAGCTGTGATTGTTGCTAGAGCTTCCGCCTCTACCCACTTGGTAAAGTAATCCACTGCCACCATGACGAATTTCACCCCTCCCTTGCCCGTTGGGAGGGGCCCCACAAGGTCCAACCCCCAATTGGGCGAAGGGCCATAGGGCTGTGACTGAAGTAAGCTCTGCAGGGGACAACGAGGTATGGGGGAATTTTCCTGGCACTTAAGGCACTTTCGGGCGAATTCGTCAGCATCTTTGTGGGCATTAGGCCAATAGTATCCCGCCCGAACCGTTCGCATTGCCAAAGCCCTTCCGTTCGTGTGACTGCTGCACACCCCTTCATGGATCTCGGCCAATACGTACTGTGCCTGCTCGCTGGAGATGCACCTTAATAGAGGCTCAGCGTAGCCTCTTCTATACAGAATTCCCTCTACCAGCGTGAATCGGGCTACTCGGTTTCTAAACTTTCGGGCTTCCTCCCGATCGTCTAGCAGGATTCCCTTTTAAAGGAACCTCAAGACGTCTGTGTCCCATTCCGGGGGTGAATGGGCCCCGATAGTCGACACCCTAATTCCCACTGCAGCTAGGTCAATGGTTCGGGCGACCACGTGGTCTGGGAGTGGGACTTCCTCTTGCCCCAAAGCTGCCTTAGCCAACCGAACCGCTTCCCGGTTCTCCCCTCTAGGGATCTGATCGATGTAGAATATTGGAAAAGGTCCCGTTCCTTGCCAACTCGTTGCAGATATCTCTTCAGATTTTCTCCCTTTGTGAGGAACTGCCTTGTCACCTGCCCCACCACTATCTATGAGTCGGCTTTCACTTCAACTTCTATGGCGCCAAGGGATCTGGCAATCGTCAATCCTGACAGGAGCGCTTCATATTTTGTTTCATTGTTGGTGACCTTGAATCCGAGCTTGAGAGCGTAGTCGAATCTCTCACCCGAATTCGTTACTATGTGTACTCCTGCTCCGCCGCCCTTTTGACAAGACGAGCCGTCGACATAGACCTGCCACGGCTTGCCCCGTGGTGCAACAACCGCTTCTTCGGGAAAATTCGAGTATTCGACTACAAAATTCGCCAGTACTTGTCCTTTCACCGACGTTCGGGGGAGGTATTCGATTTTGAATTCGCTTAACTCGATTGCCCAGCCAGTCATTCGGCTTGAAACATCGGGTTTTTGTAATATCTTCCTCAGGGGGACATCAGTCTAGACCTTCATTGGGTGGGCTTGAAAGTAGGGCCTCAATCGTTTGGCGGCTATCACTAACGCAAAAGCAAGCATTTCCGTTCGGGGATACCTGGCCTCGGCGCCTCGGAAAGCTCTGCTAATGTAATAGACCGGCTGTTGGACTCCAGCCTCGGTTCGAGTCAACATAGAGGATATCGCACTAGGTGTCACCACTAGGTACACCGTCAGGCTCTCTCCTAGGGTGGTTTGGTTGAGCAGCGGCAGGTGAGCCAGGTACTTTTTTAATTCGTTGAAGGCTCTGTCGGAGTCCCCATCCCATTCTCGCGCTTTCCAAAGGACACTAAAGAAAGGGAGACATCTGTTGGTCGATCTGGCGATGAAACGGCCCAAGGCGGCTATCCTTCCTGTCAGCTTCGGGACTTTGTTGATGCTCCTCAGCTAAGGCATGTCCATGATGGGCTTAATCTTTTCAGGATTAGCTTCGATCCCTCGGTTTGAAACCTGAAGCCTAGGAACTTTCCTGACTCCACCCCAAAGGCGCATTTATGCGGATTGAGCTTCATCTTGTACTTTCTCAGCACCACAAAGGCTTCGCGAAGATCGTTGAGATGCTGCTCGGCCTTTTTGCTCTTGACTAGAAGATCGTCTACGTAGACTTCCATATTTCTCCCGATCTGGTTCTTAAACATCATGTTGACCAAATGTTGGTATGTTGCTCCCGCGTTCTTCAAACCGAAAGGCATCGCTGTGTAATAGTAGAGTCCTCTATTGGTGATGAATGCCATTTTCTCTTCATCATCAGGGTCCATCCTTATCTGGTTGTAGCCAGAGTATGCATCCATGAAACTGAGCAGCGAGTGCCCTGCCGTCGAATCGACTATCAAATCAATCCTTGGGAGAGGAAAACTGTCCTTTGGGCATGCTTTGTTCAGGTCAGTGAAATCAACACACATCCTCCATTTCCCACTCGCCTTTTTGACCAATACGACATTAGAGAGACATTCGGGATAGTAAACCTCTCGAATGGAGCCTACGGCCAGGAGGCGTTCCACTTCCTCAGCTATGGCCGTGTACTTCTCTGCACTGAAACTACGGCGCTTCTGCTTGACTCTCTTTGCATCAGAATTCTCGCACAGCCGGTGCTCCATCACTGACCCATCAAATCCCGTTATTTCTTTGTGGCACCAAGCAAAGACATCGCGATGTTCCTGCAACAGCTGTCTCATAGACTGGCTTAATTCTTTGGGCATTCTAAACCCCATTCGTACAGTCCGCTCTGGGTCCTCAGAATCCATCGATACCAAAACCAAGGGTTCGTTGGGCTCTGCTTGTCTCAGCGTTTCCTCATCCCTCATTTCGTGGTCTAGCTCCATTGCTGTTGGGGGTGATGGCTGTGTTGCCTCTCCCGGACTCATTCGTATCCGTGTCTCTTGGTGTTCCCCCTCTTGTTCCTGTCTTGCTTGAGCGGGCGGCTCTGATTCGGCGGCCCACTCGGAGATCACTTCTAAAGTCTGCACGATTATTGCTTTTAACTTCATCTCCTTGGTGTAGCAGTCTCTTGCAGTCTGTTGTTCACCTCGCATCTCCCCCACCCCGCTTCCGGTTGGAAATTTCACTTTCAAATGGTACGTGGAGGTGACGGCCCTCATTTGGTTCAATGATGGTCTCCCAAGTATTACGTTGTATGAGGAATGAGCTTTGACCACCAGGAAGTCTACCATGAGGGACGCAGTCTTGGGGGTTGTGCCTGCTAGTATCGACAGGGCAATCGCACCGGCCGGCTGGATGGCTTCCCCTGTGAAGCCTCTAAGGGGAGTCAGGGTTGGCCGTAATCGATCGGGGGAAATTCCCATCCTGTTGAAGGCTTCCCAAAAGAGGATGTCTGCGAAACTGCCATTGTCGATCAATATCCTGCTAGTTCGGTAGTTGGCTATCTGCGCTGTTACTACTAGTGCGTTGTCATGAGATCTAAACAGCCCCTCCCCGTCTTCTTCACTTAACGTTATCAAATGTCCCCTGGAAGGGTCTCTGGGGTGCGTTCGTTGGGTGGAGAACACTTCTCCGTACCTGGCCTTTCTCACGTGGGCCTTCCGAGCCGAGGAAGTCGCTCCTCCAGCATATCCTCCAGCTATGGTGTTGATTTCCCCTAGGGGAGGTTTTTCTCTCATCGACCTCTCCTGGTGTAGGCCCCATTTCTGAGGGTTTGTAGCTCTTCTCCTTTCGGGACTTGCACTATCCCTCCGGGAATAGTCTTGACTTTCATAAACTGGGTTGCGGCTCCTGGGGGCTAGATCTCGTCTTCTTTGTATGGGACTTTGGTCCAGATCTCCCCGCACGGTGCTCCGGTCTCGATTTCTCCAGGATGGAGGGTGGTATTCTCATCGTGAATCACTTCTTTTAGCACTGTTCCGTCCGGTCCGGATCCCTGGGCTGTCAGGCCTTCCCTATTTAGTATAACAGTCTTCAGTGTTGTGTCCATTGCTCTGGTGAAAAGAACAATATTTGGGTCGCGCCGGGCCTAACCCCCGACCCTCTTGTCGACTCGGGTTTTCCTCCACTTCTATCGCCAAGCTGGAGTGTAGGCGTGAGCCATGCTTTCCCTTACTTTTGACTTCATGAGTTCGCTTCTGGAGGGCTCCTCGGTTGAGTTCTCGACGCCACTCCGTCGCTTTCTTGTCTGCTCTTTTCAAGTCCAACTTCCTTGGCGCTGTAAGTGCTTGGAATGTGTCTTCCCCGTTTATGTAACCATCCACCTGGTCCATGAACTCCCTCAAAGTTGACGGTGTCTTGCGAGCAATTTCTGCCATGAATGGACTTCGAGGCCAGATCCCACCTAGTAATGTTGCCAACGTGATCTTCTCATCTTGGTCGTCCATCTTCATCCGTTCCTTGTTAAAGCGAGAGAGGTATGACTTAAGGCAAGCTCTTGTCATCCCTTTGCTTGACGGTTAGCAAATAGGCTGCCGGCCTCCTCCTCGTCTGGCTGGCCATAAACTGCATTAGGAACCGGCGTGCTAGTTCATTCAAGCTATCCACGATTCCGGGTTACAAGGAGACAAACCACATTCGTGCCGCCCCTTTCAAGGTGAGAGGGAACGCCCTGCATGCTACCTCACTGGGAAAACCGTGAAGAGTCATGTGGGTTTTGAAAGTCTCCAAATGCTCCAACGGGTCCTTAGTTCTGTCATAAGCTTCCATCTGAGGGACCTTGAACCTCAGCGATATCGGTACCGCCAGGATTTCGATGCTGTATGGCAATTCAGCATTAGTGAGCAGTTGGTCCATGGTGGTGGGTTGGCCTATCTGTTTCGCCACCTCCATTTGGATCTGTAGGTTTATCTTACGTTGTTCTTCCTCCGTGGTGACTGGGTTAGGTTGGGGGTGGTCCCCTGAATGGTGGCTTTGTTGATCTGCTTCCGTTTCTTCCACATTTCTTCGTAACGCCACATTCTCCTGTCGGAGGGTCTCCATATCCGCTACAAGTTTCCGTATAACCTCATTCTGCTGGTCAAACCTCGCCTCAACCGCTTCAGACTGCATTCTTTCACCTTGTGAATGCTGGGAGCGGGTGGTTGCCGGCATACAAATGACACGCTAGTTATGGGATAACCAGGATCCCACAGACGGCGCCACTGTTGATGTCGTGTTTCTCGGGCCTGGGCAACTCCTCGCCCTCGGTTCACAAGCTCAATCCTGCACAGTCAAAAACCGAGAGGGACCTCGAGGTCCGTTAATCCTCCGAAGCTTGAGTCAGTACTTGATGAAGTAAGGCTAGAGAGAGAGATAGTATTTTTCACATTACCCCTTTCGTCGTTGGGCTGCCCCTTATTTATAGTTATCGTTTAGGATTCCCTGTGGCTGGATTTCGTGTTGCACGGGACATTTTGCCCCGCGGGTTGTGTTATCGAGCGGCTTACGCGTTGTTTCCCTACCGAGCGGCGATAACTCCCAGCCTTCTTTGCGCACTGTTCTGGTCTTGGGCTGCATTTAATGCCGCACACCTCATGCTCTGGGAGGCATTTAATGCGACATGGCCCCTGCTCTGGGCCGCATTAAATGCGACGTGATCCCTATTTTGGGCCGCATTAAATGCGACGTGGCCTCTGTTCGGCGTTCTATCCTTTTGGCGACGTCAGCCACAGTCCTCCTTTCTTCTCTCCCTCTGAATACCCAGCCCGACCCGGATCCCTTGCTTTGGCGTTGGCTTAGGCTTTGTCTGGGCTTTGGTGACCCGGTTGGGCCCTATGGCTGGCCTAACCCTTGCAACAAGCCCTTTCTGTTTTCTTAGGTTTAAGGTAACGATTTTCTTCCCACCACACTTCCCATGAGACTCAAAAGTTTTAAATGAGAAGTTTCTTTACACTTGAAGGAATTGGATAAAAAAAAAAATTAATAAAAAAAATTCTATAGAAAAGTAAATTAGTTAAAAGTGAGAAATAATTTTTAAAAAATAAATAATATTTACAGTACTACAGAAAAGGGATAAAAAACCGATCCATCCATCTAGAAGAAACATTTATAACCTTTGACGATTTGAATGTGGGTTGCTTTTTTGTCACAGTCACCCGATACAATGGATTCTCCCCAAACAAACAACTTTTACAGCCATTGAGCCAGTCAAGATAGAAAATACAGTACACAAAAGTCAGCATAAAATATCATTAAAAAACAAAAAGACAACTCCTCTGATACGTAAGTTTAGCAAAAAGATATCCATTTTCTGAAGTGATTGTTGAGACTACATCATGTTCACATTGCCTTCATTCATGTAAGTGCAAAACATTTGACTGAAACAGGAGGTAGGTACCGTGTGGGGACCCAAAATACAGAAGAAATTCATTCATTCGAATCTAAACCACTATTTATCATAGAAATTCATTCATTGGAGATAGGCCACACGCAACTCTAAAGTTTGTTTGCCACAGCCCTCACATCACGAAATTATAAAAAAAAAAAATGGAAATAATTTAAAAAACCGTAAATAATTATAAAACTATGAAATCTCTTAAAATCTCTCAAGGGTTTTGATTTTTTTTTTTTTATGAAAAAGAAAAGGTATTTTTGGCTTTATATATATATATATATTGTAATTCTAGCAGCATGACATCTTAGGCTTCGTTTGGAAACACAACTCATCTCAACTTATCATTATAACTTTTTCAAATCTTAACACAAAATATAATAAACAATTCAATTTTTTCAAATTTCAAAACAACAACAATAATAATAATAATAAATAATATTCTAATAATATTTTATCAACTCAACTCACTCAACATCTAAACGCACTCCAAGACACCTTGACATGTGACACTGTTACATTATTTTTTAATTGTTGAACAATCATCAATGGAATCAACTCAAGTGCCGTTTCATTACATATAACACCACCTTGTGAAAACCCTTACAACTGAGAAAGAGAATTTAGCAAAGACCATAAAGGCATGCTGAGTTGCAGACTGCAGAAGTGAGGAATGAGGGGACATGGCTGCCATCCTTCTGGATGTAAATTTCTTCCATGATTTCAACTTGTATTTAAATTTGTGGTAACCAAAATGAATTTCAATGACCATTAAAGTCCACCCAAGTCATAATTGAAACAAAATTAAATAAAGACTAATCTACCCAGTCTAATATTCCACATGGCTTGAACTCATATCCATCAACCAATCAAAAATCAACAACCTCATATTAGACCAACTCATACTAAAGCCAGCAGAATCTAAACCTTAGCATTTGATCAAACTTATAAGCTAAAATACATAGAATCTAAAACCTTGATCCTTATTCAAAATCATTTCTTAAAGTGCAAGATTGTTTAGGGCATTGGATGAGACATAAAATTCTCATTTCATTATTACAATTTCCTCAAACTCTCACACGAAATATAATAAACAATTCAAAATTTTTAAATCTTAATTCAACTTTTTCAAATTTCAAAACAATATTAATATTTAAAAATAATATTTTAAACTTTCATCTAAAACTAAAAATTCTTATCTCACTCTCCAAACATACACAAAGAAACATCAAATCTGAATATTATTTCCTAATCCACAAATATACAAAACCTCGTATACTATAGTCTGCAAAATCTCAAACTTGGTTCTGATATCAATAGTAACGTCCCAGTCCCTAAGGGATCAAAGAGTTACTACCTTTCACTTAAAAAATCATATCTCACAATATAGATGTAAACTCTAATTTCTCAATTGGAGAAATTGAGTACCTTAGTCGTCTCTTCAGCCTTCTGAGCTAATAAAAGTTTAAAGGAGACTAGAAAATTTATGTGTACAAAGTAAGTTTCTATTAAACTTTCATGAGACTCAAAAGTTTTAAATGGGATTTTTTTTTTTCTAAGCATATTAAACTTCCCATGAGAGTCAAAAGTGTTAAATAGGAAGTTTCTTTACACTTGACGGAATTGGATAAAAAAAAAAAGCAATGCTACTTATAGTTCTCATTTAGAGACTGCATTGCAAGTCTAGTTAATTTTATCTTTAAATTTTTTTTAAAATTATAATAATATCCTTATTAAAATAGTACTTTTTAATTTAATGAAGGATCTGTACATACAGTCTCTAAATAGAAATTGTAAATAGAATTTTTTTAAAAGAAAAGAAAATTTTTATAGAAAAGTAAATTAGTTAAAAAAGAGAAATAGTTTTAAAAAATAAATAATATTTAGAGTACTATAGAGAAGGGGTAAAAGACCGATCCGTCCATCTAGAAGAAACATTTATAATCTTTGACGATTTGAATGTGGGTCGCTTTTTGGTCACAGTCACATCATACAATGGATTCTCACCAAACAAACAGCATTTATAGCCATTGAGTCAGTCAAGATAGAAAATACAGTACACAAAAGTCAGTCTGAAAATATAATAAAAAAACAAAAAGACAACAACTCTGATATGTAAGTTTAGGAAAAATATATGTATTTTCTGAAGCGATTGTTGAGACTACTCATCTTATGTAAGTTTAGGAAAAATATATGTATTTTCTGAAGCGATTGTTGAGACTACTCATCTTGTTCACATTGCCTTCATTCATGTACATGCAAAATAATTGACTGAAACAGGAGGTAGGGTACTGTTTGGAGACCCAAAATACAGAAGAAATTCATTCATTTGACCACTATATATCATAGAAATCTGAAGGAATGGTCATCGCCACACGCAACTCTACAGTTTGCCACAGCCCTCACATCACGAAAAAAAAATTAAAAA
Source organism: Juglans microcarpa x Juglans regia (assembly GCF_004785595.1). Classification (NCBI taxonomy): domain Eukaryota; kingdom Viridiplantae; phylum Streptophyta; class Magnoliopsida; order Fagales; family Juglandaceae; genus Juglans; species Juglans microcarpa x Juglans regia. The sequence continues at coordinate 41,895,707 of NC_054596.1, forward strand.
AAATTAAAAAATCGGAAGTCATTATAAAACTATGAAATCTCTAAAAATCTCTCAAGGGTTTATATTTAAAAAAAAAAAGGTATTTTGGGCTTTTAAAAATCATGGTTTTTTTAATGTATATATTTTGTAATGCTAACAGCATGGCATCTAAGAGTCACATCTTGACATGTGACACTGTTACATTATTTATTAATTGTTGAACAATCATCAACGGAGACAACTCAAATGCCTTTTCATTACATACAACACCACCTTGTGAAAACCCTTTACAACTAAAGGCATGATGAGTTGCAGACTGCAGAAGTGGGGAATGAGGGGGAATGGCTGCCATCCTTCTGGACGTAAATTTCTTGCATTGTAGTAAAAAAAAAAAAAAAAAAAAAAACAAACTTATCCATAACTTTCCATATAGAGTGCTTGCTTACAAAGTGTGTATCCAGCCAGATTGAGATTCCTTGTTACAAATCCAAGGAATAAATCCTACCCGTGATGAATGAAGCTGCATCCTCACATGGCCCTCTCATGATAATATTTTAAATTTGCCCCAACATATCTTCCTACATCAAGCTCTGGTTTGGTTTCTTTGACCCAAATCAAAAAAATGAAAATAGAAAGAGATCTGATGGGTTCTAAATGGGTGCAAAATGCCCCTTAATTCAATCTCACCTTCCATTACAGTGAGACTACTTTAGGAGTAAAAAAAATACTCTTGAGAGAAGTAGTAATAGTTAGTTTTCTTGCCTTTTTGAATAAAACACACACATGAAAGTGACAAGGAGCCATCTAAGTTGAACATTATTATTCGATAATAATTTAATGGAGGTCTGATACCAATGGCATTTTCTGGCTCTGTTTAGTGTTTTTTTTCATTCTCTCTCCCCCTCATTCTGACTGTATGCTATAAGAGATCAAACCCAGATCAGAAAACATTGCATTTGAAAGTCAAAAACTAGGCATGAAAACAGATACTCCTCTTATCCTTAGCATTCTCTTGCTCTTCTTGCTTTCACAGAGCATCACAGCATCACCAGCAACTCAAGCAGAGGCTCTTGTCAAATGGAGAAACAGCCTCTCAGTTCCTCCTCCTTTCACTTCATGGTCCCTCACCAACCTCAACAACCTCTGCAATTGGACAAGCATTGTCTGCGACTCATCGGAAACTGTCTCAGAGATAAACCTCTCCAGCACCAACCTCAATGGAACCCTTCTCCAATTCAATTTCACTCCATTTCTTAACCTCACACGCTTTGATCTCAGCAACAACAATCTCAGTGGATCAATACCACCCGCCATTGGAAACCTCTCCAAGCTCACTTACTTGGACTTGGGCCTCAACTACTTCGACAACAAAATACCTCCAGAGATAGGCCGCTTAACGGAGCTTCGGTACCTAAGTTTCTTCAGCAACTATCTGACTGGTACGGTCCCTTATCAGTTGAACAATCTTCAAAAGGTATGGTACTTAGACCTTGGTTCAAACTACTTAGTCGATCCTGACTGGTCCAGATTTTCGGCCATGCCTTTGTTGACCCATCTTAGCTTTTCTTTCAATGAAATCCATTCCGGATTCCCGGGATATATAATTGATTGTCAGAACTTGACGTTCTTGGACTTATCCCTGAATAAGTTCAATGGATCAATACCAGAAATGCTATTTTCCAATCTGGGCAAGCTGGAATACCTTAATCTTACTGATAATTTATTCCAAGGGCCAGTGTCACCAAACTTTCCCCAGCTTTCCAAGCTCAAACATCTTCTTCTAGGACGAAACCAGTTCAGCGGTCTCATCCCTGAAGATATCGGTTCGATGTCGAAACTGCAAATTATAGAATTGTACAATAATTCATTGGAAGGGACAATTCCTTCTTCAATAGGCCAGCTCAGGGAGCTCAGGGAGCTTGTTCTTGGAAGCAATGGTTTGAATTCTTCTATACCTTTTGAGCTTGGTTTTTGTACAAACCTCACCGTCTTGGCACTGGCCATAAATTCATTGACCGGCGAATTGCCTGTATCCTTGACCAACTTGACAGGCATTACCAAATTAGGTTTATCTGATAATTCGCTTTCTGGGGAGATCTCACCTTATTTTCTATCCAGTTGGACCGAGCTGATCTCGTTGCAGATTCAGAACAATAATTTCACTGGAGAAATTCATCCACAAATAGGCCTATTGACCAAGCTCAACTACCTTTATCTGTATAAGAATAAACTCTCTGGCTCAATTCCCTCGGAGATTGGGAACTTGAAAGATTTAGTGGAGTTGGACCTTTCAACAAACCGGCTCTCCGGTCCCATTCCTCTAACATTGTGGAGCCTCACAAATCTTAAAAAGTTGCAGCTTTTCGAAAATAATCAAAGTGGCACAATATCACCGGAGATTGGAAATCTGACATTGCTGGAAACTCTTGATCTCAGTGCTAACCAAA